>NW_024080744.1:2951530-3349845 GCF_003009895.1 Hyaena hyaena | reverse complement strand
AAAAAAAAAAAAAAAAAAAAAAAACAATCCTTAAAGGCAAAACCAAATAAAACTGAAAAATTTTTAGGTGTTTGAGAACTAAAACATGCATAACTTTAAAAAATATGAATAACTACAGAGAGCATTCTCATTCACTCAGTTCCCTCATGGCCTCTGCTATCTAAATCTTCTGAAGCTTTGTGGTGCCTGGGGGACTCAGTAGGTGAAGCGTTCCACTTTAGCTCAGGTCATAATCTCATGGTCTGGGACTTCGAGCCCTGTGTGCTGGGCTGACAGCCCTCTGTGCTGACAGCTCAATGCCTGAAGCCTGATTCAGATCTGTGTCTCCTCCTCTCTCTGCCCCTCCCTCACTTGCATGCATGCTCTCTCTCAAAAATAAACAAACATTAAATAAATAAGTAAATAAATAAATCTTCTGAAGCTTTAACATCACTGCCACTCTCAGGTATGGCTAACGTTAGGTGTTCTTACATGGATGTATTTTTACTAAAAGTATAATTTAAATGAACTCCTTTAGAAATTATTCTCAAATTTTTATTTGAAAGAAATGCACATTACCTTGAGAAAAGCATGAAATCTTGGCTTCTGTTTTTCACATTTAATAATTGTTTCCTTGCTCATTTCAAAGAAGTTTACAAAAGGAGGGTATGTTTTTACCAAATCTTTTGACTAGGGAGAAGAAGAAAAAAAGTATTAATTTGTTATGAATGTTACCATTAGATAATGAAATTTAAAGCCAAATAATCAATAGCCAAAATCTGACATACTGAACACAAAAGAAAAATTTGTAATAAGCTTCCTCTCAAGTTAAACACAAAATTTTACACATTTCTCATTAATGAGCCAATTGCTAAACAAAATGCATCAACTGATACACAAAGCCTAAAACTTAAAAAAGCAAGCAAAAACTCAGGAAGAAACAGAAGTATACGATACTTATTGTATTGACATAAACATGACAAAGTTTTCAAATTTCTGTAATTTCGGAATATAGTAAGTAATAAGTACCCCTTATTATGACATACTATTATTTACTGATTAATCCAAACCATCATTTAAAGTTTATTTATTTAGGGGCTCCTTAGTGGCTCCTCAGTCAATTAAGCATCTGACTTTGGCTCAGGTCATGATCTTGCAATCCGTGAATTTGAGCCCCAGGTCATGAGGTTCTGTGCTGACAGCTCAGAGCCTGATTCAGATTCTGTGTCTCCCTCTCTCTCTGCCTCTCCCCTGCTTGCACTCTGTCTCTCTCTCTCTTTCAAAAATAAATATTTAAAAATTTTCTAAAAATAAATAAAAATTAACGTTTATTTATTTTTGAGAGAGAAAGAGCAAGCAAGGGCACATGAATTGGGGAGGGGCAGAGAGAGAGAGAGAATCCCAATCAGGTTCTGCCAGCATGGAATCCAATGTGGAGCTCGAATTCATGAACCGTGAGATCATGCCCTAAAGCCAAAACCAAGAACTGGATGCTTAACCAACTGAATCACCTAGGTGCCCCCAAACAACTACTTAAAAGATTAATTATAAGGGCACCTGGGTGGCTCAGCTGGTTAAATGTCCAACTCTTGATTTCAGCTCAAGTGATGCTCTCATGGTTGTGAGATGGAGCCCCTTGTCAGGCTCTGTGCTGAGTGCCTGCTTGGGACTCTATTTCCCTCTCTCTCTCTCTCTCTGTCTGCTCCTCTCCACTGGCAAGCATGCTCACTCTCTCAAAATAAACATTAAAAATAAAACATCAATTATATTGCCCAAAAATGCAACAATAAAAGGAAAATGTCTCAGCTAACTGAAGAGACTAACAGGTATCAAAATGAAAAGTATGTGACCAAAAGAAAAAAAAAAGTAACAATAATTTGCATATTTGGAATTCTCAACCAATCAGAAAAAAAATGTAAGACTAAATGGTAAGAATGGAAGTTAGGAGGAGGCCTCTGAAAAGAAAAGTGTATGTGCCAGAACCTAAGGCACTGAAACCTATAAATTGTATTCACAGAGACTGAAAGACACTTAGAAATCCTATTCATAGCACCTCATTCAAAATGAACTTACTTTATTTGATAAACTTAAGCTATGTGGTTTTACCCTAGCAAAGGAAATCAGTTCATTAGAAGCTTTTATGCAGGGCAGATACAATGAGATTAAAAAATGATATCAACTAAAAAGAGAAAATTAAAAACTCAGTTACAGAAAATTTCACAAGATCATTAGTCTGTGACCATTTATGAAGGACAAATAACTTGACATACAGTAAAATTTTATAGCACAGGATGACAATTGGTGTTCCCAACGATGACCTTGGGGTATCAAGAAAAGTGTTAAACTATATACAGCAAATATATTTCAGAAACAAGAATATATTTTATAAACACAACTATGTCAGAGTTTTGAAAGCTCACACATTTAAACAAGTAACTGTCACTCCCTGAGGGTACTTAATGAGATGATGCTTTAACCTGAAAACCTAAAAATGAAATACTCACATATTTAAGAAAGATGTCACCAATGCTTTTGCTCTCATCCCAATTAACAATAAGGTCTTCCAGATCATCCTGAAAGAGCACAAATGAAACATTTAAGCTTGAATTTGACAGTCCCTGAAACATTTTCCTATATTTTTGAAATATTCATTTGAAAGAAGTACCTTACAAAGTAACTTAATTCGATGTGCAAAACAGTAACACATTCTTTCTCCTAAAAAAGGAATTAACTCTTTGACTATAAGGAAAATACCCTTTGAAAAATAATTAAGAAAATATAAACAGTGTCAAGTCAATAAGACTAAGCCTAACTTTCCAAATTGAAAAATTCATCTTTTCTTATTAACTATAAAACTGATTGCCATTATTAATTCTAGAAAACTACTTTCAATCTTGCTGCTAAAGCACCCATTTGAAACTGTAATCTCTAACAGGTCAGCAAATTTTACTTAAAGGGCAAGAAGGTAAGTATTTCAAGCCTTGCAGGCCATATGTTTTCTGTTGCAAGTACTCAACTCTGTCCTTGTGGTGTGTAAGCAATCATAGATAATTCATAAAGAATTGAATATGGCTATGTTTTAATAAAATTTTCTTTAGCAAAACAAGCAAAACTTTACCAAAATCCTAATCTGACTAGATTTGGTCCATCAACCATAGTTTGCTAATTCCTGACCCATAAAACTCCTCTATCATCATCCTAAAATATTAAATATTTGTAAAAATTTTTGAAGACATTTAAAAGCATTGTAAGATAATAAAACACAAATCAGATGATAAAATGAGATGCCAAGAAATGACATTCCCTAATTGAAATTCTAAAAGTGACTTTAAAGTAGAAACTAATCAGTAAATTCTTATAACCAAAAGTTCTCCAAGTGTCATCTACAGGCCCCCCAGGAAACCTTTGCAATGGAATTCATGAGATTCAAACTATTTTCATTACAACACTAAAGCTCCATATGTGTTTTCCACTCTTATTTCTCTCACAAGTATACAAGAGACTTTTCTAGAGGCTACAGGATATGAGATACAACAGACTGAATTCAGAAATGGATATGAGAAACAGTCTTCTCTTAAGCAACACAGAAAAAATGTAAAACAGTGTCACTCTTCTTACTATTTTTGCTTTGGAAATTAGTTATTTTCCATAAAGGTTGTTCTTTAAAACAAAAGAAAAGAAAAATTCATAAATCAGACAAACCTTAGGGCGATATAATATAGTAGATTCTGACACTGACTTGCTATTTTAAATACTGGCTCTAACTTTCGGACATGGAACAAACTAGGGTTGGCATAGGGAAGTGATGGGGAGGGGCAAGATGGATGATGGGTACTAAGGAGCACATTTGTGATGAGCACTGAGTGTTGTATGCAAGCGATGAATCACAGTTCTATTCCTGAAACCAATATTGCATTACATATTAACTAATTAAAAAAAAAACAAAAAACTGGCTCTAGAGTTTGTTCTGTGCCCTTGGGCATATTATTTAACCGCTGAGTGCCTCAATTTCCTATTCTGAAAAATGAAGATAGTAATAATTCCTACCTCAAAGGATTAAATTAGTTAATACTTGATTAGCCCTTAGAAGAATCCTTATGGGAACCTGGCTGGCTTAGTCAGGGGAATAAGCGACTTCATCTCGGGGTTTAAGTTTGAGCCCTATGCTGGGTATAGAGACTACTTAAAAATAAAATCTTTAGGGGCATCTGGGTGGCTCAGTTGGTAGTATCCCGACTCTTGATTTCAGTTCAGGTCATGATCCCAGGATTGTGGGATCAAGCCCCAGGTCAGACTCCACACTAAGCATGGAACTTGCTTGGAACTCTCCCTCTCTCTCCGCCACCCTCTACCCCTCTCCCCAGCTTGTACCCTCTCTAAAAGAAATTTTAAAAAACTAAGTCAAATTTTAACCAAAAAAGATCCTTAACAGATTGTAATACTGAGTAAGCAGTTATTAACTTTATTTACCTATGTATTTAATATCAAGTACACAGGATATTTGGAAAACTATGATACAAAAGAGAAAAACTTAAAGCTCTGCCAATATAATCTAGTAGTCCTCTTTTAAAGTGTTAAAAACTGGGGACGCCTGGCTGGCTCAGTCAGTAGAGCGTGTGACTCTTGATCTCATGGTTCTGAGATCAAACTCCCCCACTGGGTGTAGTGCCTACTTTAAAAAAAAAAAAAGCATTAAAACTATAATACTGTAAGATGGCTGTATATATTTACATAAGAACATTACTATCAGAAAGCAATATAATCGAGGCACTTGGTGGCTCAGTCGGTTAAGGTATGATCTCACAGTTTGTGAGCCATCCCTCAGAGTCCGGGGAATGTAATGTATAGCATGGTGACTGTAGTTAACAATACTGTATTGCATATTTGAAAATTGCTAAGAAATTAGATCTCAAAAGTTCTCATCACAAAGAAAAAAGAATGTGTGGGGCTTCTGAGTAGCTGAGTCAGTTAAGCATCTAGCTATGGGTTTTGGCTCAGGTCATGATCTAACAATTTTGTGGGTTCAAGCTCCACATGGGCTGACGATGAAGAGTAAGCCTGCTTAGGACCCTCTCCCCCTTCCCTGTTCGCACTGTCCATCTCTCTCAAAAAACAAATAAATAAACTTGAATAGAAAAAAGTATTTGTAACTATGTGGTGATAAATGTTAACTAAATTTATTGTGGTGATCTCTTCATAATATATACACATATCAAAGTTATCAAAGTATTATTTGTATTCTAAAACTAATACAATGATATGACAATTATATCTCAATTTCTAAAAAAAAAAAAAAAAAAAAAAGGCAAGATAGCATTAGGCTTTAAGGCTTTAAAGACTCTGAAGTCAGACAAGTATTCAAATCCCAGATCCAGGATTTACCAGGTGACTGACTTTGGAAAAATTATTTAATTTCTGTGTGTAGCAGTTTCATATCTGTAAAATGTAGACAATAATACCAACTTCGTGGTACTGTTCACTAGATGTGCCAGTAACTCGATGGCTACAGTTAAAAGAAGGGAAAAAAACCCGCTATGTATAAAAAAGATAAGAAAATACAACAAAATTTAAAATTATGGGTGATAGGATTGTGAGTATTTTCTACTCCTCTTTCCCTTACTCCTGGTCTTACAAATGTTTGACAACCTGGATTGGTTTTGTGGTAGAAAAGGACACAGGCTTTGAAATTTTTAAATGTGTGTCAAACTTGAAATCAGCTAAGCAACAAATAGTTGAAATATTGACAATCCAACTTTATGAGAAAACTAAAGGGTAGCAATCATTTTCAAAGCTCCCGTGAATCAGAAAACATGATTTTCTCTACTGAGATTATGATCCTATACACATAACAAGGATAACATTTTATATTAGAAGAGCACTTACACACCTAGACCAGCTAAATGAGTGACACAAATTCAAATTGATCCACAAATTAGTTAGGACACCAAGATGAAAACCTACTAGCCTTCCCATTCTACCCTTCTGTGTTTCTTATGAAAGAAAAAATATAACAAAAATTCTTTTTGAATATTCAGAAACTTAACTAGAATAAGGTTAAACGAGGCTGAAACTCTATAGCTTATTAAGAAAATAAAGATTCTTTCAGAGTTCCCTTTAGATTTAGAAATAAGTGAAATGTGATCATGGATTTTGATAAAGTACAAATGTAAGAATTTAATAAATTAAATTTTTACTAACAAAGACCTTTTATACTTTTGTTTATAATGTACAGTAAAATCAAAAGTAATATAATGTACTTATTTGAAACATTCTATAATTCAGACTGATCTTTTTATTGGAATATGAAATAACCATTAATATGGGTTGTTTAATATGGGAGGAGAAAACTGCTCAATTTTGCTCAATACTACACAGGAAAAGTAAGAGGAAATAAAGCTTAAACACTTAAGAGATCGGCTAAACCTGTTCCAAAATTACTTTACTATGACAGACTGATAGTAAATCATGGACCCTTCATCAAAGGAAAAACCATTAAGAAGAGGATAGAACAGTCTTATGTGGGTTTTTTTTGTTTGCTTATCTATTAACAGAGAAATGAACAAAATGGTTTCTAGGTCTCTTTCAGCTTCAGTTTTTCAAACTCAAAGCAAAACGTACAACCTGAGAGGGACAGTAGGAAAATAAAAATACCAGTAGCAATCACTTCTCTATAGAAAAGACTTCATAAGGTTTAATTCCTTATTTCAGGATTAATCAAAATCAAAAAACAGGCAAACAACAAATATTAATAGGGCACTGGAGCAAAGGGGCATAAATGATTCAAAGGAATAAATGAGAGAATAAGTTTTAGGTATAAATCTTATTTACCCAATCAATAGTAACTGAAAAAAAAATTATATTATGTAAACACAATCTGAAAAGAGTTACTACCAACCTAACATATACAAATTTACCTTTATCTTAGTGTGCACGTCAAAGATATCAGGGATACTACCAAAAATAGTCTTAATCTCTTCTGGTGCAAGGATAGGCCCACCCCGTTGTCCTTCCTCTTCCAATGGTACCTGAAATAACTAAACGGTTAAAAAAAAAAGACTAGTTTAGATAGATACTTCAGATTCTGTGTCTCCCTCTCTCTCTGTCCCTCCCCCTCTCTCGCACACGCACTCTCAAAAATAAACATTTAAAAAATTAAAAAAATAATATAGACAGTGATAACAGAGGAGATGTTGATGGAAAAGAAAAAAATTTTAGAAAAATATTTCTTCCAAAATGAGACCTTTTTTCATTTCCTATTTTATCCTATTTATTTTTACATCTGTGTATATATATATTCTTATCATAAAATGTTATGTTAGAATCTCATAATATAAAATGGTTAGTATAATACAAGAGTAATTTGTACTTTTTATTCAAATTACTAAGTAAGAAAGCAAAGCAATCAATGATTTCCAGACATACACTTAATATAACTACTAAATGTTTAGACATTTAGCATTTCTGGGTCATAGGTTATACGCATTTTTAACTTTACTGGAAGTTTGACAGTAGGGTGGAAAATAGTTTTTGTGGTGGTTTTCTGTGTCCACTGAGGCCTTGGGGTCGCTGGGGTAAAAGTTGTTTTTAGCACACAACTGTACTTAGATTTTGGCCTCTGAATATACCTCAGTTTATTATTAGTTTACTGACGTATTTAGTATAATAGAGGTTTTCTTTTTGACTTTTTTTCTGATTTCAGTATTTTTAATTGTTTTTAGCAGGTAGGGTTCACCATAATTGCAGAAATGGAAGGCCTGGAAAAATGTATTTATTTAATTTATATTTATATATATAAGTATTTGGGGTGAATAAATTCACAGAAATGTAATTCTTAAAAATAGTAACAATTCAAAATCTTCATGTGAAGTGTTATGGTTTTTTAATAAAGATTTCATTTTTAAGCAATCTACTTCCAACATGGGGGTCAAACTCACAACCCTGAGATCAGAGGTCACATGCTCTAGCAACTAAGTCAGCCAGATGCCCCCATAATTTTCATGTAGTTCTTTACTATTTATCTTTTATTTATTCTATTTCTTGTATTTATTTACTTACTTATCTATCTATCCATCTATTTATTTATTTTTACTTTGGCTTATTATGGCCTTTGTGCTGTTATCACTCATTTTACTTCCACATATATTAAGGACCCAACAATACATTACTATTTTTACTTTAACTAGTCATTTGACTTTTTAAAATTTTACTTTTTACTTTAAAACCTACCAGCAGTCTTAAGACATGTTAAACTATCCAAAAACGGTTCTCATGTACTTGTTTTAAAGCCTCCATAAAACACTAGACAGCCAAACACTTCTGATTCTACCTTTCCAACATTTCTCGAATTTATCCTATTTTCATTTTCACTGAAAGAAGTTCAAGTCTTCAAAATCTCTAACTGAAACTGCTGAAATAACCTCCAAATCAGTCCTGTCTCCACAATTTCCCCTCTTCAGGACCTCCTTCAAAGTGAACCAAGTATCTTCCAAAAAATGCTAGTCAGATACCATCTTCCCCTTCCCATCAAAAATTCTTCTCTATATTAGATATGGCATAACACTACACAAAAGCCTTCTCTGTGTGGCATAGACAGCCTGACCTCAACTCTCACTATATCCATATGCTACCCCCTTACAGCTTAGTTTCCTTAAACCTAAACCCTAGACTAGTCATTATACCTTGAATGATATACATCTTCAATTGTCAATATTATTTGTGTAATTTCAAATACACTTCCTACCCATATTCTTTACATGTACTAATCATACTCCTACTTCAAAATTCACTTCAGTTTTTATCTTCTTTCTGATACTTTTTCCAACTTCAACCCACCGAAACTTCCAACCCAACACCTTCCCTAAGCTTGAAAAGGTAAAACTCTTACCTCACAAATCTCCAAATGCCTTAACTAACCTCCCTCATGATGTTCATATCATTTTACTTGGTATTATAATTAGGTATGTATGTTTTATCTCCTCTTCCAGTCTAAGCTTCTTTAAAATAGGAATCCTCTTTGACACTTGGGACACTAATTTATAATTAATAGACACCCAAGTATTATATGAAATACATAAAGAAGCTTCTGGAGATCCATTTAATTTGGGGGCTAAATTTAATTATTCCATATCCAATTTCAAAAACAGGAAGAAAAACATCAGTCCTAAAATAAAGACTGAAGAGAACATTATTATGACTTTAGATCACAATCTTTTAAATAAAATCTTAGGTGAGTTTATAGTAAGCACAGTGGTATGAAATGATCTAAGTCTAACAATTCAAAGGGCTTTTTTTACGGCATTTTAGCTAATTTAATTGATATGCAAATTACAATTCTGAAACTCCAGTGCATTTACCATGGCCTTAAAGGATTTACATTTCTGGATAATAAATGCTACTAAAGTACATGAACAGTATATGCCAAGGGGATTTTCTGCTACTCGACTACATTTTGGCTGACTATAAAAACTTCAACAAGAAACTTATCCAGGATGATTTCCCTTGAGGAAGAAGAGCAAAGCTGACTTAAAACAAGTAAAGTTTAATACAGCAGAGGGCCTCATAAACCCTTGACTGCTGCTAAACAAATTAACTGTGAAGAATAACCTCTCCATGAATAGCAGGAAAAGAAGTCTTTCCATTTCTTATCCATGCATTTTATCATGGTACAAGCAACTAAAGACTATCATATTGAACCTTAATGAGTTATATTAAAAATCCAAATAGAGGTCAGTTAAAAATTAACCCCAATCAGAAGCTCCCTATTATTTTTTTATTCAAAGACAAGCTTGATGGTATCAACTTTATTTTCCTGACAATCTCCTTCATTACCTACAACAAATATATTCCCTCTTTCTGCAGATGCCAATATAACGTCCTATTATTGTATTTCAGAACCTTGAATTTCAGTTTATTCTTTAATATCATCTTCAATCTCATCCTAGAAGGATCCATTAGAATTGTTTTTCTTCAGCAATAACTTCATAGTACATTTTAATGATTAGCAAGGAATTAATATTTATGACTAACCACTGCATACTTTAAGAAACTTGACAAATGAGGGGTGGCTGGGTGTCTCAGTCCGTTAAGCATCTGACTTCAGCTCTGGTCATGATCTCACAGCTCAGGAGTTCGAGCCCCATGTCAGGCTCTGTGCTGACAGCTTAGAGCCTAGAGCCTGAAGCCTGCTTCGGATTCTGCCCCTCCCCTACTTGTGCTCTGTCTCTCAAAAATAACTAAACATTGAAAAAAAATTTTTTAAAGAAACTTGACTCATGAAAGGATTACTGAAAAAAATTACATCCATACTGTTATGCTTCATTGCTATTGATTTTCACATACATACAATACTAAATAAAGCAATGACTCCTAGAATGCACACTTTCAGAAAAAGTTATCTACCATATCCGCATATGAATATAAATGCAGTATCCTGACAGGGAACATGAAAAGTTCTGCACTGAATAAAAGTTAGTCCTCTCCAAGATCATCTATTGAGGATTCTTCTCTTTTGAAGTCACTATAAAAAGTGGTGCTATTTCTATATGAATAAAAGCTACTATTACACTTACGGTATTTCCCTAATAGCAGACTTTTGTCATACATTTTCATTTTTAGTATCTATGTTCAAATTCTATGCTTACATAATTTGCTTGTAAGAAATAACATCTCTCAGATTTTTTAGTTAGAAACACAGGAATGGGGATCATTTTGCACCAAACTCTTACCTGAATGATTGTGGCCAATATATTTACATAATTACTTTCAGTTTGATAAAGCTCTTTTGCAACTTGCCACCTGGCTGACTGCTTTGAAGGAACTGGAGTGGAATTTTTAGAAGACTTAGTACAAGACTTTGGTGTTTCTAAAAGGTGAAAAAGAGGAAATATTTAATGAAAGTCAGATAGAGTACTAGATATTGTGCAGATTTAACAACAAAAAAAAGGGGGCAAGATATCCACTCTTACAAATGTACCCATTTAGATTTTCACTAAAGTTTAATTTCTTTATTGGATAAAGCCAGAAAAAAATAATGGTCCAAAGTATCAGTGACTCCAAAATGACAGACATTATACTAAATAGCTGGCCTGTACTCTTCAAAAATGTTAAAGTCATTGATCGAAAACAAAGAAAGCTGAGGAACTATTCCAGATTAGAAGAGACTAGAGAGAGATAACAACTTTCTCTATGACCCTGGATTGAGTCTTAGACCAGGAGGAAAAAAAAAACAAAAAACTTTTTCTTTTCCTAAAAAGGATATAAGTGGAACAACTAATAAAAATTAAGAGTAGGTCATGGTATTAATGTCAATTTCCTAATTACAATACCTGTATTACAGTGGTACAAGAAATGTCCCTCTATTTTGGGAAATACACATTTAAGTATTTAGAAATAAAGCATGAAATATCTGCAACTTAATCTCAAATAGTGCAGACATAAAAAAATATGTGTGTATATAGAAAAAGAGAGAGAATGAATGAATAAATAAATGCTAACACAAACATGGCAGAGTATTTCCATTTGGGAAATCTGAGTAGAGTACTGGAATATTTGTACTATTTTTATAGCTTTTTGCAATCTGAAAATATTTCAAAATAAAAAGCTCAAATCAAATTTTAAAATTTTCCATAAAAATATTTAAGTTAAAGGATAAATAGGTTGTTATGATTACACATTAACAGAAAACTTAACATATATGTATATGCAGGAAGCCTTCCTCAAAAAAAAAAACAACCCAACATCACTGCAAATTCTTGGTTAGTTCTTAATATAAAAACACCCAGTCCAACACAAAGTGGGAGGACACATGAAATTTCATAAAAGCTTAATATAGTATACTTTCTTACTATCAATATGATTAAAATACTTTAACATTATGTACAGAATCTCCTAATAGCAAGCTTTTCAATAAGAAAACTAATGTATAACATACAATAGAATGACATAGAAAAAAACAATACATAGTCCCAGTATATTAATTTTAGTCAATGATAATTTTAAGTATTATTAAAACAATGATATGGAACTTTGAGTGCTTTTCAAAGCTGGTAGACTTCAAAGATGTTCCCACTTGCCATTTGTTATTTCAGGCTGCTCTCAACAGACCGAAGAGCTTCTGCCATTACATATTTCAAGAGGAAGAAACTGACATACATTGATCTAATTTAATTACTGTGTTTAGGCAGTGATCTACAAACTGGGCATTCTACTATACAGAGTACCTTATATATTAGTACAACTGTCATGTCTGAGTTTTGTCGTGGTTCATTTTCTTCTGTTCCCTCAACTGCATATTCAAGCTTCAGTCCTTTATGATCAGCTCTTACTATCCCATACCCAGTATGTTCATCATGATTGTGGACCCAGTAAATTCTCAGACCTATGTATCTAATCATAATCCTCTACCCAAACACCAAGTTCAATTTTTCCAAATACCCAACGGATATTTGTACCTCAATTTTACCTGGATATTCTCTAACACTGCACTATCTTCCTCTAAAATACAGACTTCCTATTTTTGCCAAGGTAACATCCTATTTTAATACTTTGCCATCATCCCTTATTCCCTTCCTGTCACTCCATTCCATGTTATCTCCACTTTTCTTTCCAACTATTAGCAACCCTGACTCAGGGCCTTATCACCTTGTGGCCTAAGCCACTATAGATTACTTCATGGTCTGGCCATCTCTAAACTGCCTTCCTTTTAATCATTCTTCAGAATAATCCACTACAAATTACCTACTCAACCAATTACTCTACTGCTCAATAGATTCTTAAAATTCTTCATTAATGATTATATGCAGCTCAAACATGCCAGTCTGATTTTAAAGTCCTCTAATATTAGGCCCCAACTAAACTTTCTAATTTAACTATAACTCCTCCATACTACAAGTCAACTAATCTATTCACTACTCCCCAAACAGCAAATTTGTATACTGTTATCTGTATTCTTACTCATCTTATTTCTCAACTCCACCTTAGTTTTCTGGGTCTATCCTAAACTGACACTAAATTCTTTCCATGAATATTTAGTGAGTACCTACTCTCTACTAGGCATTGTTCTTGTCTTTGTAAAGCTTACATTCTGGTGAAGCAAACAAAATTAACAAAAAATATAGTTTCTAACAGTAATAACTACTAGTAAAGACAACAACCAGGTAATGGGTTGGTGAGGAGTACTCAAACAGGGATCTAACTGCAGAAAACCCAAGAAGATTTCTTTAAAGCAAAGAGGGCAAGTATAAAGTTCCTGAGGTATGAATATAGTGGGAATATCTGAAGAATAACAAAGATAATTAGTGTGATGGAAGCTTAAATTACAGGAGAGCATGATATCATATGAGGTTGAAGATAGCTGAGAAAGGATCATGTAGGAACTTGAAAGCTATGGTAATGCAAAGCCGCTGAATGAATACCAGCAGAGAAGAGGCATATGTATTTTAGAGACCTAAGTGCTGCATGTAGAAAGGCAAAATTGGGGATGCCTGACTGGCTCAGTTAGAAGAGCATACAACTCTTAATCTCAGGGTCATGTGTTTAATCTCCAGGTTGGTGTAGAGATTACTTAGATAAATAAATAAACTAACTTAAAAGAAAAAAGAAAGGTAAGGGGGCACCTGAGTGGCTCAGTTGCTTAAGCATCCAACTTAAGTTGAGTTCGAGCCCCGCATCGGGCTCTGTGCTGACAGCTAAAAGCCTGGAACTTGCTTCAGATTCTGTGTCTCCCTCTCTCTCTCTGCTCCTCCCCTGCTCACGCTTTGTGCCTCCCTCTCTCTCTCTCTCAAAAATAAACATTAACAAAGTAACAATAATAATAAAAAATAAAAAGAAAGGCAAAAATGAATATAAAGAGACCATTTAGAAGCCCAAAATAATCGTCTGAGATCCAATGTATAGAAAAGGCTGATAACAAAGGATGGCAAAGTAATAGAGTTCAGAGTGGTAGAGAGAATCAAAACAAAAAGTTCTAATTTTCTTATGCTAAATTTAAGAAGTATATTGGACATGGACAAGTAGGAATAGGTCTTAAGTAGGCAGTTGGAAAGAGAAGGAAACAAATTGGGAAGTCAATAGCATGAATGTTTTTAAAGCCATGGAATTAAATGACACCATTTAGGAAGGATACAATAGAGAAGAAATGACTCAGAAATAACCTTCAGTAGTTAGAGCTGGAGAATTTAGGCAAAAGAGAACAAGAAATGATGTACGAAAGCTATGGAAAAAAACTATCTCCAGGGATAGTGAGCTGTTCACATGCTCAGTGTTGCTGACTGCATAAAAACGGTCAGTCTCCTAAGCAAGAGCAATTTCATGCAGTAGGGAATAAAGTTCAGTTGGAATGGGTTAAAAAGACAATGAAAGCCAAGGAAGTGACACAATAGATCACAGTAAATCTTTGAAGAACACTCCTGTAAAAGGAAAGAGAAAACTGAGACAGTAAATAGAGTCATGGGGTTAAGGGGAGGTTTTGATTATTTCTTAAATCTAAAAAACACAACATATTTATATGCAGATTAAAAAACAAAAATGGAGGGAAAAATTGATGACCAGAGACAAGAGTTAATTCTAGGGCCTTCCTCTATCATTTGAGAACAAACCAAACTTACCCTACACTGATTTAAATGTACCTATTTTCTCCATAATTCATGTGACTCCTGTGATCTTTTCTTGCTAGAGTTAAAAATTGGCTCTTTGAACAGCTCTATCATTTTCTAGAGTAATACACAAATAAAATATAGAAAGCACTTAGCATATAGTAACCAATCATGAAATGGAAGCACTTTTATGTGCCTTTTCTCCTCAGCAAGAACAATGGTAATAAAAGGCAGAACCTTTCATATTCACTGTAGCAGTGATTTACCTATATTCTAATAATTAATCCATTCTGCTAAACTTCAATCATCAATTTTTTAAAATGTGAATTACCTCCATAGTTAATGCTAGATTCTGGTGTGTTGGAGATATCTAGGAGTGACCCTATAGAAAGGGAATGTTCAGCTGACGGGCGCTTACGGGGAGGAAAAGGTGACATGTCTGTCTCTCTTGAAAGCTGAGCAAGTGTCTCTTTTAAACGACGTCTTTTCCGATTGCTGTTTGGGGTATTTAGAGAAAGCAGTGACACTGATTTCTTGAGCTCAGGAGTATTAGCCTGCAATCAAAAGCACAAAAGCTCAATTTTACTTCCTTGGTTCTATACAGAGACAGGGACAGAAGAAAAATGTATTTGCAAACTTGACAAAATCTGGATTTTGCACAATGATTTTACAACTATACACTCTGCCAGGTAATTCAGACGATTCATAAAACATAATAGTCAAGGGACCACTGTAATTGCCTAACCCCAAGCACCTCATTCTGTTTCTTCATAGCTCTATCACCATTATCTATTCATCTGTAAGCTTGTTTACTGTCTAGTCCCCTGTTAGGCCATCAACTCTGGAAGACAGGGACCATTCATATTTTGTTCACCATATCCTTAGCATTTAGTACAGCACATGGACATACTGCTCTCCAGTATTTGCCAAATAACACTTGACTTTAAAAACTCTCTCCTGATATTTTAAGCACAAATTTTAACTTTATGTTAAAAACCTTACTTTGAGAACAGAAGAATCAGAAGACAATATAGTACCTATTTAGATTTTATAGAAACATAATAAAACTGTACCACCTCTTCAGTATTCCATTCAAACTAAATCTCCAAATAAAGAAAATCTTCCCTTCATGTTTTGGTGAATGATACCACTTTTCATCAATCTAGGACAAAGGCTGCATTTTTCTTGCCTACAATCTACTATTAGAGTCATTTTTTAATGATATCTCTCCCCTTAGATATTCTTCAATGGCCTCCAATATTTCCCAAATTCTTTAAGATGTGAAAACTGCCTTGATTCTGTCTACATCATAAGCTATATTTGTTGGCCGTTCCCACACTCTTTTCTAAAGCCACACTAAACTACTTGCTTTTTCAATGTACTTTCAAGTACTTGCTGTCTAACTTGAATGTCCTTACAAGGTTAGTCTAGTAAGTTCACTAAACACTTATTTGTTCTTTTCAGTCCCTCCTGAGTCTCAGAGTGAGGCTTGTTAAATAATTACTCAACTATAGCACATATTCTGCACTTAAACCGTATGTATAGCCATCTTTCCCTTAAGATTCTACGTTTCTGGGGCGCTTAGGTGGCTCAGTTGGTTAAGCATCTGACTTTAGCTCGGGTCACAGTATCTGTGGGTTCGAGCCCCACTTCAGGCTCTGTGCTGACAGCTAGCTGAGAGCCTGGAGCCTGCTTCAGATTGTGTCTCCCTCTCTCTCTCTGACCCACCCCTGCTCACGCTATCTCTCTCAGAAATAAATAAAACATTTAAAAAAAATTTTTTAAATAAGACTCTACGTTTCTAAAGATAGGACTGTTACTGTTCATAATGGTATCACTAAGTAGCAGCACAGAATGACATGATTAGATTAAAATATATCTACTGCATTGAATAGTTTTACTTAAAGCTACACAGGCTATTACTCGGAATATCCAATTATCCAATTATTCTGAAACTCCTGAACATGACATAAAAGATGACTGGTATGTCAATTATACCATGCTCTTTTTGGACAGAGGTACTATCTTTATACAATCAAATGAATAAGGTACAATAAAAGCATACCTTTTCATATAAATACATAGTTTCTCCAGCTCGGGCATCCATTTGAATGCTTCCCCAGAACCACTAGGTGAGAGACAAAAAAATTTTTTTTTTAATTAAGATTTTTACCTTCTCAGGAAAGCTATTAGGTAGGGCACCTGACTGGCTGAGTGGGTTAAGCATCTTAAATCAACCAGCTCTTGATTTTGGCTCAGGTTATGATCTCACAGTTTGTGAAATCGAGCGAGCCCCATGTCAGGCTCCACACTAACAGTGCAGAAGCTGCTTGTGACTCTCTCTCTGTCTCAATCTCTCCCTCTCTCTCTCTCTCCTTCCCCGCACTTGAGCTCTCTAAACAAACATTAAAAAAAAAAAAGAAAAAAAAGAGGGGCACCTGGGTGGCTCTGCCAGTTAAGCATCTGACTTGGCATGGGTCATTATCCTGAGGTTCACAAGTTTGAGCCCTGCGTCTGGCTCTATGCTGACAGCCTGGAGCCTACAGCCTGCTTTGGATTCTGTGTCTCCCTTTCTCTCTGCCCCTCCCCTGCTAGTTCTCTTTCTCTCAGAAATAAATAAAACATTAAAATAAAAAGCAGGGGGGGGGGGGGTTGCCTGGGTGGCTCAGTCGACTAAGCAACTGACTTCGGCTCAGGTGAAGCCTGAGCTCCAAGCGTGGAGCCTCCTTCAGATTCTGTGTCTCCCTCTCTCTCTACCCATCCCCAACTCACACTCCGCCTACCTCAAAACTAAATAAACGTTATAAAAATAATTTAAATAAAAAGGAAAAACTATTAGTACTATTTTTTAAAAACCAATCTTGGGGCATCTAGGTGGCTCAGTTGGTAGAGCATGCAACTCTTAATCTCACGGCCCTGAGCTCAAACCCCACACTGGTATGGAGCCTACTTAAAATAAAAATATTAAATTAAAACAAAACTGTATTAAAAAACAAAACTATAGAGAGTTTTATTATATTTATTTATTATAATTATTCTAAAATTACTTGCCTCCTGCTTGACAACATAAAGTTTCTTCGAAGGTTCAAATGGAAGTTCTTTTACTATATTCTCTTCAACTATAAGATGAGTGCATCTTTCATCTCCAACAGGTAAACAGTTACCTCCTAAAGAGAAATGCATACAAGCATAAATAAGCTGAACTATTTATCTCCAAACCTGAATTTTTAAAGAGGCATATTCACCAGGAGGGAATTAAGCAAGAGTAGGGAAGAAAATATAAAAATATAACTTTTAAATTATACTAAATTCTACCTTGCATTTCAGTCATTTCTTCCATATTGGTTTTTTCTTCATCTGAAAATCCCAGGAAACTTAAAATGCAATCTTGAAATGGAGGAACTTTAAATTCATTTCTAAAGTCATCAACTGATGCACAGAAATCCCTAAAAACAAAATATACTCTTCTAAAACAGCTTAACTTAAATGTGAATTTATATATCTATAATAATTCTTAAAGCTTTAGTGTAATCCATTTATCAAAAATATTTTACATGTGGTCCTGAAATGTCCATAAAAACATCAGTTAAAAAAAAACCCCAAATTGAGGTGTTCTCAGTCATCTCAGAGTAACTTCTGACAAAATTTGATCACGAGTAGTCTTTACAAGACTTAAATCTCTGCTTTGGACATGAAATTTTCTATGTGTTCCAGGGATTCACTATAGTTTCATGAAAAGTTAAGTAATGATGTAGAATAGCAAGGAATTATGAGGTCAGATAGATTAACAAGGTTATGAAGTGCAATCACCACTTAGAACGTTACCAGATAAACATAATAAAAAACATAACACGATCTAAATATCCAGATGCATGAAACTATTACCTGGTAATTTTAGAATGTTAATGATAATCAAGAGAAACAAAAGCAAAAATGAACTATTGGGACTTTATCAACATAAAAAGCTTCTGCACAGCAAAGGAAATAATCAACAAAACTAAAAGGCAATCTACAGAATGGGAGAAGATATTTACAAATGACAGATCTGATAAAGGACAAAAAGAATTTATCAGGGCGCCTGTGTGGCTCAGTGAGTTAATCGTCCAATTTCAGCTCAAGTCATGATCTCGCCGTTCCTGGGTTCAAGCCCCATATCCAGTTCTACGCTGACAGTTCAGAGCCTGGAGCCTGCTTCGGATTTTGTCTCTGTCTCTGTCTCTCTCTGCCACTCCCCCACTCACAATCTGTCTCTCTCAAAAATAAACATTAAAAAAATTGATGGAGGAACAAGGGGGAGAAGAAGGGCGGAAATGGTGGGGGAAAGGGAGAGAGGCAAACCATGAGAGACTCTTGAATGCTGACAAAAACTGAGGACTGATGGATGTGGGGGGGAGGGGGGGTGGGCGTGGAGGAGGACACTTGTGGGGATGAGCACTGAGTGTTATGTGGAAACTAATTTGACAATAAACTATTTGTAAAAAAAATAAAAAATAAAAAAATTTTAAAAATTTTAAAAAAATTAAAAATTTTTTAAAAATTATCTAACTCAACACAAAAAATAAATAATCCAGTTAAGAAATGGGCAAAAGACATGAATAGGCACTTCTCCAAAGACATGGCTAACAGACACACTCCTCATCGGGAAAATACAAATCAAAACCACACTGAATACAACCTTACATCTGTCAGAATGGCTAAAATTAACAACTCAGGAAACAACAGATGTTGGCAAAAATGCAGAGAAAGGGGAACCTTCTTACTAAGCTGTTGGTAGGAATGCAAACTAGTGTAGCCACTGTGGAAAATGGGTGTGGAGGTTCCTCAGAAAGTTAAAAATAGAACTACCCTACAACCCAGGAATTGCACTACTAGGGATCTATCCAAAGGATATAAAAAAGCTGATCTGAAGGGGCATTTTCACCTCCATATTTATAGCAGCACTATCAACAATAGGCAAATTATGGAAAGAGCCCATATGTCCATAAACTGATGAATGGATAAAGACACACACACAAAGCATTATTACCCATCAAAAAGAATGAAATCTTGCCATTTGCAATGATGTGGATGGAACTAGAGTGCATAATGCTAAGTGAAATAGGTCAGTCACAGAAAGACAAATACCATATGATTTCACTCATGTGGGATTTAAGAAATACAACACGAACAAAGGAAAAAGAAAGGAAAATTAAATAAGATTAAAACAGAGGCAAACTATAAGAGACTCTTAACTAAAGAAAGGGTTGCTGGAGGGGAGGTTGGTAGAGGGATGGACTAAGTGGATACTGGGCATTAAGGAGGGCACTTGTCATGATGAGTACTGGGTTATATATATATGTAAGTGAATGAATAACTAAATACACCTAAAACCACTATTACACTATATGGTATCTAACGTGAAGTTAAGTAAAATCTTTGGAGAAAAAAAGAATGTTAATGATAATCAAAATTATTCCACAAAGTAAAATCAAAAGGTACAACAGACGTCTTTCAATTTTCAATTTTTTTATAATTTTTTTATAACTTTGTTCCACCTAGACTGCATTCCTTAGGCTATCCAAAGACTAAGTTCATTTTGACTATACTAGGTATGAATTTAGGGTTTGGGGCACATAGGTTTACTTTGATAACACATTTAATTCTAACAATAAACTACTGAATTTCTAAATACTTACTGTTCATTCCGCCTTTCCCAAGCTTTATAAATCCATTCTGGTTTCATAATTGGAGTGCCCAGACTCACAGCAATCTAAAAATATGAGCATTAATTACCATAAACTTTCACTTTAAATAACTGCCTTCATAGAAGTTCTAAGCAATTTTATACATACTACTTTTTTGCAGTTTTATATCATTATTCATCTGCTTTATGATAAAATATAAATAAAAGTTAACCAAAAAAATTGTCTTTCAATAGTACAACTTAGGTTAAAATAATTTAGAATAAGTTCCATGATGTCTAAATCATTTCCTTATTTTAAATAAATATAACTCTGAAGTTAAGTTCATCTTTATTTTACTACATTTCTATTTCTCTTCTGTATTTACTTTTATGTAAGTACTGACCCCCAAGACAGCACTACAGAGGCAAATATCTGATTAAGTCACTAAAAACTAAGATATAAATTAAAAAGTATACCTCCCAAGAATTCAGTATTACCCCAAAATTACCATTTGTTACATAAATACACTGATAGAGGGTAGGAACAAGGTGATATACTCTCCCTAAGATACTCAAGTGTAAACTTAAAATTTTAATTCTAACAGAAGCACCTTCTCCCGTTTTTTTAGTTTTCACTAGTTAAATCTTAGGACCATTTTATAAGAACACAGCTGCTCTTATTAAGACCATTTAGACACGAGTGAAATATCTGCTCAACACTTCCCAACCCTCATTCACCAACACTCCTAGTAAATTTTGCTAATATTAATCATCTGCCAGAAATGTTACCCATCTACCAACCTCCACAATTCTACTCATTCACAAATCCTACTTATTTCAAGACCTAATTCAGGTTCCATTTCTTCCTTAATATTGAAAGAACCACACTCCTACGATTTAAAGTTTTTACTTGTGGGAGAAACAGATAAGCTGAAAGTGCTGTTATTAATCCAACCTCCAAAAATACTATATTGAAATCCACCCAAGTTTACATACCCTGAATTTTTCTCCTTGTGTACAGTTTGCCACCAAATGTGTAACTTTTGAATTAAAGTCTTTTCGAATAACTCCACCCATGTGATGAACCAATGTCACCAATCTGACCTCAAAAGAAAAATTAAGCAACATTAACTTTATAGGAAATTTGAAAAAAACTTAAATTACATTTATAAGTCATTTAATACTGAATAATTTTTATTTATAAGGTACATGCAAGAATTTTACAAAGACATGAATTTGCCTTATTGGCATAGGCAAGATTATACATAGAGACAAACTAGTAAAGAGGATTACACAAATAGTGAATTAAACAACTGGCTTTCATACATCCCAAACAGAATGTTGGTTTTTTTTTTTTTTTTTTTTAACACCAGATTATATCTTGCCACAAAATTACAGTAATATTCTATTAGCTCCAAAAAAACTTTATGAGTCAAGGAAGTTTTGTGAATTGTCTAGGGCAACAAATATACTTTAGGGCTGGGCCTGTATAACAAGAAATCGCAATGTGTAGGGGCACCTAGGTGGCTCGGGTCATGATCTCACAGCCTCTGGGTTCGAGCCCTATGTCGGCTCTGTGCTGACAGCTCAGAGCCCAGGGCCTGCTTCGAATTCTGTGTCTCCCTCTCTCTCTTCCCCTCCCCTGCTCATGCTCTGTCTCTCTTTCTCTCAAAAATAACATTTTTTTAAAAAAATGTAAGTATTATTATTAAAAAAAGAAATTGTAATTTGTAAACAAAAACTTCATTCAAATAATGTGGCTGATATGATACTTAACAAAATGACAATTTAAAGATGATAGTATGAAGTTTTTCTGTTAATTCATACGCGTGCCATCCTAAAGAAAAATGTTTCTTTACAAGGCTCTTCAGAATGTTTCTTCACAAAATTTAAAACTTGCCTTTCAATGTTTTAAAAACCATGATATAACTACCCATTAAAAATGTCAGTTTAAATTTATTCGGCTGGAAAAAATATTCCCTTAATACAGTGTTTTAAAACACTTACTAGTTCTTCTTTCTTCCTGAATCCAGTAAAGCACAGTACTAGGTTCGTCATGCTTGTACAGTAGAGTGGACGACATGAGAATGGCAAAGGCTGAAGGGCACAACAGTTTTAAATCTGTGAGCTTGCTTTATAGTAGAGAACAGAACACGTTTCCCAAGCTAAACATATTTCCCCCTCAACTTTGTCAATCCAAAAATTTCTTGCATTTTTTGATATGCAACAAAAAAACACATTACAAGTTTTATAATAAAAAAATTTCCCAGGATTCCAAAATCATATTTGACACACATAATCTAAATTCTTCAGTAATGGCAAATTAAACATATTTGTATGCAAACCTCCAGTTCTAAAATATACTCTGACATATTCAAAGTCTCATCTACTAGGAAGAATTTCAGCCTCCATCCACTATTGTAAATATTTCCAATTAAAGCTAAAATAGTTCATATTTTATAATGAACACTATGTAAATGACATATATTTGAATCAAATATGATTCCAGTTTTTGAGCTAAAAAATGAAAATAGTAGATAATTTATACACATATATATGTATATATATATATAAAATGGAAAGAGAATGGCTAAAATAAAACATGTATTGGGACGCCTGGGTGGCCCAGTTGGTTGCATCTAACTCCAACTCAGGTCATAATCCCATGGTTCATGGGTTCAAGCCCTGCATCGGGCTCTGTGCTGACAGTTCAGAGCCTGGGAGCCTGCTTCAGATTCTGTGTGTGTGTCTCTCTCTTTACCCCTCCCCCACTTGTGCTCTGTATCTCTGTCTCTCAAAAATAAACACTAAAAAAATTATTTTAAAAATGTATAAATATATAATTCCCACCATTAAGCAAATTAGTTCACAATTTTGGTCTTTAAAAAGTTTGATTTTTGAAAAGCACTTTTTTTAAGCTTATTTATTTTGAGAGAGAACATGACAGAGGAAGAGTGAGCAGGCAAAGAAAGAGGGAGGGAGAGAATCCCAAGCAGGCGCCCCACTGTCAGCACAGAGCCCAATACAGGGCTCAATCTCACAAAACCATGAGATCATGACCTGAGCCGAAATCATGAGTCAGTCGATTAACCAACTGAGCCACCCAGGTGCTCCTCAAAGCAACACTTCTGAATCAAAATAGAGCATTAAAGATAATCATTGAGCTTTACTAAGTATCTAGAACAAAAGGAACACAGTGTCTTAAACAATTTTAAATTAACAAGGTGAGCTTAAGATTGGCAAAGCCTGCAATAAAACCAAAGAATAGGGACTAACTCTACTACAACTCTAGCATTAAAATGTTATTTATAAACAAAAAGCCATGGGTGGGGGTTGGGGGAAGTGGTGCACCTGCGTGGCTCAGTCCACTAAGCCACTTGATTCTTGATTTCATAGGTCATGATCTCATGGTTCTCACATAATCGAGCCCCAGGTAGGGCTCTGCTCTGACAGTGCAGACCCTGCTTGGGATTCCCTCTCCCTCTCTCTGCCCCTCTCTCATCAAAAATAAACTTTAAAACAAAAACAAAAACAAAAAGCTGGGTGCCTGACTGGCTCAGTCAGAAAAGCATATGACACCTGATCTTGGGGCAGGGAGTTCAAGCCCCATGCTGGGTGTAGAGATTACTTAAAACAAATAAAGTTACAACCCAATTAAAAAAAAAAAAAAAAAAAAGGCTAAAATAATTTTAAATAATGCAGTAACTAATAAAAATGGAAATGTGTATCTGTTTTATGGAAGAAAATAAATTTATATACATGTATATGTTCCTGGAAGCCAAGTTCTAAGAAATTATGTCTTCCCAAGACATTGCTGGTATATATACAGACAAATATCTAGTTGTTATTATTAACTTTCAAAAGTCTTAGATTTTCACTCCTGAAAGTTATAATAGAAAGATTTAAAGGACTGTAATAGAATAGTCATTACTATCCCTCCTATTTTAAATATTACATACTCTAGGGGCGCCTGGGTGGCTTAGTCGGTTGAGCGTCCGACTTTCGCTTGGGTCATGATCTCGCGGTTCGTGGGTTCTTGCCCCGTTTCGGGCTCTGTGCTGACTGCCAGCTCAGAGCCTGGAGCCTGTTTCAGTCTGTGACTCCCTCTCTCTCTAAACCTCCCCTGCTCACGCTGTTTCTCTCTCTCTTCTAGAAATAAATAAACATATTAAAAAATAATAATAATAAATAAATAAATAAATAAATATTACATACTCCCAATAATTAACAGGATTTTTCTGCTTATGAATTTTCACAAAATTCATTAATAAAAATTTAACCGTGAAAGTCATGATAAATGTATATTTTCTTACCTCTCCTTTTTGGGCACAGTTTAAGATAACTGGTGGCCCAATAATTCTTTGATCAGCCTTGTATAAGTCATTAAAAACAGAATCCTGGAAATCCATGACTATGAATACATTTTCAAATTCTGGAGATTCCAAACTTTCAAATTCTTCCACTGATTCCATCTTCACAAAGGGTACTTTAATTTCCTTGATTTTTTTCCAGGTGGTTATTAGAAATAAAAATTATTTCAGATTATAAAATTAATTCATATAACTCTAAATAAGATCTAAAAATCAATTCAATATCAACATTTTTATTTTTGTATTTGTAGTAAACTTTAAAATCACACAATGAGCATTATACTTAATACTGAACAGCCTATTTCTTATTTGTATTTTTACACATACATATCTCCATCCATATTGACATTAAATTTTAAATATTAATATCATAAAGACACAACTTTAATGTGACTTAGTAGTAATTATAAATCATCTACAACACACATAAAACTAAAATGATTTTTAAGTACATACATTTTGGCAGTAAGATTCATTAGAAAGATATCCACTATTACTTTTTATTCTCACCAAGAATATGATGCCACACTTAGTTCTTCCTGCATAAATTATCTTCAGAAAAACAGATACTATGACACTTAGTATCTACAAAAAGGGTGCAGATTAACTTAATCATTTCAGTAGATATGAGAGAAATAAGAAAGATATGAAGTAGGTTGGCAGTTCCCACATAGCAAATGCAGGATATAAAAAGTCAAGTTACTATTTAACAGAACATTTTATAATGTACATCTACGAAAAAGAATGAAGGTATTTAAGTACCTGCATGGCTCCTGTGCAAAAAGAACAGAACCATTTAAAAGAAAAGTCTGAAAGGTCAGTAAATTGTTTTGGCTTTATTTGCTAGGCTGATGTGATGAACTGAATTGTGTATCCTCAAGATTCACATTGAAGCCCTAAACTCTACCTCAAAATGAGACTGTATTTGGAGTTGGGCCTTATAAGAGGTAATTAAGATTAAATAAGAGGATGTAGGTGGGCCCTTATCCAGTCTAATTGGTACTTATAAGAGGAAATTTGGACACACAGGAGGTATCAGGGATGTGCATGCACAGAAAGGCCAGGTGAAGACACAGTAAAAAACAGCAGCCATCTGCAACCCAAGGAGAGAGATCAAGAGAGATCAAGATGCCAACATCTTGATCTTAGACTTCTAGCCTCCAGAACTTTGAGAAAATACATTTCATTTCTGTGGCTTAAGCCACCCACTCTCAGTATTTTGTTATGGCAGACCTCACAAACTAATATAACTGGTAATACAGAATTTGATATATTTCATTTGCTGAGACAAATTTCCCAATGACTGTCAATTATTATGATTTATAATTTGGAAGTAAAGCAAGAATGTGGAATAAAATTAATGGAAAAAACAGGAGGTGAAGAGTTTAAAGAAAAACATCCGATCTTTGTAAATATACAATGTGCTTTTAAATTTAACAATGCCAAAAGTAGTAAGGATTTTGTTATTTGCAAAATACACTATAGTTTGGGGTTTCAGAAATACCCAAATTTTAAAACTAATATAAATTTTCTATGTATCTATCTAGCTTTGAAGTGCATGAAATGTATCTTGTGCCTAATTAAGGTCCAATCACCATTAAGTGATTAAGTGGAATATAAGACTACAATAAGAGCAGTGCAGCATGCCACATGCAATGAAATGCTTGACCTACCATATTAACAACACTTTTTATTAATTTTTCATCCGATTTTCCAGGACAACTTTCTCTTATCTTTATAACAGGGACTTCCATTATTTTAATAGTCTGTGGAAAAGAGACTTAAGTATAAGATTAAGAAAACTATAAAATTATTTAAACACTGATGGAAGAAAAACAGCTTTTTAAAAAAAAAAAAAAAAAAAGCTAAAACTCCATACCTTTAAAGCTTTTATAAGTTCTTCATGTTTTCCAGCTTCTTGAGCCAATATTACTCTCGTTTCAATTTGAGGCATTTCTTCTATTAAGATTAAAAATGTTTAAATATGTTTATTGGGTAACAACATCAAAATTAGCAGCTTCCAATCCCGCTTTTGGCTATATCTGGCATGTTTTCCATCTTTGAGAAGATTATAACATTCTCTAAGATTAAAATGACTTAATTCCCAGCTTATTTTTACAAATTTGGCCATCCATCACTTTAGAGAAAGAGAAAACACATTGTAGCAGAGTATACAAACATCAGCACCCTCCTGACCAAAAGAGCATTCACAGTCTTGCACAGCCATCCTCTTCAATAGCGGATGCTGCAGACATTTAGGACATTTACAAAGTGGCTCAAGGGAAGAAGTGGCTGGCTCTTCACCTGATCCATCATAACTGAACAAATTCTAACAATGTTGCAGCTACAGTGCCCTCACATACCAAAAAAGCAATATTGAACAATAAGATGCTTTCTCCTTCAAAGTTGGGAAGCATTATTCCAAACAATAATCAAAAATCTACAGTGTAAATAAATGACTAAAGTCAACAAAACAAGAAAGAACAGGTGTTAGTGAGGATGTGGAGAAAAAGAAACCCTGTACGATGCTGGTAGGAATGCAAACTGGTGCAGCCACTCTGAAAAACAGTATGGAGTTTCCTCATAAAGTTAAAAATAGACCTACCCTATGATCCAGGAATCTCACTACTAGGTGTTTACCCAAAGATAAATACTAATTCAAAGGAATACATGTACCCCCTACGTTTATAGCAGTATTATCTAAAATAGCCAAATTATGAAAGCCAAGTATCCATCAATTGATGAATGGATAAAGATGCGGTATATATGAATACAATGGAGTATTATTCAGCCATAAAAAGAAGAATGCAATCTTTGCAATGACATGGATGGAGCTAGAGAGTACTATGCTAGAAGTAAGTCAGAGAAAGACAAATACCTTATGATTTCACTCATATGTGGAATTTAAGAAACAAAACAAACAAGCAAAGGGAAAAAATAAGAGAAAGACAAAGCAAGAGACTCCTTTTTTTAATATTTATTATAATTTTTAAAATTTACATCCAAGTTAGCATATAGTGCAACAATTATTTCAAGAGTAGATTCCTTCATGCCCCTTACCCATTTAGCCCATCCCCCTTCCCACAAACCCTGTTTGTTCTCCATATTTAAAAGTCTCTTATGTTTTTGTCCCCCTCCCTGTTTTTATATTATTTCTGCTTCCCTTCCCTTATGTTCATCTGTTTTGTATCTTAAAGTCCTCATATGAGTGAAGTCATATGATATTTGTCCTTCTCTGACTGACTTATTTCGCTTAACATGACACCCTCTGGTTCCATCCACGTAGTTGCAAATAGAAAGATTTCTTTCCTTTTGATGAAATCTCTATAATTAAGAGTTATAGAGAATAAACTGATGGTTACCAGAGGAAAGGGAATGGGAGGGATGGGTTAAAGAGGTTATGAGCACAGAGTGATGTATGGAAGTGTGGAATTACTATATTGTACACCTGAAATTAATATAACACTGTATGTTAACTAACTGGAATTAAAATAATAACTTTAAAAGGATTTACACAGTATAGAGAGATGCTCTCAACAAATATTTAGCGAATAGCTATACTCTAGCTTAACAGTTAGTATTACATTTAAATCTTAAATCCCTAATCAGTTAAGCTTAGGGATTAGGTGTTTTGAAGCTACTTAACAGGTTTACCTTCAACATATGAAGCAGATCCAGTAAGCACATTTTCCTTAGAAATTTCAGTAACTTTAGAATAAAAAATAGAGGAGTCTGCCAAGCTTGTCCTTCCAGTAGTGGATGTTAATACACTATTGTCAGCCATTGTTTGTACTCTTCTACGTTGACTGAAAAAATAAAGTTTGAATAAAAATACATGATCATTGGGCAAAAACAAGCATTAGAAGATCTACTTTTATATCCAGAATCTATAAAAAGCATCATGACTCATTTTTCTTAATACTGAACCAAAGAAAAGTCATTCAACTTCTCTGAGTCTCAGTTTCCTCTTCTGTAAAATAAAGATACTAATACATGACTCATAGGAATATAGTAAAAATCACAATGTATGTAAAGCACTCAAAACATTACCTGCCATTTAATGAAATTTCAGAAGGTAGTCATAAATATTCTATCTCCCTCCCCGACACCTTTGCCCTCAACCAACCTATTCTTCTTCCTATGTTCATTATATTATTACCATCTCTCAAATAATCCCTGTCAAAAACCAGATCTATCCTTACCTTTTCCTCTACTTTCTTTGTCTTCCCCCAAATCCCTATCAATCCCATCTCAGGTATTCTGGAACCTCAGAGGAGGTATCTCTGATTATCATTTTATTGCCAGAGCAGCTTCTTAGGGAAAAAAAGCTGAAACCTGGCCCCTCTTCTTTGTGCTCAATGCCACAATGGTCAAATACAACAGCCCCAAACAACTTATCAGTTTCTTCAGGTTACTCTCCACATGGTTTCCTGGGGTATAGTCCTAAACACAAATGTGACCGCCATTACCTCCCTGCTTAAGAATGTCCACGAGCACTCCTCCCTATATGGCCAAGGCCAAATTCACCATTAAGTTTACAGTTTGGTCCTAGCCTGCCTATTCAACCTCATCTCCTGTCCAATGTCCACATTCCACATATACTGTATGCTCTAGAAACAGTGTATTTCTTCACATTTTTTAAACACAGATCACAATTTACTCCACACTTACTTACATTCAATAGTGCTCAATTCTCCACCTAGCACATCTTTCAACCCTCAACCCACTGCTCTTGACTCACTCTCTGTGGATTTCTCTGTATATCTCATGTATAAGTGGATTGTTCTCTATCTGTATTTTCTTATTACTTTACAATCATCTCTCCTTTAAAAGACTTAACAAGACAGTTATGCATGGATTAGTGCCAATATGACTCTGGACAATGCAAGAAAATCTTTTTTTTTTTTTTTTAAGACTTCCAAGATTTAAGAGTTGAAAAGTCAGGCAAGCATGGAATAAAGGAAAAGTTAAGTGAATTTTCATCAATTCATATCAAGTTTGCTCTGTAAGTTTATTATTATCTTTAAGTTAACTTCCAGAATATTGGACAAATATTAAAAAGAGGCCCTAACTTTATCTGGAGGTACCTACCTGATCTTTTTTATCCTTTCCCACTTTTTTTAGATTAATAAAATATACAAATATCATCCACCTGGTTTTTATCAAAGTAGTAGTTTAAGTAAACTATATGCTGTGGAGAAACAGTAAGGTGTCATTAGCATCATTTCTGGATGGTGATACATCCAGAAGTGGTGATGTGCACTAATAACCAATAACAACCACAGATCTGAGCATAATTGTTAGGTGCATACTGCAAAGCCAGGCGACTCAGCTGCCTATCTCAACTCCTCACTCAGTTTTCCACATCGGTGAAAGAAACTCAAATTTAGTTCTGATAAAAACTGAATAGATGACATGTTAAAATGAGCAACAACTACTGCCTTTCATAATATTCAAAATGTGAACATTTTTTATGGTCTTACCATACATCCATATCAATCATTATTCTAAGATTCTCCAAAGGAATGTTCCAAGAGTTGTTAATATGGGTATTCATTTAGAATCAATGACAAATTCTAACCAGCCCTTATTTTTTTGTTGTTTAAGTCTCTTACATTTAATTGTTACCAGTGAAAAAGAAAAGGCTTTCATTCAAAGTTCCCTTAAAAGAAACTTAAAAAAAGTCAAGAGATGCATTAACGTACTTTAAGGGATGGAGAAGGGAGATTTTTAATAATCAAAAATATCATATGAGTTTACATTTTTTTCATGCCCGTTTATTTATTTATTTATCTTTTGAGAGAGAGCACACACACACGGGCACATATGCAAGGGGTATCCTAATCTCCTCTTCTTATAAGGACGCCAGACATATTGGATGAGGGCACATATTGTGCCCACCCCCACAGCATCTTTTTAACTTGAATTACTTTTTTTTTTTTTTAAATTTGAGAGAACAGAAAGAGAGCTACATGCATGAGCAGGAGAGGGGGACAGAGGGAGTGGGAAGGGGGTGGAACACAGAGACAGAGAATCTCAAGCAGGCTCCACACTCACCACAGAGCCAATCACAGGGCTCAATCTCACAACCCTGGGATCATGACCTGAGCCAAAATCAAGAGTTGGGAGGCTTAGGGCACCAGGATGGCTCAGTCACTTAAGTGTCTGACTTTGACTCAGGTCATGATCTCAGAGCTGGTGAGCTCAAGCCCTGTGGTCAGGCTCCGCAATGGAGCTTGTTCTGGATTCTCTGTCTCCCTCTCTCTCAATAAATAAATAAACTTAAAAAAAGAGAGTGAGTGTGGGAGGCTCAACTGACTAAGCCACCCAGGCACCCCTCTCCTTTGCCTGTTTAAAGATCATCAAAATAGGTAATGAGAAATTAAAACTGTCTCTGATAACACTGTATATGATCAATTTATTGCTGAAATAGCTTCAAATTTTAGAGGAAAAAAAAAGAGCTGTATGGAAAGTTGATGACAACATCCAACACTCTGATTACAAATAGAAATACACTAATCACATTTTCATACTCATGTATTATGTAAGCTTTTAAAAGAAATTTAATGTTTATTTTTGAGAGAGGGCGACAGAGACACAGAACACGAGCAGGGAAGGGGCAGAGAAAGAGGGAGACACAGAATCCTAAGCACGTTCCAGTCTCTGAGCTGTCAGCAGAGCCCAACACGGGGCTGGAAACTCGAACTCACAAACTTACGAGATCATGACCTGGGCTTAGGTCAGACACTTAATGGATTAAGCCACCCAGGGGCCCCTGTAAGCTTTTTAAACAAAGACAAGAGGATCAGTGTTCAAAAACTATACTAAGTTTATTTCTCATCCAAGAACATGCTCAAGCAGCTTTTGAGTAATTAACAGTAACACATGCCTCTTTTCATCCCAAACAGAAAACCTGTCATTTAAACAAATACTCACTTTAGGTTTCCTTTTACTTTTTTTTTTTTTTAAGCAATCATCTTTCAGAGGAGTTAAATACAATACTGGGGATGATGGTGGTATTACTGACAATAACATTAGTGTTAACATTATTAAAATTTTGGTTAAGTAATAACGATTTAATGTTTAATATGTGGCAGACATTGCTCTAAATCTTTTACTTGTATTTACCTAATTTTTAAAACAATCCTAAGAGGCAGGTACTATTATTACTGTCTCCATCTCAAGAGAAGCCTAAAAAAGAAAGGTTAAGTAACCACCCAAGTCAGTAAAACAGGGATTCAAACCCAGGCTGATTCCAGAGGCTGCACTTTTAACCACTAAGCCAAACAAATCTGTACCAGGAAGGAAGGCGCATGCGGGGGGGTGGGGTTGGGGGTGGCCGGAATAAGCTGGCGTTTTATAAACTAAAAACTAAACTTCCTACAGAGAAGACACCAAGAAGAATCCTAGAATGAAACCACTAAGCACTGAGATAAGCCCACAAAGGCTGCAGCTGCCGGCCGCCAGAGCCGCAGAGGACAATGCGGCTGGTCTAGAGCACTCTTCCCAACTCCCTCCCTTCACCCAGCCATTCTTTCGGAAGAAATACCTAACCAGGTGAGCGGTGAAGATGCCCAACTACCTGGGGGACTTCGGGATCCCACTGCGTGTCACGGCGCCGCTGTGGGGAGTGCGGTGGGGGAGCTTCCAGAGCCAGGAAGCTTGGGCAGGGATGCTCCGGAATTCGCGGCCATCAGGGCGGGGCAGTAGGTATAGAAGGGGTCCACTGCTCCGGGGAGCTTGGCCCACTCCCACCTCCCCTACCCACACACCCACAAAGTCCTCACCACTCTCAAAAAAAACGCCTTGAAAGTCCACCTCTTCAAGCACCGACTCCCCTCACTGTTACCGCCATTCCTCGCCGGTGTCAGCCACAAACAATTCAAAAAGTGAGTCGCTTTCTCTAAAAGCCATGCCGATTGGTGCGTTATGTCAACCTCTATCCCATAGGCTAGGGTCTCCAGAGGGGCGGTGATTGGCCGGTGCTCTCCGCCCACCTCCCCGCAGGCGCCGCTTGATTGGTTCTGCGTGCGTTTCAAATAAACCCAACGGCTCAGACGTCCGAACGTCAGGGGGCTGTAGAGAAGTGCCCGGATGCGACCGGAAGGTGGAAGTGGTAGCTCTTGGGCTTTTCTGGGAGTGTCAGGTGTGTCTGTGGCTACCGCTTGTTTACTCAGTAAACATCCCGTTTCCTGGGTCAAGTTTGAGTGGATTCTTCTCCCCTGCCAATGTATTCCTAAGCGTCACTAAATCCTTTGAACTAAATCTGTGCCCCCACGTTTGAATCTTTTCCCACTTGTTGCTGGAAGCTGAAAGATTTTCCTCCTGTATGCTTTCTGCTTTAGAAATGTTATATAAAGTTGGCTAAAAGGTTTTTGACCCTGTTGGTGTGGCAGGGCTGGGACTTGGGAATCCCGGGACTCTCCAGGAAGACTTCAAATCAGCAGCCGGTTATTTTAATTCGAATGTATGCGTACCCGGGTGGTTCGGTCAGTTAAGCATCAGACTTAGGCTCTGGTCATGGTGTAGTGCTCCGTAAGTTTGAGCCTCACAACTGGCTTGAGGCTGCTTTGGTTTCTGTGCCTCCAGCTCTCTCTCTGCCTCTTCCCTGCTCGCGCTGTCTCTCTCAAAATAGTAAACATTAGAGAATAAATACATAAATTCTGATGTATGTAGACACTAATCTGGTCTGGCAAATTTCACGGGTGACTAGAATAAATCCTTAGTGTTTCTCGGACTTTTTTTTTTTTTTTTTTTAACATAAGCTTGCATTTTAACAAACGGAAAGTTACTTAGGGAGATTCTAGAATCGCCTGGAGCTAAAGTGAACTGCTTCCTGCTGCCCCCTCCCCGCACCGTGAGATCTTTTCTTTTCTATGAAGTCTAGCCAAGATTTTATTGTTTGTCCTGTATTACTATTGCGATTGCAAAAACAATCTTTTATTTTCTTCAACTTCTAAATATAGTACCCTATAATATTATCTCTTAAAAAAAAAAAAACTCCCCCACCCAGGGTAGGTTTTGCATAGTTCCCACCTAATCACAGATTTAAGTAAAAGAAGGGGCATTCTCCGCCCAAATCTTAAATTCCATTAAAAGAAGGAAAACTTCTACTTTGGAATGGAAGACTTCCGAAATCACAAACAGGTGAGAATTTACAAGTTTTCCTAATTTTGTCAGGCCAACTTAAAACACCTGAAAATTCCGTAAGGTAATCCAAAAAGTGAGTGACAATCTGATAATTATTGATTTCCTTCTTTATTTGCAGTCTGCCTTCATTGCAATGCTGTGATAACCGTCAAGGCAAAAGAAAAAAAAATAGTATTTGAAATCTTCCTTGGGAATGTGCTTGCATACTTAAACCAGGGTGTGCCCAGCATTCCAAAAATTCTCATCACTTAAATATATTAAGCTAGTGAAGAAATCAGCCTATTTCCTCTGTGCACCAGGTCACTGTTTAACTAGCTCTGCACCCAAATCTAGTGACTATGTGGTATCAGCACACAAAATATGTGCTAGGCTAGCGAAAGCTATTCTTGATTTCTTTCAGGATATATTGCAGTTTGACTAACAAATAGACGGGCAATACAACCTTCTTCCATTTCATAACCGTGTTAACCTCCTTTTACATTTCCTATCCATATAGCCTCAAGCAAGTTCTCTGTGCCTCAGTTTTACTTTCTATAAAAGGGCTTAATAGTACTTCATAGTATTGTGAAAGAGTTAATATACATTCAAACATTATGGTTAATATATGTTAATATAGGTAATTAAAACATATTCTGTATGTAGTAAACATCTAATACATGCTAGCAGTTAAGATTTCTGTGACTTTCACTACTGCTGTTGTCTCAGCTAAGGCCCTGTAACTGTCTGATCGGACTGAAGTTCTCTACACCACCTCCTCACCCCTGACCACCACAACAATGGCACCCATGCTTGCGTGCCTTTGCCCCACCCTGCCCCAGCCACAAACTAACCCCCTTCCCACCCAAGCTTCAAGCTTGAAGCAGCCAAGACTTCCAGTGCTTTCTTTTCCTAGCAGAAGGAGGACATTTTTCTTCTATACCAATTCTAGTCTTCCTTTTCTCCTTTAAAGAAACCCTGCTGTCCCGCTGCGCTCAAGGTGTCTCCTCTGGTCTGGAAGACACGGCTGTCTTGCTGTTGCCCTTGGCCAGGCTTCTGTCCCCTTCCAAGGCAGGTCCTAGCCAAGATTTTTTTTGTGTTAAATGTTAGCCTCTTTCTCTAGCCCCCTTCACTGGAAATACAGTTCTCCAAATATTGTGTCAACCACTGTTTGTGTGGGGTAGATAGATAAATCAAAGGAGGAGTAGTGTGAAAGAATAAACCATTCTTATGTGTCCTCCAACAACTCCAAGATACTGAATGAACAGGTTTCAGATATAAAATACTGAAGAAATCTAACTGAATTTAAGCACTTAGTATATTGAAGTATGTGACATTTCGCCCCCAAGCAATAAAATAATTTCGGGGGGGGAGGGGTGTAAAAATGATGGAGGTGGAGAAAATGAAATGTGAAAGATGAAAGATAGAACTACTGAGATTCGCCCTGTGGAGGCTCCGCTTTCCCACCTCCATCTCCAAGTCAGGTGACACTCAGGACTCCCTTTCTTGACTCCCATCTTGACTCCTATCTCATGCTTGTTTCTCCTTCTAGTTCATTCCCTCTTATTCATAGTTCCTCTTTCCTCCATCCCCTTCTCCATCTCCATCTTCTTTCAGCTTCTTCAGAGCAGCAGAGAATGGGGAGTTAGAAAAGTTATTTTTGAGTTATGGGATATCTTCCTCTACTCCATACCCTCCCTAATAAGAACAGTATATCTGAAAAATTATTAAATCTGTTGCAATAAATGGGCAGTATTTGTTGTACTAGACTTTGATTTTATTACCTAAAAGTGTAATGAAATATATTACAACTTCTAGATTTTATTTTAAAATGTGAAATGTTGGGTGGCTCAGTCAGTTGAGCTCCAACTGTTGATTTCAGCTCAGGTCATAATTCCAGAGTCATAAGATTGAGTCCTTCCTTGGGCTCTGTGCTGAGCATATAGCCTGCTTAAGATTCTCTCCCACTGCCACCTCTCTCCTGCCCATGCTCTCTCTCTTTCAAATAAAAAATAAAATAAATAAAATGTGAAATGTTACATTATCAGTAAATTTAAATATTTTATTTTAGGATTAAATGTTTTACTGTAACTAAATCATAACATCATGATGTCACATAGATTTCAGGAAATTGTTTTTCTCCTCCTATCACCATCCTTACCTCCCCAGAGCATTTTTGAGGGAGAGAATGTAAGTGCAAGTATGTGTGTGTGTGTGCGCGCGCGTGTGTGTGTGTGTGTGTGAGAGAGAGAGACAGACAGACAGTCAGAAAAGAATCCCAAGCAGGGATTCTCAAGGGATCCCAAGCCCTACACCGGGCTCCATCTCACAAACCATGATATCATGACCTGAGCCAAAATCAAGAGTTGGACACTTAACTGACTGACCCACCCAGGTGCCCCTCCTCGAAGAGTTTTTGAAGTACGTAGCTATATATAATGTCACAGGAAATACAAAGATTCAGTCTCTCTAAGTACTTATAAGATTTTATTTCAAAAATTTTAATGAATAGCCTTGGAATTCTGTCCTTCCTTGGAATTAATAACATTTTCCAACGGAAATGTCCTATTTCCAAGTTTGTTATAATGCAGCAACTCTTAACCTGTCATCTCTGCCTGTAAAACAAGCTTTAGAAATTATCATCACGGAGAGTCAGAAGAAGCTATTTTACATACCTCAATAGCCAGCAATTAGGATTTGAATGGTAGCTTTTTTCTTATGAATAAATCACTTAACATAGATTTGCAAGGCCATACAAATTTAGCACAAAGCTTCACTTGGACAAAGAGACTTAAGTTTGTTTGATGGAGCAAGAGGTTTCCAAATATGATAAGGTCATTATTTATAATTATGTAATTTGATTAGTAAAATTTTAGATGTGGAAAAAAATTCAGCTTGTTCACTTCATTCTTCATTTTACAGATGACTTTTAGCAATGCCAGTATCATGGAGGTTTTATTCCTTTACCAAGGTCAGATAACTAAGTGGCAAAATCAAGATTTCAAGTTTTATTTTCATTAATCTATCTCTCTTTTTAATATTAATATTTATATTCTACATCATACTTATAAAACTACCACTATCCATAAGATACTTTCAGTTCCATAAGAGCCTTGTTGGTCTTCTTCACCTTCTTCAGACCCCACAACAGTTCCTGGCAGATAGTACCTTCTCTAAAGTCACTGCATGAAAAAGTTGTTATTGATCTCTAAGAATACATATTGCCTTCTTCTAATCCATTCTCCTGCCTGCATTCAGGGTGACATTATTTAAAACCAAACTCATCATAGCACATCCTTAAAACACTTCTATCCTACTGGGCCTGCAAACTCTGATCTCTGCTTAACATTTCCAGCTTCATCTTGTACCTTGTTCACATTCTTTGAGTTCTATACCTGCCTTCTCAAGGATTTTTGCACCTGTTCTGTCTACCAATCTCTGATCCATATTCCTTTCACCTAGAGATCAATTTCTACTGATCCTTTAGGATTTGCTCAATTTACCACTCCTTGGAGGATCTTTCCTAACTACCCACACCATCAGAACCATATTAGCCACAGTGCCTAACACATAGAAGGCATTCAATTAAATATTTGTTGAAATAACATGTAAATGAAATAATGGATGAACTTATTTTTATTATAATATCAGTTATGCTTTTTCCAAAGACACTAAAGAAAGTTTGCATTATTTTTACTTTTATCTAACCTAGTATTAATGACAGGTTTTCAGGGAAAATTAAGTGGCATGTTTCCAAAATTAATACATTTACATCAAGGATAAAATAACTTACACCTTTGACATTTGAGTAAATTACCCAAGAACTGAATGATTTTTGCACCACAGCTGGTCCCAGCTATGAGTGGAAGAGAGTTAATGGTACTGAATAGATTCAGTTAAGACTTGACAGTTTATGAACATAGGCAATTATCCATATCAAAAATTCGGTTTTCCTACAACGTGCACTTTCATACATTATACACTGACACTCATAAATTACCTCTTTCACACTATCAACTAATTTGTAAATATCTGAGGTATCCTAAAGTAATATTGTCTGCCAGTTTTGACAGCAGCTTTATCTTGTAGAGTAGTATTTCCTATGACAACAATATGAATACCTTGATTGTACTTAGCAATTTTTTTGTTGCTGCTGTTCAAATGAATGGGGAAAAATGGGATTGTCCAGGTAAAATAAAAATGGGACACAGGTCATCAAAAAATGGTGAATACTTGACCTCAATTATATGCCTATTTGCAATAAGCAGATTAACTGTGGGTTTAATAATGAAGGAAAAACTACATGTAAGAAATAATAATAATGCATTGGGAAAACTTTCTAAAACCTGAGATAGGGTTGCAAGTGATATTTAAGTGCATCATGCAACTATATATAAATCTTATGTGGAGAAAATTAATTATGAAGAAATGCAGTAAATGTTCTTAGTGTCTGTATCTGGCCAGTATCATTTGAGGAGATTATTTCTCCCTCTTTCCTTTTTTTTTAATGTCTTTTTTTTTTTTTTTTTTTTTGAGAGAGAGACAGAGCATGAGCAGTGGAGGGGCAGAGAGAGAGGGATACACAGAATCTGAAGCAGCGTCCAGGCTCTGAACTGTCAGCACAAAGCCCGACATATGGCTTGAACTCACAAACCATGGTATCATGACTTGAGCCAAAGTCGGATGCTAAACTGACTGAGCCACCCAGGGACCCCTCCATTTTTTTTCTTTGTTTGTTTTTTGGTACTTCTCAAATATTTTATCATGAGTGTTTTAGTGGAAAATTGTTTTCCAGCTGTTAAACATTTAACCCTTCCTTCCTAATAATACTGCAGTATCCCTTTTGAGGAATCCCTCATGGAATATGGTTTTAGTAAGAGGTAATGCTTCTCTGTTATCACAGATATGTATGGGGCTATGTTCTTCCCATGAGTAAAGCTCTGCCAATCAGATGCTATCTTCATAGGACTTTGTTTTTTAGCGTGTGCTAAAGATATGGAAAGGAGTAAGGATCATATGTGTTCCAATAGCCAACAGCAGTGTGCAGACCAGAGTCTTTGGATCCAATAATCTTTGCTAGTATTTCCACTACCTACTACTCCTCTCTAGCTCCTGCCTATTTCCCAAGGTTGATCTTCACACTAATTGTGGGGGGGAAAAAAGCTTTTTATCCTTCAATATAGTTAAAATTGGTTTCTATTGCTTGTGACCAAGAATGCCAAGATACGTTGCTTTTACAAATCCAAATTTTGTCAGCTCTACCTTCAAAATATATTGAAAACAGACCCGTTTTCCCCCCTCCATTACCCTTTTCTAGGCTAACATCTTCTCTTACCTAAACTATCGCAAGAGTCCCCTAACTTCTCTCCCCATTTTCACCCTTAATCATTCACTGTCTATTCTCAGTAAAGCAACTAGAGCATTCCTGTTAAAACAGAAGTCAGATCTTGTCACTGTGCTCAGAAACTTTAATAGCTTCCTGTTCATCACCTTCTCATCTCCCCTTCACAGTTTTACTTACTTCTAGCCACACCAACCACTTTGCTGCTCCTCGTGTGAGGACATGCTCCTAACACAGGCTGCTTCCTCTGCTCTTATGTTCTTCCCTCCTTTATGCATGACTTGCTTCCTCTTCTTCAGTTCTTACTCAAATGAACCATCTCAGTCAACCTAGGTGGCTACCCCAACCAAAACTGCAGCCCTTCCCCAAACATCCCAGGTCCCCTTTGCCTTACTTTTTTTTTTTTTTTTTAATTTCATACCTGATGTGGGAAACAAAGGCAAAAGAAAAAAATTAAATTTCCTTAGAACTTACAACCCACTGGCAAGTCCCTGAGACAGGCAAAATGACATTCCTCTAGGAACTCCACTGCCTCAATGATGACACTTTGCTAAGGGCAAAAAGCAATCTTAGCTTAACATTATCCTGACCCCCAGGATCCTGTAAGTCTACCATACATATACGAATTCCTTTGGAAACTTCCTTTATCTCTACCCCCTAAGATACATGTTAGCAATCATTCTCTAAGCATTTGGCCCACTGATAGACATCTGAAGGATCTTATGACCGAGTTTTTACTAAACAGTAATAAATGACCCTTTCCTAACCATAGCTAGCCCCCTCAGGATTCTGGAAACCTTGTTTCCAAAATACCTTGGAGACTTGCTCTGTCCCTAACCTCCTTCTAACTTAAAAATATATAATCAGTCACCTGTCACAACCCCAGTGCAGCTCTTTCAGCCTAGGGGTCCTATCCCCACTCTTTAATAAAACTGCCTTTTTGTACTGAACTCATCTCAAGAATTCTTTCTTGGCCATTGCCTCTAAACCCAAACATTTCCACCTCAATACCATTATTACCTGCAGTTATGTTATTGTTTATCATCTGTCTCTCCATACTAGAATGTGAACTCTATGAAGGCAGAGAGTTTTGTCTGTTTTGTTCCCTGATATATTCCAGTGACCAGATCAGTACCTGCCACATTATATGTACTCAATTTTTTTTTCAAAAAAGAATAAGCAGAAGAAATGAGGAATGAAAAATGAAAAGGAGGAAAAAAGGAAAGATTTAAAAAATTTTAAAGATTACATGTTATAATGAAAATTTAGTCATTTATCAACTTTTCAAGTTTCTTTTAAAAAAGTTTTTATTTAAATTCCAGTTAGTTAACACACAGTGTAATATTATTTTCAGATGTACAATTTAGTGGTTCAACACTTCCATAAACACCCAGTGCTCATCACAACAAGTTCCCTCCTTAATGCTCATCACCTATTTCCGCCCCCCCCCCCCGCCCCCCGCCACCTTCCCTCTGGTAATCATCAGTTTCTTCTTTATAGTTAAGTTTTCAAGTTTTTTCAAAAAAAATCTTTATTTATTTGAGAGTGACTGTGAGTGGGGGAGGAGCAGAGAGAGAGAGAGAGAGAGGGAAAAAGAGAATCCCAAGCAAGCTCCATGCTCAGTTTGGAGCCTGATGCAGGGCTTGATCCCACGACCATTAGATTATGACCTGAGACAAAATCAAGAGTCAGAAAGCTTAACCAATTGAGCCACCTAGGTACCCCATGATTTTCAAACTTTTGGAATATTTCTTCAAATGAAACATCACAATGAACTTCCATATAAAACAGATAAGAGCCAAGCTGAATTGAAATAGGGGAGAGAGATCCTGATATAACTTCATCGAGACTCTGCAGAAATGTAAGTTTTTCTAAAACACAAAATTTGAAAACCACTGACCACTGAATTTGAAGGATCAAACCCTTAACTTTTAGAACAAGAAGCCAAGATTTACTCCTAATAGAAAGTCATGGGTTCATTTATGAAGTTATCTTGTAAAAAAAGATAATTGTTTTTTAATTTGAACCTAATTAATCTCTAAATCTGATTTTTCTTTTTAGTAAATACAGGAAATAGAAATGATCAATTATACCATTAGGATACAATCAGCAAGATCTAGACTTGTAGACACTCTGCAAAGAAAAACCTGGTTTCTTCAAAAAATAGCAAGAAGAAAATGAACAAGAAAGGGGTAATCAATAGATTTGGTTTAAGAGACATATAACCAAGAACAATATATGGATTTTACTTAGATCATGATTCCAACTTTAAAAAAGATTATGAGAATAGGCCTTCTGCTTCTCTCATAACTGAATAAACTGCTAAATAACCAATTCTTTTGCAAATAACACCTATACATTTTGAGGAAAGTGCAAAAAAAGGTTCTGAACAGTGGAAAAAAAGCAGTGATCAAAAGATTCTGCAGGGGAGTAAAATCTTGGGCTGACATGGGGTAAATTTCACAACTTTATGACTATTAGAATATGAAAACTCTACATTTGGTATCTTAACAGAGGCTAAAACCAAGAGGAAAATCAAACAGTCTTCTTTTTGTTTTAAGTTTATTTATTTTCATGGGGGGGGTGGGGCACAAGCAGGGGAGGGGTAGAGAGAGAAGGAGACAGAGAATCCCAAATAGCGCAGAATCCAACATGGGGCTTGAACTCACAAATCATGAGATCATGACCTGAGCCAAAACCAAGAGTCAGGACACTTAATTGATGGAACGTCCCAGGCGCCTCAAACGGTCCTTTTGGTATAAATAGCAGAGGATAGAGTTGGGGCAACTACAGCTGCTAGAAAGTAAGGAGCAAGTCCTGTAGAGAGCCTGAGAGGACTGTGCCAAATTTTGCTTATAAATCATACCATCTCTAGTGAATCTTTAACCCTGTAAATACAAGGAGGGCTATAAGTAGCCCAGCCAAGAAATGAGATTTTAGCTGCTGCCGAGAGAATTTTCAGTTTAAGTTCAAATAAGTTAATTCCCTGACAATACAAAAATATCAAGATTGTTTTGAGGAATAAAACAGAACTAGAATCTCCAAGCCATAACCATCACATCCAGGTTATAATCTAAAATGTTGTGTCCTACAAGAGTGCTAGACCTGCTCAGTCGGTAAAACATCTGACTATTGGTCTTGGGGTTGTGAGTTTAAGCCCCATGTTGGGAATGGAGCTTACTTTAAAAAAATCCTAGGAGTGCCTGGCTGACTCAGTCAGTAGAGCATGTGACCCTTGAGTTTGAGCCCCACTTTGGGCAAGGAGCCTCCTTTAAAAAAAATTGTAGAAAAAATTCTATGCCAAACAAACAAAAAGATATGACACACTCTAAGAGAAAATAAACCAACAGAGGCTAATTTGGCCATAATCCAGATGTTGGAATTAACATGCAAGGACTTTAGAGCCTTTATTGTAACTATGCTGAATGAGATAAAGGAACATGTGCTTGTAATGAATGAAAACAGGAAATCTCAGCAGAGAACAGTATAAAAAAACAATCAAATGGAACACCAAAAGCAAGACCCATATAAGAAAAAATTCATAAATCATATTTCATCAAAATTAAAAACCATCCTTCAAAAGGCACTGTTAAGAAATATTAACAGTTAAGTGAAAAGATAAGGCACAGACTGGAAAAAGTTATTTTCAAAATACTTCCATGATTCAAGATTCATATACAGAATATTTAAAGAACTCTCAAAAAAACAAAGTCACAACTTAATCAGAAAACAGCAACCCAATTTTTTTTTTTTAAATGGACAAAGAAAAATTTGACAGATGCCCACCAAAGAGGAGATGTGAATGGCAAATAGATGTTTAACCTGAAAGATTTTAAACATCATTATTCCTCAGAGAAGTCCATTGAAAGCCACATTCAAATAAATACATACATACATAAATACATAAAATAAAAATCAATAAATAAAGCTACATTCAGATACCAATACACTCCTGTTATAATGACTAGAATTTAAAATAGAAGTGGTCAGGGGTGCCTGGGTCACTCAGTCATTTAAGTATCTGACTCTTGATTTTGGCTCAGGTCATGATCTCATGGTGGTGAGATTGAGCCCCACATAGGGCTCTGTGCTAAGCATGGAGCCTGCTTGAGTTGAGATTCTCTCCTTCCCTCTCCCTCTACCCTTCTCTCACTTGCATGTGTGTGCGCTTTCTCTCTCTCTCTCAAAATATAAAAAAAAAAAAAAAATTTAGGAAGTGTTTAAATAGAAGTAGTACCAAGTCTGGTGAGGATGTAGAAAATAGGACCTTTCATACATTGCTAGTGTGGGTGTTTCTTACAAAGTTAAACATACAATTCCTTAAAACCCACAAATCCCATTCCTATATATAAAAATGTTTGAGGAAATTTTATTCCCAATTGCTAAAAAACTGGAAAAAATGCAAACATATATCTTTAGTGAGTGCTTAAACAGAGAGCTACATCCCACATTTGGGATGTACTCAGCAATTTCCATGCAACCAAAAGGATGACTCTCAGAAGCATTATGATGTTCTAAGTTCTGCACTAATAGATATTTGTGAGCATGTGTGAGGATTGCATAAAATAATATTAATGTTCAGAACAGTGCATTGAAACACTAACTAAATGCTAGCTATTACTATTATTATTTATCTGAAAAATATTTATGAGTACTTATTATATATATTATATGAGTACTTATTTATCCCCAGGCACTGGGCACTGGGGATAAAACTATGACACAAGTTGATGCAGTCTTTGCTTTCATAAAGCTCAGAGTTCAGTGAGGTCTATCTCAACAATCCCCAACCCAGCGCACTACTCTCCTTTTTGTACAACTGGAGTTCACAAGGCCATACAACATCCTAACCATCCATGGTAGAGAGGTAATTTCATGGTAATATGTATAAAATAGAAAAATGTTTCCCTAATGTACACTCACATGAAAGTTGTGATGCTTGATATCGTCACAGATGTGATAAAAAAAGCCTAAAGCTTTATCTCCCATTATTTTTACCTTCTCTTTCACACACAGTTGAATTTATTTTATAGAGGCTATTAAAATATTAGGCTATTTTCTCCTTCATTAAGCATAATTTCCTTTAATTTTTCATTAACATTTTGCCTACTTCTCTTTTTGAAAATTAAATGAAACTGTTATGTATAGTATAATATTGAGTTGAGATGTTTATCAATATTTTAAAATTACATTGTTTCATTTTGCTAATTAAAATATTGTTAATTTGTTTTCTTTTCACATCAATGTGACTGACCAAGGAACTTGTATGCATTAAATCACTGTCTTGGGAACACCAATATGAAATTAAAAGCCGTTATGTTATCATACAGTAGATACCTCTAGACAGCACTTCTATATTGCTTGATTTTTAAAACTGTGAACATGGATTACTTTTATAACTTAAAAGTTGGGGAAGCAAAAGAGCCCTAATGATGCCATTCTCTTTATCAAACCCTGGACTCTCTATTGATTATCAATAGCATACATCCAAGCAACTTTCCCATGATCATTCAAGGTCTTTTACCAACTCCCCCCCATATCAGATAGAACATATATGTTCCCATGCTATGAAAATAAGAAACACAAATTAAAAGACCCATTTCCTGGAATCTCTTAGAATACCTTAAGGTAGGAAACACAATTCACATATTTATCTGAAATTTTTAAATGAGAAATTAAATAAATCAGCCAACCACAAACTTCACAAGTAATAGTACAAATCTCAAAAACAAAAATAAAAAAAACCTTGAGTTTCTAGTCTATTAGTCTATTTCATTACATTGTTAGAATTGTAATGCATATATTTACTATCTTACTATCCTAGGTCCCTAAAAAAAATCAATTGTATTTCATTATCACAAGATTATCAAAAGGAAGGGATTCTTTAGTAAAACCAACTTTGTACTGTCTTAGGAAGCTCTGGCTTGATTTCTTGAGTTTAATTTAGAATTCCTCAAGACAGGAAAAAATCTGTTATTATGGCACAGTTCTTCTTGAACAAGGAGAAGGGAATTTAAGCATAAGCTTTGTTTCCTAGACCATGCAAATGAGGAGGTAGGTTCTCGTTCACTGTCTTTGGCTTATACCACATTACTAGGCTTCACTTCCGCCTGCTTCACTTGGTTCTGCTTTTTATACCTCCTATCAAATGTGGACATATTCTGCCAGGAACCACGAATCCCACAATGGTGCCTCTTTCCCATAGGTCCTGAATAGCTTAGGCTGGGTCAAAGTATACGGGCCCCACTACTTTCTTTTTATTTAAGTTTGTCTGTCTATCTATCTATCTATCTATCTATCTATCTATCTATCTATCTAGTAATCTCTATACCCAACATAGGGCTTGAACTCACAATCCCAAGATCAAGATACACATGCTATTTCAATAGAGTCAGCCAAGCACCTCTGGCCCCACTACTTCTATAAGGGATGTGAATCTACTTTATAAGTAATGGGTCCAAAAAACATTATTTTCTTTAGTGTTCTAAATTAGATACATCTACCTACACTTGTTATATATCAGGATTGGTGGGAAATTTAATCCACCTTATTTACCTGATTGTATGGGAGAATGAAGATAGGGCAGAAGAGCTCCACCTGCTCTCTAGATCATAAATAATCTAGGCCATCATATATGTTCCAGAAAAAATGGGGGAAAGGGTTCTGGTCTTCAGTCCATTTTGATCACCTTTGAAATGTTAATTGTTGATGCCTGAATAAATCATTTGCAGGCAGACACCTCTATTCCTTTTATGCTATTCTTGAACAAGAGTATCGTTCATTTCCCCAAATCATGACACTTGGTGTTCAGTCCCCAGGCATCCCCAAGCTGCCCCTGCTCAGCAGCTGCCTCTGTTTCTTGCTTCTCCAGGAGTGCTGCATACAAGTGGGTCTGAGATCTTCCTCACTCTTAGAACTTCCTCTATCATGTTCAGGAACAATGTACTGGGAATCAGAATCCATCTTCACCTCAAAGAACTGTCTCTATCTTTTCCCTCTTCTCCTTCCCTCCAGTGCTTCTGAAACAAAATGGCTTACTTCCTCAAGGACAAACAGGAGAATGCTCATAGGATCTTCCATTCCTGTAGCTTTTCATGGAAAGGAACTCTTGTTCCTGTAGGCACTTTGTTTAGTGCTAATTTACTACACTAATTATTTAAACATGGGTCATGAGATACTAAATTAAAGCAAATTAAATTTAAACATTGATTATTTACTTAATGAAACACTGAAACATACAGTAGAAATTTCATAATTAGTTAAAAATCACAAGTCTGATATATCAGATTTTCTGATATATTACATCCACATTTATCAAACTAAATACAAATTATGTTGATTACAAAACTTATTACTACTTTTATCCTTCAAGTGGTTAGGAAAATATTAACAGTATGGATTTAAATTTATGCTTTTCATTATTTCTATACTAATATTATTCCTCATTCCTCTTAGGGGTTGCTTTCCTAGGGTCACAGAAATATTAATTACCTTGAGGGGTATGATACCAAATGAAACCATCAAAACCATCCATGTAGGGTAGCCCAGGTTACAGATTCCAGATTGTCAGCATACTGGGCCTGGCTCTACCCTTCAAATGTTAGTTACTGATCTCCAGGCTATACTTCCTTTTCATATTTACTTTCTGTGGAAAGACTCTAATGCGAAATCTGGGATAAGGTATATTTTGGGCAAAGAAGAGTCAAAATCAATAAGAGCAGTAGGGGCTAAATCATGGAATATTTATTAGAGCTAATGAGCACCTTAAAATCAGTCTCTGTTCACTTCATTTTTCTAAATGAGGAAAAAAAAGAAATCAGATAATGGTGGCAAGGGGACTATGATTCCTTTTTAATACTCTAGGAATCATGATTTTACATTCATGATGAAGGATGCTGGCAATAAAAAAGAAGACTAATGTGGGGCATCTGGGTGGCTCAGTCGGTTAAGCGTCCAACTTTGGCTCAGGTCATGATCTCGTGGTTCATGGGTTTGAGCCCCGCGTTGGGCTCTCAGAGCCTGGGGCCTGCTTCAGATTCTGTATCTCCCTCTCTCTCTGACCTTCCCCTGCTCACGCTGTCTCTCTCTCTCAGAAATAAATAAAACATTTCAGAGTGTTTTTTTTTTTTTTTTTTTAAAAGGAGACTAATGTGACAAGCAAGGTAAACAAAATTTAAAGGCTTGTTGGTGACAGGTTAGATGTATGAGGATAATATAAAGTTCCTAAGTGCAACTTTTTATAATAGGTAACATGCTACGGGGAGTTGATTTTCTACCAGGTTTAGCACATTTACAGTAGAGCTTGCCTTATTTCTCAAGGCAGTAAAATTAGTAGAGCCACTGAATAGAATGACTGTCGTTGAACAGTGCTCTCTTATCTCCTCATGTGATTGGCTATCCAATTGGCTTTTCTTCATGTGGTGCAATCATTTGAGGTGTTTTAAAACAGTGCTACTCAAAGTGTGATCTGTAGATTAGAACCAGTTTATAATCATATAGAAAGTTTAATAGCAATTTAACATTGCTGTGACATCAAGTGCCATATCAGAATAATTTAGCAAAAATAGTGGTTGGAAGGGATTGAAAAAAAAAAAACCCTAGTCTTTCACAGACAGCTTAAGAAGCTGTTTTCTGCACAGCAAAGGAAACAACCCACAAAACTAACAGGCAACCAACGGAATGGGAAAAGATAGTTGCAAATGACATATCAGATAAAGAGTTAATATCCAAAATCTATAAGGAACTCACCAAACTCCACATCCGAAAAACAAACAACCCAGTGAAGAAATGCGCAGAAGATATGAACAGACACTTCTCCAAAGAGGACATCCAGATGGCCAACAGACACATGAAACGATGCTCAGCATCCCTCCTCATCAGGGAAATACAAATCAAAACCACACTGAGATACCACCTCACACCAGTCAGAGTGGCTAAAATGAGCAAATCAGAGAACTCTAGATGCTGGCGAGGATGTGGAGAAACGGGCACCCTCCTACACTGTTGGTGGGAATGTAAACTGGTACAGCCCCTCTGGAAAACAGTGTGGAGGTTCCTCAGGAAACTAACAATAGAACTCCCTTATGACCCAGCAATAGCACTGCTAGGAATTTACCCAAGGGATACAGAAATGCTGAGGCATAGGAGCACAGGTACCCCAATGTTCATAGCAGCACTCTCCACAATAGCTAAAACATGGAAAGAGCCTAAGTGTCCATCAACAGATGAATGGATCAAGAAGATGTGGTTTATCTATACCATGGAATACTACATGGCAATGAGAAACAATGAAATCTGGCCATGTGTAGCAACATGGATGTACCTTGAGGGTGTTATGCTGAGTGTATTAAGTCAGGCAGAGAAGGACAAATATCATATGTTTGCACATATAGGAGGATTAGGAGGAACTTGACGGAGGAACAAGGGGAAGAAGAAGGGCGGAAATGGTGGGGGAAAGGGAGAGAGGCAAACCATGAGAGACTCTTGAATGCTGACAAAAACTGAGGACTGATGGATGTGGGGGGAAGGGGGGATGGGCATGGAGGAGGGCACTTGTGGGGATGAGCACTGGGTGTTATGTGGAAACTAATTTGACAATAAACTATTTGTAAAAAAAAAAAAAGATTTGTAGTAAGAAAAACAAAAGAAGTTGTTTTCAAAAAGAAGAGAATGTATTTACACTATATGAAGTTATAAAAGCAGGTGATAAAATTTAATATTGTATGAGACTGCTATAATAAACACTTACCTTTGGTAAAAGTCAAAATATATTAGCCAAAAAAAGATTAAATGAAATAATATATTTACAATACTTAGAACACTGCCTGATACAAAGAAAAACTCAATAGGTGCACCCGATGATGATGATGATGATGATGATGGTGGTGGTGGCCATGATGTCAATGACAATGATGCAGGCACCAGTTCTGTTCTTGCTGGTTTATAACTGTCAGGAATTTCCATTCTATTCCCAAGCTGCTACTGTTTGCAACCACTGAGCTTACTGGTCCCTACCTGCTGGGGTAGGCCCCGCCCCATGGTCTCTGCCCTGTCATGGTGGCATTCCAAACACACATTTATCAATCATCATGGATTTCCTCCCATGGCAGCCAAACCTCATAGCTCGTTCTCTTTCTGGGTAAGCTCGAATGGGAGTTACAAGGATATTAAGTCTACCAAGAAACGTGGCACTGCCTTTGGCTGCTTAAAAATTAAAATGTGTAGTTTTGTTTGTGAAAGTCAGCTCCTCCCTTCCTTGCAGTTTTATCAAGATTTACAAAAGAATACAAATTGATTTAGAGAGTTACAGCTGAAAGAAACACAAGAAAACACCTAATGAAGGTTAAGGCATAAAGCTTCAGTAACAGTAGGTCTGCGTCAGTCCAGCTCTGTCATTGCCTAACTGCGTGACTTTCAGTAAGTTACTTAACCTTTCATATCTTCTCTCTTAGGCTGAGGTAGTAATTTATCTCTCTTAAAGCAGTGACTGTCAAAGCCTGTGCTCAATAAATAATAGCTATTATTATTAGCACAATCCTACCATTTACAGAGAAGGAAACTAGGTCAAAAAGCCCAAAGATCACATGGTTGGTCTACAAATGAACGAGAACCAGACGCAAATGCTCTTTCTCATAACCCTCACTGCCTTTTACCACTCCACTCTGCAATTCCACACGTTCCTAGAGATGCTTCAGTATGGTATTTATTTTGTCTTCTTGGAAAACATGGGCAAATAATACATATCAGGTTCAGTATATATTTTTATTTTGTGCATTCATTAATTCTGTAAATGCAGTGGTATGGACTTGTGGATAGATAGGACAGGGTAAGGGGTAAAGAGGGGCAGAATAAATGCAACTAAGCTCCAGTGTACCCAATGGCTGTGCCACCACCTAGCTCCTGCCTTCACTGGCTATAGGAATTCACATATATTCATGAGCTGGGTTTATGAATTATTAAAAATCACCATAATTGTGAATATACTCTGTAAATGATGATTAGGGCTTTCAGTTAGCAACAACAGAACCAACTCAGTCTAGCTAGTTTTAATTTTAAAAATGCCAGTCATTCTCAGAGACTAAAGCTGTTTGCAGCAATACCCAAAACGTCCACCAGGCTGTCTCCAGTGCTCTGGGAACAAGTCCTGATACTACCAGCAACCTTCTCCCCGATGCCACTGGGAGCTCCGTGCTTTGCAGCCAGACTCTACACCACACTTCCTTCCTCACGATGCTCTTTTGAGTCCAAGGCAGTCCACGAGTGCTGCTAATGGCAGAATCTACGGCACATGCTGGGTGTCGGAGATGTGAGAGGAACTAGGAGGGTGACAGACATAGCCTTCAGCTTGCAGATGTAGGACTCACAATGTGGGAAATCACCAATAGTTATCAAGAGTGTTTAAAAGATTCTGGGAGGGGCGCCTAGGTGGTTCAGTCGGTTAAGCACTGACTTGGGTTCAGGTCATGATCTTGCAGCTTGTGGGCTCAAGCCCTGCTTCGGACTCTGTGCTGACAGCTCAGAGCTTGGAGCCTGCTTTGGATTCTGTGTCTCCCTCTCTCTCTGCTCCTCCCCTGCTTATGCTGTCTCTTTTATTGATTCTGGGAGTTCACAATATACCAAATGCTCATGATGATGCTCATGCAGGTTTTTTCTGGAATAATGTCCCATTCATATGCCCCAAACATATTCACTATAAGGCATATGCAAAGTGAGATAATTCCCTTTTTATTTTAATTTTTATTATTTTTAAAGTAAGCTCTACATCCAATGTGGGGCTTGAACTCATGACCCTGAGATCAAGAGTCACATACTCTACCGAATGAGCCAGCTAAGTGCTCCAAATCCTTTTTGCTTCTTAAGGTTCAAAGCAAATATTACTATTTCTGTGAGCCTTCTTCCACCTAACTGCTGACAAAGTGCTCCCACCTCTGTGTTCCTGCAGTACTTGACTCAAATCATGCAGTGCAGTAGTGCTTCTTCTAAAAAATAGTATTATTTTTGTGTTTTGCTGCCCAAAGTGTTTAATTCTGAGGTGTCCTCTCTAAAATTCAGGGAAGTCTCATCTTTGTAATCTTACTGTCCCTGCCCAACATCCCCCTCCACTGCCCTCCAGCATAATACCTGCAATATGGTATCCATTCAGTATATTTTTGCTGGATTTAACCAAATTGCAGGTTAGTGTCTTTAATACATTACATCTTGAAGTATATGAGGTTTTTATTTGTTACTGCTGAATATGTGAAGGTGGCTTGTGAAATCAATATTATTGCTTTACAGTCACACTATCTATTTGTAACTAGGTCTTTTGAACATAGAGCACAAGCTAAATTTAATATTTTTCCAAAGTTAAGTATTTCTAATCCTTAAAGCATTTTTAAAAATCATTGTGCTAATGAAAACTGGTGAATAGTAATGGAATATTTTAAGAATTTACAAAATCCCTTTAGTCACCAACATGTAAATGAATGCATGTATAATATGTATCAGTATTTGCATACTTTATGTATCAGTATTTGCATACTTTTGATTTAATGAGTAAATATTCTTTGAATGTAGTGGCTGATAAGGCATCAACAAAGACCCCAAAATTCTTTATCTAAAAACTGAAATAAAGGCATTGGAGAACTAAGCTTATGTATTATGGATTTTAACATCAATGAAGGAATGATGTTTTTTAATCACTAGATCATACCTCCCAAACCACATTGTAAGTTCTTTTCCTTTCTGCCTTTATATCCCAGAATCTAGCATAATAATACAAACTTAGTAAATATTGCTTAAATAAGTGAAAGAATAAATATGTGAATGAACTCAAGAAAAATCATACTTGGGAATGACAATAATATAATAACCAACCTCACTAGAAAATTATGTTTTATACTCTGCACAAAGAAACTGAGCTCCAAAACATAGAATACATTATATCATTGTTTCCTAAGGTTGTTACAAATTTGCAACCTTAACATTACTAGGATAGGTATTTCCAATAAAGATGGTGACTTTAATTTTAGTTGGGGTAGATATAATTTCAGAGATAACCACAATACTTCTCTATGCTCATCCCTTTTTTGCATACAATGTACAATGTCTAAATATTCTTCTACTAAATATCCTAACTGTGTTTCTGGTTTGAAGGATTGAAAATCTAGAAAATGTTTTAAATATTTTGAAAACATTATTTTTAATTAGTGCAGAATAGAGGAGTTACTCATTCTAGCCTAAGGAGAGAAAGCTTACAGAAAAAAAAGTATATGCTTATTGATTAGAAAATAAAAATGAAACAATTGTTTTGCTTATAATTCAGATTACTAATTTCCTCCCTTCTTCCTCAACATCACTTCAAAAAGAGATTTAGTGGATGATGAGGTTTATAGAAAATAGGATTTGTTATTAGAACATTGGATTTAAGTCCTGATGCTACTTACTCTGTGATATTAAGCAAATCACTTACCTTATATGAGCCTTGTTTTTCACATCTATAAGACTGCGTAAACAAATAATGCTCATTCCATCACTTTATAGAATTGTATGAATTAAATGAAAAACCCACACATATGAAAGAGCTTTGATCAGTGAAAGTTCTACAATTTCCAGAAAGTAGACAGTAGTAAAACAGTAGCACTTGTGACTGAACGAGGTGAAGAAAGGGACATTGCTTTCTTCATTTTATCACTGAGTAATCTGGACAGAAAAGTACGAAACCCTAAGCAGTAATTAATTCTGTAGCATGGCAGACAGTTTGGCCTTCAGATAACTTTAGTGTTGAGTTTCTTTACTTTGCTACAAGTTTCTTCACTTGGCCACAAATTCTAGCAGTTATGGCAATCTATGACCTGATGAAAGCTTAGACTACAAAATCAGGAGGTGTTTTACTCAGCAAATAATGTGTAGAAATGGGTCTTCTTTCAGCATTGCCAAGAGTCCCCACAACAGAACTTAATTAGAGAAATAGCTCAACTCATATCAACCTATTTCAGGCCTTGAGAACAAGACACAGGGACTTAGAACGGTTGAAAAGGAAAAAATGTTATAACAACAAAATTGGAAAAGCCTAACAGATTTTATTATTTATTAATTTTGAGAGAGAGAGAGAGAGAGAGAGCACATGTGCACACGTGCTCACACATGGGTGGCATGAGAAGGGGTGGGGCAGGGAGAAAGGAAGAGAGAAAATCTCAAGCAGGCTCCCCACTGTCAGTGCAGAGCCTGATGCAAAGCTCGATCCTATGAACTGTGAGATCGTGACCTAAGCTCAAATCAAGAGTTAGGCATTTAACCCACTGAGCCACCCAGGCACCCCAAATAATAATTTTAAAAAACTAGTGAGATGTAGCTATTATGAAGTAATTGATCATATAACTTCTAAAATCAATGGGAATTTCAGTTAATAGAAATAGGCCACCATATACAATAAATAGTATATACATATGTATCTATTGATATGTATGTGTATATATATATATACATATATCCATTTATAAAGTAATTGGTAATGAGTTAGTCATGAATGTTACAAAACTGAATGATTATTTTACCAAAGAAAAGGACAAATAACTTTAGGCCAATGAATCTAGAAGAGTTTAATTATGCTCTATGTTTTTTTTCCCCAATGATAGAATTTCTTGCCAAATACACATTTCTGTGATTTGACAATGATCATTTATTGAACTAAAACTATATTGTAACATTCCTTGCTTTTTTCCACATAAATTACTTTTTCATGGTAGCTTTTACATTTTTCTTATAAAAGTATATTTCTAAAGCCTTAATTTAAAGTGCCTTTTGTAATATGTTTAGCTTGTATTTGCATTCTCATATAACTGGTAGCTCTTAGAGCTAGAAGGAATCTTAGAGATCCTGGATCCAAACCATTATTCTACAGATGAAGAAACTAAGAGTCAAGAATGATGGGGAACTTTCCAAAGGTCATATAAACAGCCTACCATACAGCTGAGTCAAGAACCTTCACCCAAATGTCTTTGTTAGGACAGGCAGTTTGAGATAACCATAGAGGATAGTTTTATAAATACAATTTTTAAATTAGATAAATAAATGTAAATAGATGTAATTTTCAATAAATTTCAGGTTTATCTGGTAAAAGATGGGTCCCCCAAGTATCAATTTTCTTAGGCATTTGTGACCTCCCGTTTCTAAGTTATTTTTAAGACACTATTATACAGGAATGAATGAAGAAAACTGAAAAACTCAAAGTAATAAAAAGAAAATAAAATTATTCATAGTTCTACATAAACATAAATGCATCTGAGGTTCAAGTGTATTTACCTCCAGTTGTTGTATTTAAGCTTTTTTGCATTTTTTAAACATAATTATTGTCAGAATACATATTTGCTTATTATAATCTAAGCAGTCATTTGTGGCAGTATCTTCTTTTTAAACTATTTTAAATTTAAGTTTATTCTTTGAGAGAAAGAGAGGGAGAGCACTAGCAGGTGAGGGGCTGAGAGAGGGAGACACAGAATCTGAAGCAGGTTCCAGGCTCTGAGCTGTTAGCACAGGGCCTGACATGGGACTCAAACTCACAAACCGTGAGATTAGGACCTGAGATGAAGTTGTACGTTTAACCAGTTGAGCCACCCAGGCACCGCTATATTATTTTAAAAGCTAAGTGTTCTATTTACATTTAGATACAGTATTTACTTGTTTTAATATGTAGAAAAAACTTATTTTTAAATATATATACCTATTTTTTAAATAATCTTTATTAAGGAATTTTTTCTATATAAGGATTCATATCATGGCATCATTTATAAAAGTAAGCTGGATACTGTGCATTTACCTACCTCTTATAACATCTATTCTCATCTATGATCTATTCTCTCTTCATAATTTTTTGGAGGAATAACAGGACCCTGAAAATTATTTTACATTGCTTGACTCTGTAAGGTTAAACATTTTCCTATGTATCTCTTTACTAGCTGTATTTTCTGCTTCATGAACATGAACATTGTTAAACTGTATTTATTTTTGTCAATGGATTTTTATATTGGTATGTTAAATAATAGATATTTAAAATATTTAAATGCATCAAAGTTCTGCCATATCGTTTTTTACTTTGTATATAAAATTTCCATACCTGAGTAACAAACTTCAGGGGAAAAAATCCTAAAACAGTGCTAATGTAATATTAATACCTAATGATAAAGGGATCAATTCATTTAAAAGATGTAATAATCCTAAATATATATATGGATCCAACATCAGAGCACTCAAATATATTAAGCAAATACCAACAGACTGAAAGGAGAAAGAGACAATACAGAAATAGCTGGGGACTTTAATACCCCACTTTTAACAATGGATAGATCATCTAGACAGAAAATCAATAAGAAAACCATTGGATTTGAACCATGCTTTAGACCAATGGCCCTAACAGACATGTACAGAACATTCCATCCAACAACAGCAGAATACACATTCTTCTCAAGTGTATATGGAACATTCTCCAGACCTTAGATTACACAGAATGCTAGCATATGCCTTTCTTCCCACGTCTGTCTAATATGCATCTACTTACCTTTGAAGTCTATTCTTTCTATACCTGTACTATAGCGCTTAGCAAGTTTTCTTTAATTTTCTTGTTTACTATTTATCTTCTGTCTTACCAGGCTAAGAACTCCTTCTATGCAGGGATACTGTCCTATCTCCAAGCATGATACAATGTTCAATACTTAGTAGGTCATTGGAAAATGTCTGCAGACTTTAGAAAATAAATGACATCTATGCCCAAAGATGATAAGGTAATAGAACATATTGTGATAGTATATAAGTTTGAATATTATCAATTCCTTGATACATAGTTTCATACATACACCATGAAAAGATATCTGGTTCTTGGATGCACACATAAAATGGAAGGAGCCATTTTATATCAAGAATTATGAAATCACTTTCTCAGGGATTATAAGAATATAAACCTTAAATATGGTACCCATACTTATTTGACTCCATTTGAAAATCTGAAAAAAAAATGGAAAATGGAGAAAAGATACTAAACCACAACTCACCCGAAAGATTGCCTTTTAAGCAGGCAAATATTCTATTGCTAGGTCATCAGTTAGCAGGTACAGAAGGCACTTAAGAAGCTTTGGGGCCCAATTACATGCTAAACTTTATAAAATACTGTCACTCTGAGGAAGTGACATTAAGCAGATATCCCAATAATAAGAGTGAGCCAAGTAGGAGGCAGAATGCCAGGCAGACGAAACAGCCTGAAATGGCAGGCATAAAGACCCAGCGGCAGAAAGCCCTAGTTTATCTGATAGGAAAGAAGCCAGTGCAGCTACAGCATAGTAGACAGGTGGGGAGGCCAAGACGGGAGTTACAGAGGTAGGCAGAGGCAACCAGCCAGGTTGATAGGTCTGGAAAGGAGTTTGGAATTTATTTTAAGATGACATTAAAATTCACAGCCTGGAACCCTGATTACCACCAGTTCACTACTTTCCATCAAATACACCTCTGGACCGACATGTATGACCAGTTATCTGCATAGGCCACACCTTTTCTGGTAGGTAGATCTACCAAGGATACCAAAATAACATTCAGTTACCTGGAGAGCACAGAAGTTTCTAGAAAATGGAATGTTCCTGATTTTAAGCAATAACTACCTCTGGTCCAAGACCCCAACTTCTATCTTATTGCAGAGCATCTTTCCGTACCTAACTTACATTCTCCAGACCACTGCTGTCACCACCGAGCATGTAAAACCAAAAAGAATAGAGAACCACCTGCCCTGCCGCACTCCTTTACTTCCTAGGGTGGGCCAGGTATATTTGTTGAATGTATGAAGTACTGGATACAAGTAACGAAGACATTTAAGTTTATCTCAGATTGGTCTCATTTTTTAAAACTCTGAGATTTACAGAAGCACTGAGACTTATAGCAGTTTCTCTGTTCCTTCGGGGTTCTCTTAGTGTACTGCTTAAGGGAAGCTGTACTGCCCTAGGAGGCAGGAGAGGTAAATATCGGTTCCGTCACTTACACACCAGAGGACTAATGGGCAAGCTGCCCTGGGCTTGGAGAGTTTCATCTGTAAAACTGAGCTCGTTACTACTGCTGACAATGGAAGGATGAGTCAGATGTGGGGAGGGTGGTTGTGGTTTGTCAACAGCTCTAAGAACTATGGTTTTATGAACACAGTCAAAATCCAGGAAGAAAATATTGAAGTCTGAGAGATAAAACCTGGAGTCATTTTACGGATTACCTGAAAGTAAGTAGTCAGTTTGATCCATATCTCTGGGATTATTTCTAATCACCCATAAAGACTTGGCTTCTACCTTTATATACACATTTTCACCCACAAACATATATATCTCTTTCTGTTTGGAGTTATTTAACCAGTAACTACAGAAAAAAAAAAAAAGACACAAAACCTTTATCTCAAACTTGAATGCTTGAAACACTATCGAAGTGTTCCCTTTATATAAATGTTTTCTTCCAACTTTGAACAAGAAACAAGTTTTCTCCTAATAGTCTCATTATCAGTCCCAAATTTATGACTATATCACTTCTTTGGCTCAGATTCAATTTAAAAGACTATATTAAGGTGCAAAATTATATGTACGGGATGTTTTATGGATATTTAAGTTTCAATAAGTTTGGATAAAGTTGTTCTCTTAGCATCTCCTTAAAACAGTTCTTCCGAAGCGTTTGCTTCAGGATCTCTGGTTGTAATTCTGCTGGTGAAGTTCTTTGCCCCATTCTATATTCACCCTCTCCCCCACTGGAAATCGGGATTCAAATGCGTTTTCTGTTACCCTTGACCCACTGAAAGAATTTTTTCACGTGGCATTTCCCCGTTTGTTCATGTATATGAGTATAGACTCCTGTATTTTATTCACTTATTTATAATCCATTAATCATTTTATTTTGATGCTAAAATTACCCAGCTATTGGGAGATCCTTCAAGCTGTCGCTTGTGTCCCTTCTGACCAATTCCATCATTTTTGCGCCCTTCCTTATCTTCCAGCACAACAGACTCATCTAGTACTTTACCTGCCCCAGCCTTTCTCCAAAGAGCCAGCGGAGTCGTGGTTCTTTTCACTGGAGAATGAGATTTGGAAATCAAGACTTGGACGCTAGATGTACTGCAGGGTTGTCACTGAGCTACAGAAATGTATTATCTTTTTTCATCACGTATCCGTTGCAAGTGTGGCTCTGGAAGACCGTGGGTTTTTATTCTCTTTCTCAGTCTCTCCATTTTGAGTCAGAATAGCCCACGTGCTTTGCACCCACAAGGAGACTCATCACACTGAAACTATTCCCGTTTTCAGTTTGGGATCCTTCTGGAGGGAGCCCTTAGTCACAGGCGTGCAGTGCAGACATGCGTCCTCCAGAGCCCGCTATGCTTCGCCCAGCTCAGCCCCCCGAGCTCTCTCCAACCTGGAGCGTCGGCAACACTGTGCAAGGGCACCCAACAGGGGGCACGTCAGCGCTCCGACTTCCTCCCTACGCCGCCTCTGATTGGCTCCTGGGCGTATAAGAAACCGGTGAATGAGCGGCTGATCCTCGCAGAAACTTGCTGGAGGTGTTCGGGTGCCGTAGACCTTTCCTCCCTCGTCCACCCGCGGGCCAGCCGAGCCGGCGGAGGATGAGGTCGTCCTGTGTCCTGCTCACCGCCCTGGTGGCGCTGGCCGCCTATTACATCTACATCCCCCTGCCCAGCTCCGTGTCCGATCCCTGGAAGCTGATGCTGCTGGACGCCACTTTCCGGAGCGCACAGCAAGTGGTGAGACGCAGCCCCGGGCTGATTCTCTCTCCTTCTTAAGCAATATTTGGAGGGGGAAGCGAGATTTCCGGGCCGCGTCCCACGAGAACGCCTATTTTTCTGTAGCATTTAGGCGATCGATTTTTAAGGTGGTTCAGTCGGGCTTTTTTTCAGGGTGTCGCATTAGCCTCCTCGCTAGCAGCGGGCTAGATCTGCGTCTTCTCGCCTGCGTTGGGGATCGAGAAGGTGAAGTTCTTGAATAGGATTTGACAACTGTTTAACCCTTCGTCTGTCCTGAACGCGTCCCCATCCTTCTTACTTTGCAACGTCAAAACACCACCTTACGGGCATTTTAGAAACCACACTTCCCCCATTTCCATTCTTTTGTAGGGGCCAGGAGAGAGGGAGTTAGATGTTTTAGGAAGGCGGGGGTGGGGTGGGGGGTGGGAAGGACAGTCTCTGATTCCTGGTAATGCAGCCACCTTAAAAGCAGAAGCGGGCACGGGCGGCCTCCCGCCGGCCTCGGTCAGTGGAGCTCACAGTACCCGAGGGCACCAGGCTGGGCTCGTCTAAGCACCTGAGTAACCGCGTTTCAAGCGTGGTGCTTATCAGCTCAGCGCAAGAAGGAGGCCTGGAGGCCTGGCCGGCTGGTTGGAGAAGAGGCGGTGGAGGGGGGCGGCGGCCGCTGTTCTTGGACGAGGCATTCTTCTGCCTGCCCTGCAGCATTTGTTGTACGTCCTAGGGTGTTGACATAATCTTTGCCTGAGCCGGGATACTCCTGCTTTACCCTGGTGGGTCACATTTCTGTCTGTTGTATCGTGGGGATGCATCTCTTCCCCAGAGACCGTAAAATAGAACTGTAGTTTATTCTCTAGTAAGAGACATTCATTTCAGTGCCAGAGAATCTAAAATCTGAACCACAATCCGCAGCCAAAGCTGAGCCTTATTATTCTAACCTTCCTCAATCGCCGGTTGTTTTTGTAAGCTCGTTTTTTCAGGAGTGACTAAAGGAAGAGGGAAAAAAAATTGGTTATCCCCCCACGCCCCCAGAGGGCTGATTGATGTTCCTCCCTGTCAATTCTGTGTGTAGGATCGCAGAGGCTCTGAGGCTCTGTCCTATCAAAAAGCCCCTTAAGTAGGGTATGGTAGCACATTCCTACCAGGGATTTGTTTTTCTTAAATCCAGCCATGTTTTCAACCCCAGAGTCCCCTGTTGTCCCTTAGGAATGGTCTCTGCAGTTACAGATCCCCTGCCTGCCTGCCTGCCTGCTGTAATGTTGACATGGTGGAGAGCGACCATCCCCTTCTCTACCATTTGTTTCAGGAAAGGCAGTCTTCGCATAGGAAACCCTACAGTCCCTCTCTTAAGAGATTCTGTAATTTGGGAGTGATAACCTTCAAAGGTCCTGGTGTACAATGGCATTTACCCTGGGTGGGTTATAATGGCCTTCAACAATAAGAATAGTAGGAAGAATAAGAAAAACATGAAAAACTGTTATATTGCCTGCAGAGATGGTTAGTTTTCAGGTCACCAAAGAAGTCTTCCTCCTCATGATATAATTTGGGAAAAGCCAGGTTTGGAGAAAAGCCTTTCTTCCCCCACTATAGGCTGTCACCACATCAAGGGCAAGGCCTTTGGACACTATGGTCCTCTATATAGAAGGTGCCCTTAGCTGGTGTTTGGGAATGATAAGGAGTGTAAAGCCAGGTCACAGGATAAATGAAGCAACTGAATATCCTCACCTGACACTATGGCTTGAGCGTGAGTTTGCGCAGAAGTGGCTGTCCTCACTTTTCTTCCAAATTGTGAAATATTAGAAAGATCATTCACACCACACAGAAGCAGATTCTACCCAGTAAAGCCTTTTACCAACGTCACTTCACATTGTCCTGGGGAAAAGGCAATGTGACTTGACACATTGTAAGCAAATAAGAGCATGACAGGTAGAGTCCTGCCTCCCATCCAGAGTCCCATCCCAGCCAGGCTACTTACTGGCAGCGAGGCCAGGTAATTATTACTGGCCTTACTAACTGGTCCTCAAGTTTTCCCTGTAAAATAGGGTTAATGTCTACCTTACAAAGTTGCTGTGAGGTTTAGCAATGCATTTAAGTGCCTGGAACTTGTAGTTTTCTTCTAAGAGCTGCTTGAGAGGCCCACTATGGATTATGAAAATCTGTGGGATTGCCCAGCTTTGTTGAAACAATAAAGCAAATGTGAAGTGGAAGTGACTTATCTCATTGAAACCTGGTGAGCTACCAGTGTATCGCTTGGCATGAAGTTTGTTACCCAAATAATTTTAGTTAGAGCTGACTTGCTCAATTACAAAAGCAATGGAAGCTACTTCAGAAGTGAAGTGTGGCCTACTTCTTAACACAGTAGGCATATGCCCAGCATCGAGAAATATGAATGCTACTTTTATTCTGTGTCATTGGCAAATGCTTCACCCCTTCATGCCCATTCTTCTCTCCTTTACTCTGTGCAGGTGAGTCAGATTATTGAGATTATGTTCATTGTGCTTTTTTTCCTGGGGGGGAGGGTCCTCCAATATTACCTAAGAAGAAGATACTGGAAATCTTTTTTTTTTTTTTTTAGTTTATTTATTTTTGAGACAGAGAGAGACAGAGCATGAGTGGGGGAGGGGTAGAGAGAGAGGAAGACACAGAATCTGAAACAGGCTCCAGGCTCTGAGCTGTTAGCACATGAACCATGAGATCTGACCTGAGCCGAAGTCGGACGCGTAACCAACTGAGCCACCAGGTGCCTCTGAAGATCTTTCTCTAAAATCTTCTCAAACACAGATGCTGCTTTAAAATCACCTAGGGAGCTTTAAAAATCCTGATGCTTGGGGGCACCTGGGTGGCTCAGTCTGTCAAGTTTCTGACTGTGGTTCAGGTCATTAGCCCTGCGAGGAGCTTTCTGCTGACAGCTCGAAACCTGCTTCAGATTCTGTCTCCTTGTCCCTCTGCCCCCCCCCGCCCCCCACTTGCTCTCTCTCTCTCTCTCTCTCTCTCATAAATAAACATTAAAAAAAATTTTTTTTTTGAAAAATCCTGATGCTTAAGTTCTATCCTATACCAGATTTCTTCAGAATCTCTGGGAGGTGCATCCCAGCCATCAGTAGTTTTAAAATCTCCCCCGGTGATTTCAATATGCAGTAGAATTTGGGAACCACTGCTCTTTAAGGTAAATAAAATGCATTGCAGACGTAGATACTATGTATTCCTTATACAGAGCACATGTTGCTGGGGGGTGAACCCTTTTACATCAGCATGGATTAGCTTGTCAGATTAGTTGGTTGACACTTTGGCTGTAAGAATCTAAGGGGATAAAATACTAACTAGGCAGATTTCGGTGTTACAGCAAAGCCTTCATACGATGTGAGCGGACCAGCACAAACAACAGGTCTGGGAAAGGCAGGGGAGAGGGAAGTGTAGATGAAGATTGGTCAGCAAGAGACTAGGGGAACCAAGTAGGGAGTTGGGCAGGTTCTGGAGACTGATCTCGGAATGCTGTGCAAGGAAAGGTTTTTTTGGGTTTGGTTTTGTTTTAATTTTTATGTCTTTATTTTATTTTGAGAGACAGAGAGAGGCAGAAAGCAGGGGAGGGGCAGAGAGAGGGGGACCCAGAATCTGAAGCAGGTTCCAGGTTCTGAGCTGTCAGCACAGAGCCCGACATGGTGGCTCAAACCCACGGACTGTGAGATCGTGACCTGAGCCGAAGTTGGATGCTTAAGGGTGCCCCAAGGAAAAGTGTTTTAAAATGGTATTCCCGATAAGGTGAAGATCCTGAGAAGTTCACATTGCTGAGTTTGGCAAATTCATTGGAAGGAGTGGAAGCACATTTATTATTTGATGCAACAGTCTCTCAGTATCGATTTATTTAAAAAAATTTTTTTAAGTTTATTTATTTAAAGAGAGGGGGAGTGGCAAAGAGAGAGGGAGAGAGACCAAATCTCAAGCAGGCTTTGTGCTGTCAGCACAGCTTGGATGTGGGGCTCAGTCTCCCATTTGGGAGATTATAACCTGAGCAGAGATCAAGAGTTGTAGGATGCTCAACCAACTGAGCCACCCAAGTGCCCCAGTATGAATTTTTTTTAAGTAATCAGTGATATAGGCAAAACTGTAGCTGTGGAGGTGGAAACATTTTAGAGTCAAAAACCTTGTTCAACTAGTCAAAAAGCACTGCTGTTTTATGAGAAATATGGGGGAACATTCAGCAACTTGGGTTTCTTTTTCTTTTTTTTTTTTTGCAGCATTATTTAAAAGAATGAAAGCAAGAAAGATAAGAGATTACTTAATTATGGTACATATATATTTGGAATACTATACATTCAAAACATGTAGGTTATAAAATAATGTTCAATGACCTACAGAAGATTTGTACTGTATGTTAAGTGGGAAAAAGCAACTAAACAGCATACATGCCATTATCCCATTTGAAATATTTATATCCCAAAACATAGTTATGTATATCTGTCTAACTAAGAGAAGAAGGATCTAATTTAAAATGTGTTTCTTTTTTTCTGGGCCGTAAGGTTATAGCTTCAATTTTCATATCTGTATATTCTAGTTTTTCTACAATAAGCATGTAGTAATAAGAAACTATTTAAAAAAATTTTGTAGTAGGTTTTCTACTTCTAAAGTGGAATTGATGTGCACACACATACCAATGTGATTAATATTTTAGTAACTGTTCTGTAAGAAATTCAAATTGCTTGACAGAAAACATCCTGGGTCCGCTGACATAGCTATCCCAGTGCCATGCTTTGTGCTCAGCTAGATGTGACACCAATCGAAAGCCCACTGTGTGCAGTTCTCGGGAGATGACCTAAAAGAACGTATAGCCTGTGGTGTGGTGGAATGGAGAAGACCTGTTAATAGGCAGCTAATAAAAGGTAAGAGCTGACAGGCATTCCTAAAGAGCCACAGTTCCAGAAACTCATAGGAGGGAGAGGTTATATACTGTTTAGAGGAGGGTAAAGATGGCCGCTAAAGGCAATGAGGTATCTGAAGGGAGTTCAGAGCAGGGGCGTAGCATGGCTTACCTCGATCATCTCCCAGCTTGCTCTTTCTGCATGTATCTTTTTGATGACCTAATGTAAAACAGGTTGTTGAAATTGGTATTTTTGCTTAATGTTCCCTCTATTTCTTATGGATGACAGTGCTTTTGAACAAGTGGAACAAGGTTTTTCGTCTTGTAAAATGTCCCCAAACATCAGAATGCAAAGTGACTTCACCTGGATGTTCTGTGCATGATGTATGTACCTTCGGGCTGTGTGAGCGTGGTTTAAATGATCACTCCACTGTCATGCTGTGTAGAACTCCAACTTGTTAACCTTTTCCATAGACATTCATGAACTGGAACGTTTACTAATGGCTGGTAAATTTAATGCGAGAACATTAATAAATATTTAAGTTTTGTCTGCCATTTTCTAGACTTGCTGTGATACATATTTATTCATATACATTAGAGGTTTCACCAACCTCAGTAGTTTTTAGTTGACTTGATGGAATTTTTGTAATCACATAGCAGCAGATAATATTAATTGGTATTAATCCTTACAGGTGAGCAGTCTGAGTTGGGGGTCTGTAGGCAACACCTTCTGGTGGATCTAAACAAACATTAAAGTCAGACCGAGTCAGCTACCAGGTTTGTTAGATAATGCCTGATTTATAGTTTTCCTTGTTATTTTTCTGAGAACCCTACAAAATAGCCCTGAGCACAGGAATGCTATTTTATTATATTTTAGTGGGACTTCTGTTTCTAACGTGTCTTGAGCTAGATCTAAAGACATTTTTGTGAGGTGGAGAAGTGCAGTAATCGTTCTTAACCAGTCTGTTGTTGTTGTTGTTGTTTATGTTTTTGAGAGAGAGCACAGCGCATGTGAGCAGGGGAGGTGCAGAGAGAGGGGGACAGAGAATTGAAGTAGGTTCCACACGCTGATAGCAGGGAGCCTGATCTGAAGCTCAAACTCCTGAACCTTGAGATTATAGCCTGAACCAAAGTCAGATGCTCAACTGACTGAGCCACCCAGGCACCTGTTAATACACAATTACTTCTTTTAAAATACTGAATATATATTATTATTGCCAAATGAAGTGATGTGGGAAATGTGTATTACTTTTTTCTCCATTTTTTATGCTTTTAAAGAATTAAGAAATGTAAATGAATTTCCAAGTGGCAAACCTAGCTATATTCTCTAACTAATTTGTGTCATATTATGAAATTTTCAGTCTGCCTTTCAGTATTTCCAATATAAAGTTAAAATCCTACCATTTGGAAGTCATCACTCATTGAAGAAAAATTGACCAAACACCAACTGGCAAAACAAAAATGAGAAAGACACACACCTAATCTTGAGGAATTTCCAGTGGGGTGAAGGGGAGATAAGCCTATGAGCAGTTACAGAGTGTGCATTGAATGATGGAGTTAGGAGAGAGGCCTTGTGGATTGCTGCAAGAGCCTTCAAAAGGACCTGTAACTTAGACCTGGTGATCAGTGACTGGCGACCCTTTCACATGGGGATCTAATCTGAGTCATCAAGGTTGTGTGTCGACAGTAAAAATAACCTCTATTAAGCATACAGTGAGCATTCACCCTGTGCCAGATACTGTGCTAAGTGCTTTGCATGCAATTCATTTAGTCCGTGCTAGGATTCTTTGAGGTGGGTATTCTTATCTTCCAAAGGAAGGAACTTTGCAAAGAAAAGTAAGTTCCTCAAGATGACATAATTTGTAAGAGGCAGAATCACGATTTAACTCCTGCCTATCTCACTCTGAACCATTGCACCAGCAGCTGTTGCACTAGTATAACCATTGCACTAGCTTGCGTTTCTACAGGACCTGAGTGAAGTAGGTGGAGGAGGAGAACAGGAGGGAGAAAGAAGGGACATTCCAGTCGGAAGGGACATTCCAGTGGAAGAGGATGATAGAGCTAAGGAACTAAAAATCGCTTAGACCTCAGAGTGGTAAGGCTGGAAGGAAGCACAGGCCAGATAATGAAGGGCTCTGTGGGTCCAGAAAATAGCCACTGAAACCCCATAGTCAAGTCTGTATTCTAGAACAGTCTTTCTCAGTGGCAGTGTAGAGACATGGGAGTCTAAGAAAGCAGGTGAAGGTGTGGGGCACCTGGGTGGCTTAGTCGGTTAAGTGTCCGAATTTCGCTTAGGTCATGATCTCATCGTTCGTGGGTTCGAGCCCCACGTCAGGCTCTGTGCTGACTGCCAGCTCAGAGCCTGGAGCCTCTTTCAGTCTGTGACACCCTCTCTCTCTCTGACCCTCCCCTGCTCACGCTCTCTCTCTCTCTCCTAGAAATAAATAAAAATATTAAAAAAAAAAAAGAAAAGAAAGCAGGTGAAGGCGAGAATCCACTTAGGAAGCAATCCAGGTGAGAGGCGTGAGAGCATGGACTAATAAAGTGAGGCTGGCTGGCGGCGAAGCTGACCAGTCTTGCTGACGGAGGAATCGTATGGGATAAAGCAGAGAAAGAAAGGAGTCAAAGGTAGCTCTTGGCACAGACTCTAGAGAACTTGAGTGAATGGTGATGATGATCCTGATTTAGGGCAGAAAAGCAGATCTGAAAGTGAAGGTAAGAGATTTTGGACCTTGTTTTGAAGTGTCCATGGGACTAGTCCAAGAACAGCTTTTCATGAATAGCTTACATTGACAAGACCAGAGCCCAGGAGAGAGAACTGGGTGGGAGATACAGATTTGGGAGTGGTCGGTGAATGGGTGCTGGTGGAGCTAGTGGGAAAGGATGTGCATGGGGTGAGAGTAAGATTGTGAGATCCTGCTGGGGACACCCCAAGGGGACATCAGTGGCAACAGGAAGAGGAGGCCGGCCCTAGGAGAAATGAGATCGTGACAGACATAACTTTTTATTATATTTTACATTTATATAGCAGGCTAGACTTTTTTTAATTTAAAACAAATTTTTTCAGTTATTTTTGAGATGAGGGGTGGGGAGGGAGAGAGGGGTGGGCAGAGAGAGATGGAGACAGATTCTGAGGCAGGGTCCAGGCTCTGAGCTGTCAGCACAGAGCCCAGTGCAGGGCTTGAACCCATGAACCCCGAAATCATGACCTGAGCTGAAGTTGGATGCTTAACGGACCAAGCCACCCAGGCTCCCAGCAGTCTAGATTTTTTAAAGGTTCCAGTTGCCTCATTTTTGCCCACAAAATCTGTATTTTAAGTTTTTTTCCCTAAAGTAGGATCGATGCCCAATGTGGGGTTTGAACTCACAACGCCAAGATCAAGAGTCGTATGTTCCACCCACTGAACCAGTACAGGTACCTCACCCCTCATTTTATTTTTATAAGTGGCTGGCATAGATTACTTCCACTTATCAAGTGAGGAAACTGAGGCTCAGAAAGGGTCCGTGGCACCCCCAAGATCACATGATTAGTTAAACTGAGACTGGAATCAAATGTCCTGAACTCCTATTTTGACACTCTCACAGCTGAGCCAGGCTGACCTGAAAACAAAGTCCTCTGTGATGGATTTCTCCTTTTTGTCTCTGGTTCTGTCAATGTGACCAACTCCTTCTGACTGCGGCCATGCATGTGGGAGTGTTCATGATAACTTGATGCTGGTTGACGGTATCCTGACTTTTATTGAGCTCCCATGGTTAAATTAATCTACAGTAGTGTCTCCCAATCTGTTTTCTTGCCATAGACTTGATTATGTTTGTACAAGTATGCCAGAGGAAACTGGGGAGAATGAGGAGGGAACCTGTCTGTATGGGCTTGAATGCTAGGACTCACAAGATTTAGATAGAAAATTATAAAATGATTCTCAAACAGAATATGCACTCTGCTAAATTTTGAATAGCTATGAAAAATGGTTTTGAGTTTTTACCTCCATGAAACACTTCAGTATCAGCGCCTCGTAGCCCATGGCCCACCTGTGATCCATTTCTGTCACACCTATTGGGAAACTCCCCTCTCTACAGATGTAACTATTTGAATACAAGTTTACTATTATTGCTATTAAACACAGATAGTCCCTCAAGTTACATATATCTAGGTAGTCCTATAACTTATGTCCAAGCCAGGACGTTTTTGAGAGTGCTAGAGGCTGCTGTTAATAATCACGCTTGGATAACCGTTTTAAACCAGAATTATTCCCAGACAAATCTGGACAGATGCTCAGTCTACATTTATTTGGCTTGCCAACATTCAGCATAATCAAGTCAAAGTTGTAGAATGATTCCTGGGCTCCCCGTTCTCCTCAAATCTGACTGTTAGCCATCCAGTGAACCTCATCACCCCCATCCCTTCCCTCACCCCTGGCATCCTGTCTCCTGCAATAGCGGCAGAATAAGAGTACTGCGTTCCTTAATTGGCACATAAAGCCTGCCACAGCCTGGTCCCACACTGATGAATCCAGTGTCTGCGTTCCCATGACAGTCTGCATGTTCATATATGACACCTTTCTTCCTGTTACTGTTGCCTCTCATGTCCTCCCACATGCAGACTTTGGCTAACATTCCACTCATCTTTCTTTTTTTTTTAATTAAAAAAATTTGTTTTGTTTTATTTATTTCCGAGAGAGAGAGACAGCGTGAGCAGGGGAGGGTCAGAGAGAGAGAGGGAGATACAATCTGAAACAGGCTCCAGGCCCTGAGCTAGCTGTCAGCACAGAGCCCGTCATGGGGCTCGAACCCACAAACCGTGAGATCATGACCTGAGCCGAAGTCGGCCACCCAACCGGCTGAGCCGCCCAGGGGGTCCCCACTCATCTTTCAACATCTGATCAGAAATGGTCTCTTACAAAAACTTTACCTTTTCCCCCAATCTGCCTTAATCTTTCTGTCCTTAACACCCTGCTAGCATTTCTCTCTCTCTCTCTCTCTCTCTCTCTCTCTCTCTCTGTGTGTGTGTGTGTGTGTGTGTCCCTCCCTGTGTGTTTCTTTCCTTAGGTTGCTGCTTTATGTACAAGCTCCCCACCATATTGTAGCCTTTCTAAGCTATCTTAGACATAATTTCCCTCTTATTTGTTTTAGAGTTTGTGGTTTGAAGATCATTCGTTATAGAGAAAACAGGAATTCTTGGTTCTGCTTTCTTTCAGTCTTCTGTGTTACATCATTTGTCTCATAGGGCAGACGTAACGCTTTTATGTGCCTGTGACTCTGAACTTACCCCAGAACGATTTTTGTTGCCCTTTGCAACTTTTTTTTTTTTTGCAAGCCTCATTGTTTTCTGGGTTTCTAACTTCCTCATACTATTTTTGCAGATTTATGCTTGTTTTTGAATTTGTAATGAATTTGTCTGCCTGTTTCTAGCAAGGAATTGGGCATCTCCTTAAAAGATCACTGGCGAATTCCCACATTCATTTGATATCATTCTACTTTTCCCTTTTCCTCTTTTTTTTTTTTAAACATTTTTTAAAATATTTTTTATTTCTAGGAGAGAGAGAGAGACAGCATGAGCAGGCGAGGGTCAGAGAGAGAGGGAGTCACAGACTGAAACAGGCTCCAGGCTCTGAGCTGGCAGTCAGCACAGAGTCCGACGCGGGGCTTGAACCCACGAACCGCGAGATCATGACCTAAGCGAAAGTCGGACGCTTAACCGACTAAGCCACCCCGGCGCCCCTTCTGCCACCCATCTTTGAGGCTGAAAACAAGCATATGAAGAACCACACCAGACAGGTGGGGAAGTAAGGGCATTCCAGGAAAAGAGCAGGTGCACTGTTCTGAGGTGAGGCAATGGGGCACCCACAGGGAGTTCCTTCTTTGCGGTTTCTGAAAGGTATAAGTAGTTTGAAGGAGATATTAATGTAATTTATGTAATTTATATAGAACTGTTCATTTAATTTAATTTAATATTTAATTTACGTAGAGCCAGGTCCAGTCTTGTGTAAGGATATATTCCACTGTTTTAATGATGCTTACTCCAGGTAAGCTAATAGTAGAATTATGAAAGCATATGACAAAAGTGTGAGTTTTTCAAGAATAAGTACTGCTTGGTGAGAAAAGCTTTATAAACTACTTACTAAAAATATTCTCTGTGACAAACCTATAGAATAAAATTTAAGTTTGGGGAGCCAAATATATAATTTGATTGAAAATGATTTGTTTTGCTACTGTTATGTGGATTTAGTAGGGTTTTTTTTGTCTTAAACAAAAACTTTTTTTTTTTTTAATGTTTTCTTTATTTCTAGGAGAGAGAGAGACAGCTGTGAGCAGGGGAGGGTCAGAGAAAGAGGGAGTCACAGACTCTGAAACAGGCTCCAGGCTCTGAGCTGGCAGTCAGCACAGAGCCCGACGCGGGGCTCGAACCCACGAACCGCGAGATCATGACCTAAGCGAAAGTCGGACGCTTAACCGACTAAGCCACCCAGGCGCCCCGTAAACAAAAACTTCTTTAAATCAGTCTTTCTTGTCGTGTCCCCAGTGCACTGCTTCAGAAAAGTTCTTCTTTGTGTAGAGTTTAAAACAAGCACTGCAGTTGTTGACAGCTGTGGTGCATTACTTGAGACAAACACTTCTTCCTGTGCATCAAAGCAGGTGCGTCTACGCTTAGAGACCTCTTGTTTTAACCACCCTCTTCCCTATTTCCCTGTCTTGCTCCATCCTGTTCTTTCCCTCCATAGAACATACGCTATTGGGAATTGTTTGTTTGATGACTCCTTTTTAAGGATTTTTTAAAGTTTATTTATTTTGAGAGAGAGAAAGAAAGCAGGAGCCAAAGAGGGTCAGAGAGAGCGGAGGGAGCGAGAACCCCAAGCATTCTCTGTGCCCTGTCAGCACAGAGCCCGATGTGAGCCTCGAACTCACAGACCGTGAGATCATGACCTGAGCCCAAGTCAGACGCCTAACCAGCTGAGCCACCCAGGCGCCCTGTTTAATTACTCCTAAGTAGCTGTGTCTTCCCGGCCAGCTGGAAGCTCTGTGAGGGGAGGGAGCATGTCTGTGGGTTTCATCACCATGTACCCAACTCCTAAAAGTACCTGGCACGAACTAAACACTCACATATTTGCTGAGTAATAAATGCTGAGTGATCCAGAGTTCCTGGACAGCTTTTACTGTAAAGAGGGGGTGGTGAAAATGTCCTGACAGGAAGTTTTCCCCATACATCCCACTTCTCAAATGAGGCGTCATCACTAGGATCAGCAGCAAAATGTGCTTGCTTTTGTCCCGGAGTCCTGTTCGTTTCCATGAAGAGCCCCAGTAGAAAAATGGTAAGGGGTAAGCTGCCTGCTCTTCTCAGAAGGCATGAACTTCAAAGCAACGATGAAGAGAAACATAACCTACACTATAGTAATCCATTCACAATTCTTTTGTGCACTAATGATGTACCAGATAGTACATCGGCCCTAGGGGAACGACGATGAAGGAGGTGGGTATTCTATTGTCACTATCCATTTCCACAAGGATCATAAGTAGAAGCTTGAAATAAGACCTGGAGAGCGCGGAGGGAGGAGTGACTGTCTGAGGGGTGAGTAAGGCAGGGTGCCACAGGCCGGGGCATTTGAGATGGATGCTGAAGGATGAACAGGCGTTTGGTTGTGAGATGAAGAAGAAATTCCAGTAGTACATGGAACCCTGCCGTTCAGCCTTCTGTATTTTGAGGAAGGAATATACAGTATATGGGCAAGACAGGCTGTACGTGCAAAGGGGAGTCCAGGGAAGTAGTGTGTAGTAATATGACTAGGTAAAAGGTATGTTTGTATAGTAGGTGGATATCAGGAGGTGGAAAATGTTAAGTTGCATAATCTCTAGCTGTTACAGCTGCTTTAAAACAATTTTGCCCATAGAAGCATAATTCCTTGAGTAAGTTACGGGACTGAATTACTTTTTATATACCAGAAGAGGTATATAATTATGCTATAGAAAACATAGAAAATAGAAAAACTTGACTACAGTCTTAACACAGCCACCATTTGCTTTTTGTTATATTTCCTTTCAGTCTCTCCTTTTATGTATATGTTGGCTTACTGTTAGATGCTGTCACACTGTGTATACAGTTCTATGCACAACTTATTTTACTTTTCATTTATCAGAAGGATTTCTCACATCATCATTCCATAATCTTCCCTTCCCTTTGCAATGGGTGTGTCAAAGGGCATGTGCCAGTTTTAACCTAACTGTTCCCCTGTTACCGGATATTTAGACTATTTAGTTACTTGCTTTATAAATAATGTTACAGTGAATATATTTGAATACATAATCTTTTTGCTGTTAGAGTTTTTCTTCAAACGATTGCACCAAATAGGAACTACCGTATCAAAGGGTATAAATATTTACAGGTCTTATTTTCTATTTCCAAACTATTTTCCTGTATGTGGTTAACAGCAGTGTGAGAGAATGTCAGTTGTGCTGTGCTCTTACCAGCATGGCCATTTGTACAGTGGATCATTGAACAACACGGATTTGGACTGCGCAGATCTACTTACACAGGGGTCTTTTTTCAGTATGATACTGTAAATGTATTTTTTTTTTAATGTTTTTTTTATTTATTTCTAGGAGAGAGAGAGAGAGACAGCGTGAGCAGGGGAGGGTCAGAGAGAGAGGGAGTCACAGACTCTGAAACAGGCTCCAGGCTCTGAGCTGGCAGTTAGCACAGAGCCCGACGCGGGGCTCGAACCCACGAACCGCGAGATCATGACCTAAGCGAAAGTCGGACGCTTAACCGACTAAGCCACCCAGGCGCCCCTGTAAATGTATTTTAATCAACCTCAGGGAAGGAAGACTTGTGTTCATTAAGAGTCTATAAAGGAGTGGGCGAAAGTCTCTGAAAGCAGTTTTTTTAACTAACTAATTTATTTATTTATTTATTTATTAATTTATTTACTTTACAAATAGTTTATTGTCAAATTGGTTTCCACATAACCCCCAGTGCTCATCCCCACAAGTGCACGCCTCCATGCCCATTTCCCCCCTTCCCCTCCCACACCCATCAGTCCTCAGTTTGTTCTCAGCATTCAAGAGTCTCTCATGGTTTGCCTCTCTCCTTCTCCCCCACCATTTCCCCCCTTCTCCTCCCCCATGGTTCTCCGTTAAGTTCCTCCCAGTCCTCCTGTACGTGCAAACATATGATCTTTGTCCTTCTCTGCCTGACTTACTTCGCTCAGCATAACACCCTCAAGGTCCATCCATGTTGCTACACATGGCCAGATTTCATTCTTTCTCATTGCCATGTAGTATTCCATGGTATAGAGAAACCACATCTTCTTGATCCATTCGTCCGTTGATGGACACTTAGGCTCTGAAAGCAGTTTTAAAGAAATACTTTAGTCAGTGGTAGCTGTGTTGGATAATAAATATGAGCCCCCTGCTTCTTTGCAAGGGTGAAGTCATTTATTTGCTCTGGAATTGCTTTGGTTTTCATTTTGTGTGAGGATTATCAACCTCCACCCCTGCTTGTGTTATAGGGCCCTGAATGTCCAGAGATCCTCTGAGTGTTTAACACATCTGTCAGCCTCAAGGGGAAGGACCAATGACCCTTAGCATAGTACCGGGCACCTGTCATTATAATACCCAGTTATAAATAGCCCACTTCCTGGTGTCCTTGGGAGTGGTGATGGTGGTGAAGGAGACAATACTTAGGCAGCTTGGACTTTCTTTCATACTTATACTACATCTTATTGTTTTGTGGTTTCTTCAACATATTTCCCTTTTGTCTTCTAACTTTAGCCCAGTTTATTATCTCAGAAAAATTAATCTTTATCCCCCATTTCTTTTGTAATCCCCAAGCAATGACCATAATTACCTCTCATTAGAGGACTATACTCAAATCAAGGATAAGGAAAAATTTGTGCTTTGAAGGGAAAAGAAATTTTATTTTATTTTTTTGGTTTGAAGGGAAAAGAAATTAAAAAAAAAAAAGTGCATCAGCGTCTGCAGTCCTCGAGAACCCATAAATCCCATTCAGATTCTCCATAATTCCCATGTCCATTATCATTGCTCTCAGATTGTCCATAATTCCCGTGTCCATTATCATTGCTCTCTAAACTGCTTCTATGCATCATTCAATTTAAAATACAAAATAAAATCTCAAAATCAAATATTTCTAATTTTCAGTCTTGGTTTTAGTTATTGCTATCCAGGTGTAGGGTTAGAACACTGTCAATTAGGCATCTTGTTTGTGTGAAAAAATGTGTTCTGACTTTCAGAGCAACAGCCTGAGAGTCAGACTGATTTGCAGATATGTTACCTTTGGTCCATGTTATGTATTAAATATTTTTAGATTCAGGGGCGCTTGGGTGGCTTAGTCGGTTCGGCGTCCGACTTTCGCTTAGGTCATGATCTCGCGGTTCGTGGGTTCGAGCCCCGCGTCGGGCTCTGTGCTGACTGCCAGCTCAGAGCCTGGAGCCTGTTTCAGTCTGTGACTCCCTCTCTCTCTGACCCTCCCCTGCTCGCGCTGTCTCTCTCTCTCTCTCCTAGAAATAAATAAAACATTTAAAAAAAAATTTAAATATTTTTAGATTCGTTGCCAACATCTAAAATTCAAGATCTTTCACACAACAATCTGGGCTTCCTACTTCCCTTGAAAAGTCAGATCATTTGGCAACACTAGGCCAGAATTTCCATATCACATAAACACCTAGGGAGAGCACAGCTTCTTCCTTATTTGGGGCCTTGTTTCTCTAGTTTGTCACAACCCTACCAGTTTCTGACATATTACAACCTATTATATTCATTTGCATTAGCTGCTCTGGCCCCTGAAAACATGAGTTTAAGACTGAAGTTCCACAGCATTTAGTGTTGCATAGAAGCTGGTTCACTGAGTACCCAGCACAGTCCTATATAGTCTGATTAGATGTAGAATCCAGCTGAAGTAAGATCAAGCATGCATAGGAACCCTATGTGACATTTATAGTGTGTCCCAGGGCAAATGGTTGGGTACTAGTTATGCTGAAGACCAGACAGAATTGGAACGAGTGGAGGAGAAATAACTCTTAGAAAGTAGGCCCTGGCCTGGGACTCAGAGCTGGGTTGGAGTCCTGGCTCGGGCCCCCAAATAGAAGGAGATTTTAAATCATTCAAATTCAGTTTAAGTTTTGATCTGTAAACCAACGGGACTGGACTAGGTAAGGCGGTCCCAAAGCAGTTTTAAGGGATGTTAATAGACGTGAGGTGATTAAAGAGGAAGCAGTGTTAAATAAATTTCTCTCACTTCCAAGACTTGTCAGGGTTTTAAAAAGCTGTTGTGCGTTGTGAATCTCTGAGAGAAGAATTAATATGCAGCATTTCCCAGGTTATTTAATTACAGCATCACAGAACCCTTCATTCTTTGTTCTCTGTGCAAATTATCTCCTCAAGCTTCTTACCATTTTACAAAACTCAGCTTGAGGGAAGCTAATGTTAGCCTAGCATTCTAACATCCTAAGTATGTAAAAAGGCAACAAAACCCTAAAAAGCCAGAGATGTCAAAGAGCACTCAGGATCAGGTCAGCGGACACAGCCCCCCAAAATTGCACATCATGATTTAGCAAGAAGCTGTCGAAACATGGGTACTCCAGGTCTCTGTCTGAGAGGCAGATGGAACAGAAAAGTGGGAGGGTGGGATTAAAAGAACAAAAATAAGGAGAGTTGAGCAATTTTGCTATGAAGGGAAAGACATAGAAAAGTTAGTGTCTCAAACTTTTTGAGATGAATTGGAACTTTTTCAGTAGAGATGTGAAAAACCTGTAGCTGGGAATCCACTGACCTGGATGGTTAGGGATTGTCACCATTTCTTCAATTTTCCAGAAAGAGAGAGTATATAGGTAGGCCCTTTAGGTGTTAAAATTGTACTTTTATTTGCATCACGTATAAGTTAGTAAGGATTGAGTCCTTCAGAAAGGGATTTGGTGAGGAAAGATGTATGAACAGATGAGGGCTGAGACCCAGATTAGAGAGAATTAGGTCAAGAGAGGTGCTTTATAAGCTCCTGGGGGATGGATCTTTAATGGTCCTCCGTGAACTTGAGTTCCAACTACTGGGATTTCTCGACAGAAGTGCAGGTAGACTAGACAGTATTTGTTTGGTTGGCTTCTTATGTTAACATGGCTTAACTTCCCAATGAAACCCACCAGATTTCCAAACTAGATTGAGTTATCATTAATTGTCCTAAGAAGTTGATTTATTTGATTAGCTATCCCAGATTTCTAGGGTTTTTGTTTTTGTTTTTGTTTTTTGGTGGTGGTAGTGGGCTTTTTTGGCCAATAGAGTACCCGGATAATCAGTTTGGTACCCCGTTTCCAATTTTGTTTGTAGTCTTGTGACATTTTCTAGATTTGATGTTCTTGGTAAAATTAGTTTTAGTAATTTTAATAGACACAGTAGTAATGCATGTCTCAGTAAATAGTTTCAGATGTATGGAGAGCACCGCTGTATTTCTTTTTCAAACATTAAATATATGCTTCTAAGTGTGATTTTGGATACTCATTCATTATTCAAGTGTTTGTTGTATACATACTGTGTGCCAGGCAGTGTGCTAAGTGCTAAAGATGAAGCAGTGAACAAATGCATCTTTATGACTTGTGTGGATGCACACCTAGCTTCAGACCAAAAACTGTTGCCTCTGCAATAACTTCTTCATTTGTATTTAATGATTCTACTCATTTTAAGATATAAAAGAATGATAAAATGGTAACTTTCAGCAAACCTTTACTAGAAAGAAAATATGCTTAGTCACCTTATTTATCCAATACACTGCATGAAAGAAGGAAAATATTTGATGATACTAGGTCTTATTAACCCCACAGTGGTAAATAACCCTATACTTATCTTTCTTTGTAAATTGCTGGTCACACGCAATTCAAAACCCTCAAAAGAAACTAAGAGTCTTTTTATTTTTTTAAAACTTACTGATTTAAAAAAAAATTTAATGTTTGTTTATTTTGGGGTGGGGGGCAGAGCGAGAACGCCAAGCAGGCCCCTTGCTGTCAGCCTGATGTGGGGCTCGAATCCACAAACTGTGAGATCATGAACTGAGTCAAAACCGAGAGTTGGACGCTTAACCGACTGAGCCACCTAGGTTCCCCAAAGCTAAGGATCTTTAAATTAAATGTTTTTCCTGAAAATCCTTAACTGCTATATACCAGTCTATCCTCAAGCATAATTTGATTGTCCACCACTTTATATTTACAAGAGAAAATAACAAAGACTCAACTAATGCAGACAAACTTAAACCTTTTCTACTTCTGAGCTGGAGATGGGGACACACCCTTGGACCGATGGTTTTCCTGGCCTCACTAACCACTGGGTCCTGATCACCAACATGGGCGTTCTCTCTTCTGAAGTGTAAAGGTGATGATCTCTGGATTATAAAAAAACAAAAGCATTTTTCTTGAGTTATTTTTTTTCTGCACTAGGAAATTTTAGGGCTAAAGGAGTTGAAAAATTAAGCATTTAGAGCCCACTCACTTTGGGCTTGGATATTCCATGTGCAGTGTGATAGCACAGAGAAAGGGCTTCAAGATGAAATTCTTCACTTCATACCTACGTGATAACCTTTATAACCCCAATTTCCAATCCTCCTAGAAGAGATCATAGAAAATAATCCTCTCAAGTTTAACTTCTCCTTCTTTAACATTTTTGGATACATTGTGTTCAGAGTGAAAATCAAGGGATGCTTGGGTGGCTCAGTCAGTTGAGCTTTCTGTTCATGATCTCCTGGTTTGTGAGACTGAGCTCTGCATCGGCTCTGTGCTGACAGCATGGAGCCTGCCTGGGATTCTCTCTCTCCCTACCCTGCTCATGGGCTGGCTCTCTCTCTCTTCCCCTCTCTCAAAATAAACATAGAAATTTTAAAAACAAAAACAAAATGAAAATCAAATTTGAAACTAAGGGGCTGGCCAGGATCTGATTGCTCATCTTTAATATACTTTAGGAATGTCCCAATAGGTTCACAGTGTTAATTTAATATCATATTTACTGTTATATCACATTGTTATATTATTTATTGTTATTTTAATTTAAAGTTCAACAATGCTTTAAATTATTTTAGTGCTTCTTTTCTTTCTCCTCAATTTCCTTCCCCTCCTGTTTCTCTGCATCTTGAGACACTTCAGAGTGTGGACCCTCATCATTAGACTCCGCCTCATCTTCTTTCTCTTTCTCCTCCGGCCCCCACCTTGTCAGCTCCCCAGCCTGTAAGGTCCACGCGGATCCCTCCATCCTCGGTGAGCTCATGGATTTTGACAGGATCTTAGAGATGTCATTGGACTTCTTCCCCAGAATCTGAAATTCCTCATTAAATTTGGCTTCCTTCTGATCACGCCGCTTCTGCAGCTTTGAGGGCAAGGACTGGGCATTTCAGAGCGCGGTGAGGGGCTCACACTAAAGGCACTTTTAGACTTCGGTGCACTCTCTGCCCGGGGGTCCAGGCTCCTCTGACAAGTGACCAATGTGCCCTCAGTCCCCCCTCCTCGCGCCTCCTTCACGCATTACCTCTGCCGCCTCCTGAGGTCCCTGCTCCTTGGGTCGGCTACGTTGGAGGGCGAGTTGAAGGTGAAGGGTGGCACCGGCCTCCCAGCTGCCGGGGGGGGGGGGGGGGGGGGGGGGGGGGGGGGGGGGGGGGGGGGGGGGGGGAGGGGCCGGCAGAGCGAGCGAGCGAGAGGGAGGAGCTGGGAGGGGCGGGCCTGTGCTGCTGCGGCTGCGAGCCGGCCCCCGCCCGGCTGGGAAGTAGACGCCTCCCCTGCCCCCTGTCCCCACGGCTTCCAGGCCACCTGGCGCCCTCTCCGCAGCAGTTCCTGGCTGCGCACCCACTGCGCGCCCGCATCGGTGCTCGGGGACCGGGGTGCCCCCGCCGCGTTTCTGCGCCCAGAGCTCACGGGGGAGACAGACGCAGGGCGAACCTCCCACGGAGAAAGGACAGAGGCAGCAGTGGAGATGCGTTCCAGCCACGTCGTCACAGAGCGCCTGGCCGAGAGCAAAGAGCTCTGTTCTCTGCAGAACAGGGGCCGCTGGAGGGTGTCTCGAAGGGTAAAAGGGACCATTCAGTCTTGAGGGAGGCCAGCGGAGCTCCTCCTTCCCTACTACGGTGCCTTACGAGCCCCGATCTTAGCAAGGTTGTCTCACACGTGTTCACCCGTTCCTTTGCAAAGAAAATCAGTAACAATAAAACTGTCTAGAGGCACCTGGCTGAGAGGGCACCTGTCTGGCTCAGTCCGTAGAGCATGCGACCCTTGATCTCAGGGTCGTGGGTTCAGGCCCTGCGTTGGGTGTAGAGCTACCATTGAAAACAAAACAAAACAAAAAACCCATAACAAAACCTGCCTAATGAAACACTGTTTTACGCTTTGAACTAGACCAGCATTTCCCTACTTTAACATGGAAAAGAACTACCTGGAGAGATTCTTAAGGCCCACGCCCAGAGTTACTAATTTAATGGGGAGAGTTGGCACAAGAACTTGCATTTAGATGCCAGTCTGTGGAACCACCCTTTGAAGTCTTGGACTAGACAACTTGTATGATTATTTAATGGAGATAATAGAAATAAGAGATGGGCACCTGGGTGGCTCAGTTGGTTAAGGGTCTGACTTCAGCTCAAGTCATGATCTCACAGTTCCTGAGTTCAAGCCCCATGTCAGGCTCTGTGCTGACAGCAGGGACTCTCAAGCCTGCTTCTGATTCTGTGTCTTCCTCTCTCTCTGCCCCTCCTCCACTCATGCTGTCTCTTTCTCAAAAGTAAATAAACATTAAAAAAAGAGAGATAAGAGAACTAGTTATTAAAAACCTCTTAAAAATGTAAATTTTGGGGCACCTGGGTGGTTCAGTCAGTTAAGTGTCCGACTTCGGCTCAGGTCATGATCTCTCGTGGGTTCGAGCCCTGCATCAGGCTCTGTGCTGACAGCTCAGAGGCTGGAGCCTGCTTCAGATTCTGTGTCTCCCTCTCTCCCTCTCTCTATCTCTCTCTCAAAAATAAATAAAACATTAAAAAATTAAAAAAAAAGACTATATCAGCACATTAAAATACAGGGCCAACCCTGTTCTTCTCAGGGCCACAGAACAGTAGTCCATCCCAACTTTCCAATAAGCCTTTCACTTCTGTACCTTTGTGTGGTCCCATATTATTCCACTGGGTGGAATGTTTTCCCCTTTTCTCCTGGCAAAGTATTATTTGTTCTTAGAGACACAGCTCCAGTGTCTTCCGTGCTGCAAACACACTGCAAATGCCTCTGGATGGAAATTGTTACTTCTTTCTCTGTATATGTATCTCCTGTATTTATCACACTGTTGGATACTTATCACACTACTGCACTGCATTATATATATACACCTTATCCACCTTATAGCTTCCATTCTATCTTTGTATTTCCCCTTGTCTCTCTACCAGTCTTGGTGTCTGGAACACAGTAAACATTAAATGTTTGCTGAACAAGTGGATGAAAGCTAGATCTATACCCTTTTCCATATAGTAGGATATCTAACCTATACATCTAGTTATCTGGTGTGTAGATGTTTTTATTTTAACTTAAGATTTTAGATGTTAAATACATTAGATTATTTGTTGTGATTGTGGATCTTGACTAACTGTGTGTAAGGAGTTAATTTTTCTTGTTTCCTGAGTCTGTAAAAAAGACAAGCTTTGGGGCGCCTGGGTGGCACAGTCGGTTAAGCGTCCAACTTCAGCTCAGGTCATGATCTTACAGTTCGTGGGTTCGAGCCCCGCATTAGGCTCTGTGCTGACGGCTCAGAGCCTGGAACCTGCTTCAGATTCTGTCTCCCTCTCTCTCTGCCCCTCCCCTACTCGTTCTCTGTCACTCTCAGTCTCTCAAAAATAACTAAATGTTAAAAAAATTTTTTTAAAGAGAAGCTTCTTCTGGGGTAGATGTAAAACCTCCATTATTAGCGACTCCACATTCTATCACAGTGGCCTGTGCCTGCCTTCTTGAGCCTCTGGGACACCTGGCCCAAGGAGTGACTGAACGACCTTAACTTGAAACTGCCGGCTGTAGAAATCCCAATTGCTGTAAAGCTTCTGTACTGACCTTGGTTTTCTTAGGCACTATTTACATTGGCTGCAAACCAGCCTAGCAGGTCTGCTGGCAAATATGCCTGTGACAGAATAGAGTTTGGGATACTTTTCAGGACCTACTTCCCTTTCCCACCCTGATTTTAAACCTTTCACTCTTAAGTATTCAAAACCTGTGTGATACAAGAGTAATGGTTTGATTAGTGAACTTTGTCTCAGCTCTGAGTAATAACATTGAGAATGATGGGTCAGGCAGTTGGGCTTTGGCTTCTACTACTCGCTTTGTCACTTTGAGCTTTATAAAATCCCAGTGAAGGCTTTTAACTTCTTTAAGCCTCAAATGAGCATAAAATGAACATAATACCTACTTTTCCTATTTCACAGGTCCTTGTGAGATTCAAAGCGGTGAAAGTTCAAACGGCCATAAGCTGTAAAGCATTGTACAAAAGGGTATTATAATTTTTATAATTTACATTTTTCATAGAGCATGCATTAATTTATTATAATCACATTCTGAATGTGCCCAAAGGGGTATTGATTTATTATAATCATCATCTGAATCTGACCCTTCAGACATCTGTAGATACCTATAAAAATCATTTGACTTGTATCTTTTGAATTTATATGCCATTTAAGGAACTGCCTTGAAAGGTCACGTCTAATGTGCTGCTGGCCGCACTTTCCATAAAGCAGAAGATGACCCCAGCTTCTGGAGTGTCCTGTGTAACACACTTGTGAAGTCAAGCAGGGGGGCGTGACTGGGCAAGCTCCGAATTGCCATATAGCAGAAGGGAGTGTGGGAGGTTTTGTTTCGAAGTTTAGTTCTTTTGTGTTGCCTTTAGTCAGCTGCTGTTTGCAACACTCCAATGAAAACAAATGCCTCTTGTCCTGGCAGTCAAGCGAGGCTTTTAGCAGCATGAGTAGCCTCAGGAAGGACATTTGTTTATGACCAGCTGGACATGAAGCCCTGGGAAAAAGAAATTTGATCCCCAAGACTCAGACCTTGTCCCAAGGAGCTCACAGTTAGTTACTGCTATAATAGATAACAGAACTGTGAATAAAAAAGAACTCAAAGTGATTTTTTAAAGTCTCATGTCAACTATCATGAGCATGTGTGTGGAAGGCAAAGAAGAGTGAGCTAGAAAGAGGTGTTAGGAAAGAAATATGCCAGCGAGGAAGAGCTGGAGGAGGAAAAGGGAAGATAGGGGTGTCTCTTCTGCCCAAGGGGTCAAAGCTCGACTGTGCTAGAGCAGCTGACCTTGGGCTGAGTTTCCTTTTGTGTTTTATGGAGGCTAAACATTCATTCAGATGTAAAATCTTCCGGTTTTATCATATGGGTTGGAAGCTACATTGACTCACGTATGTCCGTTGACAGTTCTGGAGGTTAAGAGTTCTGGTAGCAGAATGCTTGGGTTCAAATCCAGCCCACCACTTCTTGCCTGTGTGACCTTGGGTGACTCACTGGACCACACTTGGTCTGAGACTCCCCCACACTGAGAACCGTGACTGGCAGAGAGCAAACATCCATACATGTGAGCTCTTATTCCCCTTGACATACCCGGAAAGAATATAGGAGGCTTTTGGAGCTAAGCAAGTGCTTTTACAACATAGAGCTATTTGTCTTGGGGCACCTGGGTGGTTCAGAAGGTTAAGCTCTGACTTCAGCTCAGGCCATGATCTCATGGTTCGTGGGTTCAAGCCCGGCGCCGGGCTCTGTACTGACAGCTCAGAGCCTGGAGCCTGCTTCGGATTCTGTGTCTTCCTCTCCCTCTGCCCCTCCCCCGCTCACACTCTGTCTCTGTCTCTCTCTCTCTCAAAATAAAATAAACATTAAAAGAGCGTTTTTAAACAAGAAATGTTTGTCTTCTGTGTTGTAGTAAAAAAGAAACAATGTTTTAGGAACTGGAAAGAGACCACAAGCCTGTCCTTTTTTGTGCTCCCCCAGATTGAATTACAACTCTGGGAATGTGAGAACAAAGTGAAGGTTTTAGGGGGAACAGGTTGGGGTGTCGGATCCTGCAGTTCTAGATTACCTTGCTCACTGAGATTAGCAGTGAGACTCTCCGCAGTTTTGCGTTGTAGCCTGTAATGAAATCCTTGGATGTGACACTGAGCCAATTTGAAATTTTCTCATCAGAGAATCCTGCTGTTACATAATTATATTTGTACTCACAGGTTCGCTTATTAATTCTCTTGAGCCAGTGTTTTGCTATATGGAAAGAGTATAGCTGGGCCCCAAACTGAACTCTTTGGGTCCATGCCTACTCTCAGAATGTGAGACAAAAGTTGTTTTTGTTTTTTTGTTTTGGTTTTTCTTGCTTGTTTGGTTTTTTTTGTTGTTGTTGGTTATTTTTTACAAAAATAATGCCGAGTAAAAGAGATGAGAGAAATGAGAGGAAGGTCAGATGTAGGAAGGATCCTTAGCCAGATGGGGTTCTGCCAAAGGCCTAAGCAAGGCTTCTGTCAATTCAGAACCGCCAGAGAGAGGGAATAACAATAGGTAATGTAGATCTACTGCTTACGTGTACTTCCCCCTCTTTTTATCTGAGCAACTGTGGCCCAGAGAACTCAGGAAGCTTGTCCCCGTCGTATGGCTAATAAATGAGAGAGCCAGGACTTGTCTCTCTGCAAAGTCTGTGCTCTTCTTAGTCATTTTTCCTTAACCCTTTCTTCCCTCGTCCAGCGAATTTCAAGGCAGGGATAATGAGAGCTGATCCATCATAGCCTTTTCTTGTAAGCATTGAGGATGGGGTTTATATCAATTAGAGAGCCCTGCTCCTTGAAGTCCTTGTATATCACCCCGGTTAGGAACACGCAGCTGGTAATTTAGCCTGGCTCTTCCAAGCTGCTGTAGCAAGGCTACATTATATGACAAACTGAATGCTGTGAAGGCCTGACCTGAGCAAATAAAAAGAGGCAACTTTATGAGCACTTATATTCTAAGTATCATGCCAGCTATCCTTTAAAAGGCACTATAGAGTAGATATTATGATCACTCTCAATTTTACAGGTAAAGAAACTGAGGCAGACTGAGGTTTGGTGACTTGTTCAGAATCACCCAACTATTAAGTGTCAGAGCCAGGATTGAACCCTGGCCAACTGACCTCATAGTCCACACCGTAAAACACTGTGCTCTACTCTGGATGAGTAGGGAAGGAGAAGGGGTGAAGTAGAGGCAGTGGAGTGGGATGGAGGGAGGAGTGAGATGGAGGGAGGTCTGGAAGTGAGGGGACCATGACTTGTAGCTATTGCTGATTTTTATGATGTGCATATTACCATCATGGCCAATTTCAAGCTACTGACCTGATGTCAGTTCATTATTAGTGTGGTAAGAAAGACAAGATATTGGAGACGTTAAGGGGGGAAGAGAGTGTCACAGAAGAGCAAAGTATTGTTAAATGCCCACAGAGAGGTCAAATGGGTAGGTCATTGGTGAACCCAGAAAGGCCTGTTTTAACCAGGGCTGCGAGCCAAGCTATAATGAGTTGCCTTCAAAGAGGTTGGTCTGTGACAAGCCTTTGTCTTCTTTGGGGTAAAGACAGAATCAATCTCAACAGAAGTGAACTTCCATTTAGAGATTTATCTCCACTTCCTTCCCTGCCTACTCTCAGCTCACCCGCTACACCCTCTCCCAAGGCCAACCCTTCCATTTCTTTCCCAGATCCTTTCTTCTTCCTCTAGGGTCTCGATTCACTTGTCATTTTTTCCCCCTCCTGTGTAACATTTGTCTCTCCTTATTCACAGGACCTTTCCCTACAACGAGGCTCAAGTCTCTCTTATCTAAAACCAAACAAAACAGGTTTTGTTTACTCACCCTCAGCCCTTTTATTGTCCGTCTGCTTCCCGAATCTCTACATTGAGAGTACTCCTCCGCCTTCACTATCTCTATCTCTTCACTCCCACTCACTTTGCAACCCAGTTACATTCTGGCTCCCAGCCCCATATCTCTGACTAGACTGTACTTGTTAGGTTCACCAATGATCCCATGACCCCACTGCCAGCACCCGTGATCTACTTGACTTTTCTGCAGGCATTTAACAACTTGTTCTTTCGTGAAACTCTCTTTCCCCTTAACTTATCCAGTCTCTTGTTTCTCTTGCCATGGTAGTAATACATTCTTCCTCTTTTTTGCAGGGGAGTGGGGTGATCTTTTAATGATTGGTTCTTTTCTCTCCTGCCTACTGTCTGTGTTAAGTGATGGTCTTCCCAAGATTTCAGTCTTTATTTTATTCAGCTTTACAATTACTGCTTTCCCTCCGCAAAACAGACTTTCGCTCTCTGGTAGAATTTACTGTATGGCTTAACGCCTCCCAGGAATGGTGTTCAGACAGCCCTGTCCTTTTATCAGTGTTGGGTTGAAATGGAGTTCTAGCCCCAGCAAGAGAGGGAATATGTTTATCCTTGTAATCTGGGTGGAACTAGGAAAGAAGACTTCGATGCCTTTCCACCCCTGCTAGAGGCAAGTGATAATGAAAGTGTGGGTGGTGGGCAAGAGACTGAAGCATGGATGCCTGCCCCCCAGCCACAAATAATCTGCATGCCTCTCCCCGTCTCCAGCCAACTGAGCACCCATTAAAACTCACTTCAGCTCAGCTGATGCTGTGTGCCCAGGCAGCCTCTTTGGACAGCCTCTGTCTCTTGTCCTCTAGGCTGGGTCACATACCTTTGTCCTTTAAGGTACCACATCTCTATTTTTGAAGTTTCTGTATCCTATCATAATCATCTGCTGTGAGCATCCCTAGGCCGTTCCCATTTTGGCATATTTGTAGGTTGTCTGAGGTATTAACAGTTACTTCTAAGTTCTTCCTCCAGGCCTCAGCCCCTTCGATCTCTGACTATATCTTTCCATCTGCCTAGATGTTCCACTGGCTTTAAATGTAATGATTCTGACATGGAACTTCTCTTACCTTCCCTGACTATTCAGCCTGTATTGTCTGTTTCTCATACCCCAAGTTAAAGACCCTCCAGTATCTTGAGTTCGCCTGCATGCCTACCTGATCCCAGTCCCTCCATTCTGTGAGCAATTACCAAGGCCCAGCAACTCGACCTCAGCGATCTCTTTGTTATAATTTCCTCCTCTGTATTCTCCAGGGGCAGACCTTCATTTTTCTCTCCAGTGGACAGCTGTCAGATTCTTACAGCTGTTACCTCTGCCTTCCAATCTCTTTTCTCACCAATGTATTATCTATACCACGGCTGAAATTCTTCCCAAAATATAGTCTCATTACAAAAAAAGTGTCCAGGGTGCCTGGCTGGTTCAGTCAGGGGAGCATATGACTCCTGATCTTGGGATTGTGAGTTTGAGCCCCATGTGAGGTATGGAGATGACTTAAAAATAAAATCTTTAGGGGCGCCTGGGTGGCTTAGTCGGTTAAGCGTCCGACTTTCGCTTAGGTCATGATCTCGCGGTTCGTGGGTTCGAGCCCCGCGTCGGGCTCTGTGCTGACTGCCAGCTCAGAGCCTGGAGCCTGTTTCAGTCTGTGACTCCCTCTCTCTCTGACCCTCCCCTGCTCACGCTGTCTGTCTCTCTGTCTCCTAGAAATAAATAAAACATTTAAAAAAATAAATAAATAAATAAATAAAATCTTTAAAAAATAAAGTGTCCAAATATCTTTGCTGTTTCACCACTGACAACAAGAGCCTATACGTAAGGGCATTAATCTGCTGCCATCTTTCCAGCTGTACCTTCAGTCAGCCCGGATCACCTCTACATAGGAACTTGTGTCTGGTGGTCCTTTGTCTCGATCTGACCTGCAGACATGTTCTATTTTGTCTGCAACTTAAAAAACAAAATCAATGCTTTAAAATCAGAGGATTTTTCTTAAAAGTTAAAGTCTTAGAGAAAGTGCAGAGAACTGTGAAAGCTTAAGGAGAGATGGAAATTTGGGGAACGGGAGAAAATCAGTCAAGATTTCAATTCTTAACTACTTAAGTTCTCAGTCCATCTTGCACTGACCTTTGCATTCTTAGAGGATGTAGCAGAGTCTTTACATATAGTAAGTGCCTAATTAATACTTGTTGAAGTATGTAGTAATCTGACCTTTGGTAGTTTCTTGCCACAGATATTGTATTTTTCTGTACAACAAAAGTTCTGTATTAGTGAATTACATGTGATCCCTACAGGGGGCTTAAATGTGAGGCATATAATTTGCATGTCAGTAAAAATCTGCATTTAAAAGTAGACTGAAACTTTACAGTGTTTAGAAAATATAACCATAAATTTTCATGCAGATATTCCATGAATTTTTTTCCCCTATAATAGGCAGGAAACTGAACAGAATCTGGATAGGAAAACTTAAAAGCTCTTTGACAGGATTAAATGGCCAATCACTAGCAAAGTTGGAGAAGGACTGACCTAGCATTTAAACCTTCAAATATGGGAAATGAGGCAGGTAGTGAATTACAATAGATGTTTTAAGTATTTAATGTGGTTGGTTCATCTTGAAATTGAAACCCAGGCTAAGTTATTGATGCATTGGTAGTATCAGTGTACTGGAAAGCTTTCCCCCAGCTTCCCCTTCCCCTGTGACATGAGCATACAAATGAGCTTTTTAGAGATAATTATTTTACAGACCCATAATAATTTCAGAACTTGGTCATCAGTGTGGTCCTCATAACGAATGTATATAATAGGAGGAATGATAGTCTCAGCTTCCCTAGAAACCCTGGCCTGTCCCTAGGCTCACATTTCTTCATGTAGTGACCTGCTGAATTAGGGGTATAATAACAACAATTAACCCATATAAAGCTTAGTATGTGGTGCTACTCTAGGTGTTTGTGCCTTTTTTAAGCTTCACAACAGTCTTTTGAAGTGGTTAGTACTATTATTTCTGTCTTTTTTTTCTTTCATAGTTTCTTGTCAAGTTGGTTTCCATATAACACCCAGTGCTCATCCCAACAAGTGCCCTCCTCCATGCCCATCACCCCCCTTCCCCTCTCCCCCACTATGTCTGTCTTTAGATGAGAAATCAAGACACAGAGAAGTTTAGTAACATGCCCAAGATCCTACCACTGGTAAGTGGAAAAGCTGGGCTTTGCACCCAGGCACTCTATGTCTGGAGTCTGTGCTGTTGACTTTGGTGCCTGCTCTCAATGCCTCTTAGATTTATAGCCTTTTATTTCCATGCTCCCTCTGCCTTCGCTTCCCTTATTTACCTGACTTCCTATATGTATCTGAATTATAGCACTTGCCCAATACTTTTACATCTTGGTTTCCTACCCTTTTCTTTGCTACCCGTGCTTCAGCTTCCATGAAGCCACAGTTTAGGCTAGAAGCCTTACAGGGTTTCATCCCAGGAAGAACAAACAGAAGTAATTCCGTACCTAGATTTCTCTTACTACTTGTATTGCTTAGTTAACATCAGCTATTCATTTATAAGTCCTGGTTCTCTTCTATTTCTCCAAGCTCCAGAAGGTTGTGTCTCCCCCTGAAGCTTCCCTGCCCTTAGGATATATTTCATAATTTACATGTTGACTGACTTAACACAGAACAACCCCGTTCACAAATATAACTAACTTGTATATTGAGAAACAGAGTACAGTTCTGCTTGGCTTCCTTTGATTATTATTATTATTTATTTTTTGAGAGAGAGTTCAAGTGAGCTAGGGACAGAGAGAGAGAATCCCAGGAGGGGCAGAGAAAGAGAGAGGGAGAAAGTGAGAGAGAAGCAGGGCTCACCTGAAGTGGGGGGGTGCTCTTCGCCAGATGTGGGACTGAACTCACAAACCCTGAGATTATGACCTGAGCCAAAGTCAGATGCTTAACGACTGAGCCACCCAGATGCCGGGCTTCCTTTGATTCTTGCTTGTCCTTTGATCTTTGGCCATCATACCTAGTAAGGGGGGTGCGGGGGGGAGGGGGTGTGAGCCAGTGGCCCACGTATTTGATTGTGTCTGGTTCCACTGAGGTGTAATGAGTAATGACCCTTAAGCCTTTCTCCTCAGGGAGAATTTCTCTCCTAAATCCTACAATAGATATGGGGGCAAGTTCTAAGATCTGTAGCACTGTCCTAAAGGACTTCAGCTCACCAGGAATTGGCCAATTCTCAACCTGTGGGGCTGTTAACACTTGGCCTCTTTCTTTGTGCTACTGGAATTTTCCAGCTACTTCCAAAGAGGTTTCAGAAAACTTTGTTATTTTGAGCATGTTTTTGGGGATGGATCTGAATCTCACTGCACAAACTCAAGGATGCAATAAAACTTTATTTATTTTATTTTTAATTTAATTTTATTTTAGCACGTCTCTGACCCTTTCTCACTCCCATCTGCTTATCTGTTTTTCTCCTTATAAACTACCCCTTCTTGAATCAACTCTCCTGCCCCACCCCCCTGCCACCCTGACAGTACGTTGAACAATGCAGATAGTTGTTGAGAAATTCTGTTCATAGGGGTGATCTAACATGGTAGAGGTACTTTTGGAAAAGCATGGGCAAATTGAGTCAGGACTGCGTGCGTTCAGAGCATGCAGTGCATAAAGGAAACCCGAGTTGGGTACCCTGTAAAATGAGCAATCTTCTCTAATCTGTCTTAGACAGACAATTCACCTCTTTTACAGCTTTCCTATAACTGAAGAAACTCATATATAATTTGTCTTAAATACTCAATAGTCTTCATTTAACTTAAAGTAGTCCAGAAAGTAACAGAGCCAAGCCTGCCATTGGTTTGTTCATATTTCCTTATTTCATGCCTGTCAAGCTACTTGTCCTGCAAGAAATGGGATGGATCCTGTGTGTTCTCTATTAATTGATAATGATATTGACAGGGGCTTATTGTGTGAATTCTAGAATCTTAGTGAATGCAGTGATTCTTGGTTACCTGGCAGAAATCAGTATTCCCCCAGCAAGACTGACATTTTACCACAAAACTCAAATGATGATTACCTTTCCCGATTTGCCAAACACCTTAAATTAATTGTTAGAATTCTGTGCATGTGAATTTTTTTATTTAAATTAAAAAAATTTTTTAATGTTGCTTTTGAAAGAGAGAGAGAGAGAGACAAAGTGTGAGTGGGGGAGGGGCAGAGAGGGAATCCGAGACACAGAATCTGAAGCAGGCTCCAGGCCCTGAGCTTCCAGCACAGAGCTGGGCACAGGGCCCAAACTCATGAACTACGAGATCCTGACCTGAGCCAAAGTTGGATGCTTAATCTACTGAGCCACCCAGGCACCCCATGTGCGTGTGAATTTGTTTCATATCACACACATTTATTTCATAGCAAGAACATTATCAGTAGGGGGGCACCTGAGTAGCTCAGTCAAGCTACTCAGTTAAGCATCCTACTCTTGATTTTGGTTAAGGTCATACTCTCACAGTTTGTGGGATTGCTTCCTGCATAGAGCTCTACTCTGACACCATAGCACCTGCTTGGGATTCTCTCTCTCTCTCTCTCTCTCTCTCTCTCTCTCTCTGCCCCTTTTCCACTCGCACATGCGTGTTCTCTCTCAAAATAAATATGCTTTTAAAAAAAGAACATTATCAGTTTTAACTTTTTCAGTAAATTGGACAACTGATACATATAGAAGTTAAATTATTTTATTAATATTATTTGCTCTGCTGCCTATATTGCCAGCAAACAAATATTAATGAAATCACTGGAATAGCTCTACATGGTTAGATTAATGGCCTCTTGTTCTTATTTTTCATAAACCTTGGCTAATGGTGTTATAATGCAGTGTTCTCATGGCGAGGCACATGTACACAATAATAATACTTTATATGCGACATTGGGGTAATGGAGCATGGCTCAGGAGCATGGCTCGCCAGGATCTGAGGGGATCAGTATTCTAGCAAGTCTGTACTCTCTTCAAGGCACACCAGTGTGGTGCATGCCCAGGCTGGGAAGCTGTATTATGGTGCATCACAGACTTTACATAGTCCTCATTTCTGTTACTAGTAACATTGTTTCCTTGATATTTTGATGGCATGAAATGTTTCACTAATCATCAGTATTGTGTTTCATATTTTCCAGAAGGGCACTGTTACTCTCTAGCTGTCCTCCTTTCCTAGGGTAGAGAGCCACTAGGAGATACAGTATCTAAATTCATAAACCAGTGCCAGGAAAGTTTCCAGCCACTTTTTGACACTCCTGGACCTCTCTAGGTGGAGTAGTCACTGGCTGCCACATGGCTTCCAATTCTCTGGCTTTGAAAGGTAGCCATTAAGTCTTGCCACAAGGTCAGTTTTATAAGCATGCTTGGTAGGAAGACCTTGTATAAGAGGTGGAAAGGTTGGGGGGATGCCTGGGTGCTCAGTCAGTTGAGTGTCTGACTCTTGATTTTGGCTCAGGTTATGATCCCACCACAGTCATGGGATCAAGGCCCACATTGGGCTCAGGCTGGACATGGAGCCTGCTTGGGATTCTCTCTCTCTCCCTCTCCCCTGCCCCTCCCCTGCTCACACTCTCTCTGTCTCTCTCAACATAAATAAATCAACATTTTTTTTTAAAGTGGAAAGAGGAGAATATACTCTGTAGGATCTTTGCTGGTGGATTGCGTAGGTCTCTTCTCTCTTTGCTCCTTCACCAACCAAATAGCTTCCTGCAAATGTTTAATGCAGAGCTCAGTGCCCTCAGGTTCAAAGGAAAAGTGATGGCAGACTGTATATTCTTTGCACATTTCTGAAAAGGTCTTGGTCATGTCTATAGTGTCCTGCTTCTCAGTGCCAGAGCCAGAGTTAACTCTGCTCTTTGCCTCTCACACACTCATTTCTTCTACTCTTAAAGCAACAGACGCACTTAAGTATATAAGCTATGAAACACTTTTAAGATACTTATAGTAAGTATAAAACTTCTCTCTTTTATTTGCATTTAATATTCTTCCTCAATTCCTAGTATGTTATTGAATGTGTGATGTGCTGCTTGAGAGCAAGAGAAAAAGGACTGAATCCTAACGTTCACAAATCTTAGTGTTAAGTACTAGAGCTACCACTTATCCAGCCAAATGGTCCTGTTTAATTTCTAAGCCTTCTTGGTAAAACAGGACTGATGATACCTGTCCAATTTCCTTCTCCAAGCTGATCTGAAAAATCAGATCTCACATATGAAAATGCTTTGCAGACCCTAAAAGCAAAAAGTAAATATAATTTGTTATTGTGTTAAAAGTGGCCATTGAGTCCTCCAGAGTACTGGCTGTTACCTTTCAGAGTTCAGACACCACGAGTTGGTGAGTGTGGCTCCGGTGATGACAGAGTTGACCATGCGCTCCCTCTGTGTTCTCTCCCTTGCTCTGCAGAGCAGCCTGATCCACTACCTGGGCCTGAGCCATCACCTGCTCGCACTGAATTTTATCATCGTTTCTTTTGGCAAGAAAAGCGCATGGTCGTCTCCTCAGGTGAAGGTGACCGACACTGACTTTGACGGTGTGGAGGTCAGAGTGTTTGAGGGCTCCCCAAAGCCAGAAGAGCCTTTGAAACGCAGCGTTGTTTACATCCATGGAGGAGGCTGGGCTTTGGCCAGTGCAAGTATGTCCCAGTCACCTTTGGGTTGTTTGGGTTGGTGGTTGGCCCCGGGAGGGATGTGTGATTGAGTTTGACTTCCGTATTGGGTAGGGGCCATTTGACTTGGTTCCCCTGAACAGTCTCGGCTCCCTCTATAATCCCAGCAGGATTATTAATAGTGTCAGATGTTCACACCTAAAAGGGTCCTGGTTTGGGTGATTAATTCTCTGATTACCCTACATACATAAAGGTTTTGTCCATTTGTTTATTGCTTAGGCAGACTGTTTTGAAAATATTTCCTGTGACCTAAATCACAGGCTAACTTAGGTGAAGGGCTGGCAATAATAGCTTCCTGCACCAAAACAAGTTGACGTTTCAACTGGGCCGGATATGAGGAAATTATCTGTGGCTCTTTTGCCAACTTGTGTTTGAAGACATTTTTCTGTGAAAAGGACAAGGGTTTCTGAATGCGTACATTAACTAACCCCCCTTTCATTTGCTTATGAAACCACAGATGAAAGCATAACAGGTATACCACCATTAAATGGAAATAATGTTGCAAAATGCAAGAATATCCTTTTTGGTGTTGGATAACTTTCATGAGCAGAACACATTCAAAATGGCAGGCAGCCAAGTGGAGCAGCCTTACAGACAGAATACCAAGGAGGAAGTAAGGGCCTTATCTCTACCTGTAATTATGGAGCTACTACGGCGTCTTTAGCCCAAAGCTTTTAGCATCCCCTAGTTTTAAGGCAATGACAACTTGTTCTAGTTTGTGTTTTTATAGAACACTTTTTTTATATGGCAAAGGCCAAACAAGTATAACTTTTTCTAGTAATCCCATTTCATATTCATTATGGATTCTTTGATTAATGGATTTGCTCAAGTTTTCAACGCATGTTTACTGAGTATGTAGGTTTGCCCAGGACCGAGGGGTTTTCTGGGGGTACAGGACTTACAGGACAGAAACTCAAAACAATATGTACAATCCTATACGTTTGGTTACCCTAACATGGCCAGGGGATGAGAACACAAAAATGAGTAGCAGAAATGCTTGCGATCCCTACAGTATTGGACACTTGCCCAGTGAGACATTCCACTGGAGACCAGGAAGTGTCCCCATGGCCTTTTCTATATAATTTTGACTGATCACTCCTGGCAGAGGAAGAGCTCAGGCTGTGGGCACTCTTCAGGTGGTTATGTAGTCACTAAACTTCTGGTTCTAAGACTGGCTTGGAAAACCTATGCATAAAGTAACATTTGGCTTTCTGTAGACAATTCATCTCTTAATTTATTGAAAGAAGAGCTAAGGGATTCAATTTTTAGGTATTAATTGTTTGTCACTGCAAACCTTTGGATCCTCTTTTTAAGAAATGCTAAGACTTCCTAAAATTCTAGCTTTTATTTGTTGGTTTAACAAAATAACCTGTCCTTCAAATTGGAAGAATTCAATTGAAATGCAGCAAATAAAGGTATTAAAACCTAAAAATTTCATAGTTCTAAGGAGGTAACTGTTTATCTGCTGTGTTTTTTCAAAACATGTATGTTTGAAGAGCTACAAAATCAGAATTAATTTGGTGCATTTCATATAGCCTATTACAAAATCGATGTCTACTTAGTTAAAAACGCATTCAGAGGTAATCCAATATGGATTTCCTGTTTTTTTTTATACTAATTGCATTTTATCTGAAACCAGATTTAATTTTTGTATTTGTATATGTAACCCTATTCATGATATGTATGTTCAGCTTCGCTTTTTATTATTAATAAGTTAAGTCCAAGTCTAAGAGCAGTCCACAATTAGCAGAATTTAGGAATTGATAGTGTTAAATAACTTGTTTAATAGTGATTATTCCTTTGTCTCTTTTAGAAATCAGGTATTATGATGAACTGTGTACTGCAATGGCTGAAGAATTGAATGCTGTCATTGTCTCCATTGAGTAAGTAATTAATATTAGTCTTAATAATATATTGTTTATTATTGTTTATTATTTATTTATTTATTTATTATTTATTATTATTACAAAAAAATAATTTTTAAGAAGATATCTTAGATAACCATCTACTTACTTTATTTTACAATCCTAAAATAAAGTGCAAAATACAAATCCAGAAAGATGAAGGGATGTGTCCTAGGTCACACACAGTGATTTCTGATATAACTTGGAATTTCTTGAACTAGTTTTATAACACCTCAAATTATCTTTTTATTTTAGTTTTGAAAACTTCTGAAAAAGGACTTAGTGGAAATTGAGGAAAAATATACAATCAGTTATCTACAGCAAATAATTTTGTTTACTGCCTTTTAAAATTTAAAAACAGGGGTGCCTGCGTGGTTTAGTCGGTTAAGCGTCCAACTTCAGCTCGGGTCATGGTCTCATGGTTCATGGGTTCGAGCCCCACATCGGGCTCTGTGCTGACAGCTCAGAGCCTAGAGCCTGTTTCAGATTCTGTGTCTCCCTCTCTCCCTGTGTCTCCCCTGTACACATACTGTGTCTCTCTCAAAAATGAATAGATGTTAAAAAAATTTTTTTAATAAAATAAAATTTAAAAACCAATTAAGGATTGGAAAAGTCATTGTGCTGGAGTTTGTTCTGTAACTCAGACCTTGGAAATATAATATGTTCAACAAATCTCAGTCGATGCAGTTATTGTCATAATAGTATTAATAAGAGTATGATTAATAGAGCAGTTGTGGTGATAGTACTAACATGAAGATCCTGGTGCTTGTCCTGTGGCGGGCATTGTGCGGGTGCTACTGCATACATTGTCTTTCCTCCTTCAGACCCTTGTTCACATGTCACCCTTCTACCAACGCCTTTCTTGATATTAACTATTTAAAATTGCAGCCTGTTCTTCCTCTGTTTTATTTTCCTCCAGAACTTTTATCAACCTCTGGGACACCATCATAAATACTTAATACATAATAAATACTTCTTATCTATAGATTGTCCTAGGTTGAAATAGACTAAGTTCCATGAAGACAGCGATTTTAGGGGTTTTTGCCTGTTTTGTTCATTTCTTAAAATTTTTTTTTAATGTTTGTTTCTGAGAGAAAGACAGATTGTGAGTGGGGAGGAGCAGAGAGACAGGGAAACACAGAATCTGAAGCAGGCTCTAAGCTCTGAACTGTCAGCCTAGAGCCCCATGTGGGGCTCGAACTCAGACTGAGAGATCATGACCTGAACCGAAGTCAGATGCTTAACTGACTGAGCCACCCAGGTGCCCCTGTTTTGTTCCTTGTTAATCATTTGTGCCTGGGGACATCTCTGGCAGATAGTGAGCGTTCAAGAAGTATTTATGGGAAGAATAAATAAGGAGTCTTGCTTAATTCTCATATAAATCATCCAAGATAAATATTGTGATATTTTTCTCATAGATGAGGAAATTAAGAGTCAAGAAGTAACCTTCATCAAGCCACATAGCTGGCTAGTTGCTTAAATAGTGAGGCATTAAGCCCAGAGGCCCGTATACATTTTTAATCCAATATCAAGCCAATATTGAAGAAAGCTGATAATGCTGAGCGACAAGTTTCTAACATCAGCCACCTTCTGTTTGTGTGTGTGTGTGTGTGTGTGTGTGTGTTTAAGAGAGATAGAGTACAAGTCGGGGAGGGGCAGAGAGAGAGAGAGAGAGACACACACAGAATCTGAAACAGGCTCCAGGCTCTGAGCTGTCAGCACTGAGCCCGATGCGGAGCTCGAACCCACGAACCATGAGATCATGACCTGAGCCAAAGTCGGACGCTCAACTGACTGAGACACCCAGGCGCCCCCTAACATCAACCACTTTCCAGGCCCCGAGCTCATCCAGCTGTCTTCTTCCCTCTACCTCTCTCCGCCCACTACTTTTCCATTCACAGCTCATTCCCTCTGTGCCCTTGCTCCAGATCTGAGACCTTAGAGAAACTGTTCTGCAGGATCTGGGAAGGGCTGGTCTCCCAAGTCACTTGGGCAGCTGTGAGCCTGAAACAGAAGACTTAGAGTCACAGGGTGCTGTGACTCCTCCTCAGCAGATTTGCCCTCCTGGTCAGCTCTGGATAGCTCCCTGCCTTCCCTGGCCTCTCCACACACCACCCAGGTCACTCGAGGGCCCTCGGTGCAGTTTTATAACGTAGGAACCTTCAAGTAAAGGATTGTATCATCTAGCTTGGGCAGCTGGCCAGAGAAAAGCAGGAGCTGTTTGAGTAGCTGTGCCCCACTATGGAGCTCAGCCCTACAGCTTAGAACTGAGAAACCAGCCTCACGGACTTTTCAGTGGTTTCGTGTATAGCTCCAGCTCCTCAAATCCTCGAAAGCCTGAGAAAAGCAGGGAAAGTGGGCTTCCTTAACTTGGCACCAGGAGGATTCTCCACACAGGCCTTATCATCCAGGGCTTCAATATAAGCATTTGACAACATGCCTAAGTTCTCCCTACATGCCCTTCTCTGCCTGTCATCATCTGTCTCAAGTAAAATCGGTGTTCTAGTCTAAGCTTGTCATAGAACATACACGGATGGATAGGATGTTTTTAAGATTTCTTTTAAATCTAGGACTGCTCTTAACTCTCCATTGTGCCTCATCTATATAGTGTAGTATGCAAAGTGTGTCACTGGGAGGCATCTCACAGCAGTAGGCAAGTCCCGTTACTCACGGCTGCATGACCTCAGCAGATCGTTTAGTGTCATGTGCAAACTGGAGTTAAGAATCCTTCCCGTGTATCTAGAATGGGAGCTACTGGGAAGAGAAATCATGGCTTCTTTCCTTTGGCTCCCATCACCTAGTACAAGACTTAGAATGTGTATGCTAAGTAAACACACTTTGAGTTAGGTCAGTGACTGCAGAGGATTGTCATGAGTGTCAGTTTGGACAACGGAGATAAGAGGGCTTCAGATACTCTAAAGCACTAGACCAGTCTGGAGAATTAATGTTCTAGCCCACAGAATGGAAAGACCCAACTTACAAATTTATTTATCAACTGTGTGTTTGGAACTCACAGCACTCCTTTGCAGAAAACAAGACCTAAGGTGGTTGGAATCAGGCCAGCTAGCCCACAAAGAGTCACATAACCTCTGCTCTAGTTGAGGGAAGGCCAACATCATGTGGTCAGTGACCATGATGTTTCTCTTGGAAAGTATAGTCAGTGATCTAACTTGGCAACATATTTCTTCTCACTGCTTACTTCTTTCCTCTTTCTTCTATTCCACAAATGTTTATTGAATTTGTTGTGTGCCAGCTACTATGTTACACTCTGCTTGACAGAACAGTGTAAAGCAATCATAATTCCTGCTCTTGTGGGGTTTACAATCTAGATGATAAAAGAAACAAGTAAGGTTAAATTGTGGTAAGTGATGTGAAGTAGAAGGCATCAAATAGGTAAGGTCTTACCTAGTTTACTTTCATAGTTTATTGTCAAGTTGGTTTCCATATAACACCCAGTGCTCATCCCCACAAGTGCCCTCCCCCATCAGCCCTCAGTTTGTTCTCAGTATTCAAGAGTCTCTCCCTCCCTTTCCCCAACTATTTTTAGCCCCTCTCCTTCCCCATGGTCCTCTGTTAAGTTTCTCCTGTTCCACTTATAAGTGACAACATATGGTATCTGCCTTTCTCTGCCTGACTTGTTTCGCTCAGCATAACACCCTCGAGTTCCATCCATGTTGCTACACATGGCCAGATTTCATTCTTTCTCATTGCCATGTAGTATTCCATGGTATAGATAAACCACATCTTCTTGATCCATTCGTTCATTGATGGACACTTAGGCTCTTTCCATGATTTGGCTATTGTTGAGAGTGCTGCTATGAACATTGGGGTCCATGTGTCCCTATGCATCAGCACTCCTGTATCCCTTGAATACATTCCTAGCAGTGCTATTGCTGGGTCATAGGGGAAGGTCTTACCTAGTTTAAAGGGTTTGTTATTAATGGTATTAAGAATGTGAATAATAATTATAGCAATTGTGATAGTAATAATACCAAAATCCTGGTACCTCACCAAATAGATAAGATCTTACCTAGTTTGAAGGGTCAGAGAATTCATGTCTTAAAGAAAGCAATGTTTGCATTGAGTTCCTAAGAATGAGCAGCATCGAGTTAGACAAAGTGAGTTGGTGAGTGAGAGTCCAGAGTGGTGTAATGAGAGAGGGCTTGGGAGGAAGGGGAGGAAGCAGGGAGTGCTAAGGGAACAAAACACGAGAGAAGACGGAGAGATTTCTGGCTGTGACTAAGGAAAGTAAGAAAGAAGACTGGATGATCTTGAGAGTCTAAGGAGGCTGATTGGCCCTTGGTTCTCCTGGAATTCCACCTTCCAGCGGGGAGGCTATCTGGAGACCCCTGCCCCTTGAGGCCCATAGGTGTTGGTCGGGTGGCGAGGCTTAGCTTCCTGTGGGGCGTGGCCCTGGGGGAGGTTATAACCTGAGGAAGCTGATAGGCAAGGGTTGGGGGCAGCCCTGGTAGTGGAATCACTCCCAAGCGGCGAGTACCAGGAGCTGGAACGCCTCAGTTCATGTTGCTGGTGCTGGCTCACGGTTCTGGGAACAGATCCAGCAACTAAGGTAGATAATGGGCTTAAGGTATAAAAATAGACCTTGCCTCTGTTCAGTTGCTTCTACAGTACCATGCTGTTCTTACATATTAGTTGCACACAAGTATTTAAGTGAATGAAAAAGTTCATCTTATGTAAGTAAGATACGTAGATGTATCCTCATTTATATAATCTAGGAAGGTCCTATTTGTGTTCATAAACCTAGTTTCATAAACCTATTTCATAGCGCATTTTAGCTATAACATTGTACCTTTTTACCTGTACAGTACTGGAACCATAAGACATAAGGAAGATTTTTTTTTTAATTTTTTATGTTTTATTTATTTAAAAAATTTTTTTTAATGTTTTATTTGTTTTTGAGAGAGAGAGAGAGAGAGAGAGAGAGAGAGACAGTGTGAGCAGGGGAGGGTCAGAGTGAGAGGGAGACACAGGATCTGAAACAGGTTCCAGGCTCTGAGCTGGCAGTCAGCACAGAGCCCGATGCGGGGCTCGAACCCACGAACCGTGAGATCATGACCTAAACCGAAGTCGGACGCTTAACCGACTGAGCCACCCAGGCGCCCCAACATAAGGAAGATTTAATTTCTGGGTTTTTTTTTTTATGCTTATTTTTTTGAGAGAGAGAGAGAGCTTAAGCAGGGGAGGGGCAGCGAGAGGGGCACAGAGGATCCAAAACGGGCTCTGCACTGACAGCAGTGAGGCTGATGCGGGGCTCAAACTCACAAAGGTGAGATTATGACCTGAGCCAAAGTCAGAAGTTCAATCTACTGAGCCACTCAGGTGCCCCAAATTTCTTTCTTTTTTATTTTTATTTTTATTTTTTATTTATTTTTTTTATTTCTAGGAGAGAGAGAGACAGCGTGAGCAGAGGAGGGTCAGAGAGAGAGGGAGACACAGACTCGGAAACAGGCTCCAGGCTCTGAGCTGGCAGTCAGCACAGAGCCCGACGCGGGGCTCAAACCCACGAACCACAAGATCATGACCTAAGTGAAAGTCGGACGCTTAACCGACTAAGCCACCCAGGTGCCCCTGTTGGGACCTTTTTATTTTTTATTTTTTTAATGTTTTTATTTTTTATTTATTTCTAGGAGAGAGAGAGAGAGAGAGAGACAACATGAGCAGGGGAGGGTCAGAGAGAGAGGGAGTCTCAGACTCTGAAACAGGCTCCAGGCTCCGAGCTGGCAGTCAGCACAGAGCCCGACTCGGGGCTCGAACCCACGAACCGCGAGATCATGACCTAAGCGAAAGTCGGACGCTTAACCGACTAAGCCACCCAGGCGCCCCCAAATTTCTTTTTTTTTAATCTTTATTTATATTTTGGATAGAGAAGGAGAGAGTGAGCAAGGGAGGGGCAGAGAGAGAGAGGGGGAGACAATCCCAAGCAGGATCCATACTGTCTGTTAGCACAGAGCTCGAACCCACGAACTGTGTGATCGTGACCTGAGCCGAAAAACCAAGAGTTGGATGCTTACACCACAGAGCCACCCAGGTGCCCCATCTTTTTTTTTTTTAAAGATAAAATGTAAGATAATAGCAAAGTAGGCATGTTGCATATAATTAAATTCTATTTAATCTACTTAATTCATTAATTCTACAAGGCATTTACATCGCTTTTTTTGTGTATGGAAAACTGTTTTTAAGTTGTGTTTTGCTTTTAATTAAATCTTTACTACACTCAGACTCTCTATTTTATGTGATGGAGGCGTAGTCACATTCCCCCAAATGTCAGGTGGCATTGGGCACAGAGCAACTTAAAACCTTACAGAGCTGTGAAGAATATCGTTAATGAAGACAGAAAAGAAGCTGGAGTACTTATCTTAGTTTGCTGCTAACAAAGTTATAAGGAAGGGGATTTTTATGCTTTTTTTGTTTTTAATCCATAAAATTAGATGAGTACAAGCTGGCAAAATCAGAGTGCTTTTAGGAGGCTCAGTACAACCAACACACATCTCAGTAAATAGTTGTACAAATAAGATACTAGGAAAAACACAGAGGGATGGTGACCTAGCTGTGACTTTCTCTCTGTTCCTTTACCTGCTCTTCCTGTGAGCCCTGAGTTGAGAAATCGTTATGCATCACTCCTATCTGGGCAGCTCTGGAAGGTGGGCAGACCAAAGTCCTGAGGGTTCTTCTTTAAGGAAGGAAAGATTTGCTGCAAACTTCCTTTTCACTAAGTCCAGGCCAACTGTAGCAAATGTAAAAACCAGCATCACAAATAATTTAATACTAGGGAAAGATAATGTGCTTCTTTTGAGAAGGAGGTTGTTTTCTTGTCTTCCTGATCTTTAGCTAATGAATCTCTCCTTCTTAGACATATTCAACTAATGTCTTCTTGGCTCTGTTTTCTAGTAACCTGAAAAAAATCCACTGGTTTCTCCTTTGTGGTTTAGGTCTTTGAGAATTTCTGGGGAGCAGGGGGTAGTGGGAGCTTTTACAAAAAAGCCTGGGCTGCAGCTGCAGGGCACCTCCGACTGCAAACCACAGAGAGGCTGTGAAGCTGGGTTCCACCCACACCTGAGCTCTAGGAAGCTATGTTTAGCTTCTGAGATCATCCAAAGAAAGGAGGCCAAGAGGAAGAGGCCCCCAGCCCACTTGGGTTTCCATAGATAGCCACCTGGGAGTGCTCTGGCTCCTTAGTTACCCTTGTGGTTATAGGTAGGTTTGCATCTGAATGGGAGGAGGCAATTTAGATAAACACCCAGAGCCTGGGGAGATCCCTGCTGTGTGTACATAGATAAGCCTCAGTAAGTCTTAAATTGTGAACAGTGCATCAGAGAATCGCTTCGTTTAAAAACCTTTTTTGATGTTTATTTTTGAGAGACAGAGCTCGGGATCACAGTGGATCACAGTCCTAGGCTCAGTCACTCCTAGGGTTTTGGCAAAGCATCCGCGATTCAGTTCTTTTGAAAGTCATTCTTGTCCAATCGTCCAAGCCTTCACTGATCTCAGGTCTCCCTTGCTGATTGGCTGGTAGTGACACTATCGGAGGGGCAGATTTTGAGAGTAGAAACAGAAAGGAATAATTTTCCTTAACCTCAGCTTTTATGCTTCTACTTTTGTGTAATTTTATTATATGTTTATTTTATTTTATTTTATGTTACTTTAATAGGAAAAAACCATCTGCCTACTATAGGAATAAAGAGATTTTTCCTTCAGAGTTGTCTCCGTCAGAGAACATAGTAGGGATGTAATAATTGATTTGTTTCAGATAACCCCTACTGAAGATAAGGATTCTTTAAGACTGAGAAGCATAATTAACATTTTTATGTTCTCAAGGTGAATCTATTGAACACTTCTCCAGAGATGGTGAAAGGGGATGTGGGGAAACAAACAAAAACAAAAAAACAAAAAAAACCCCAAAAGATTTTATCTCAATCCTGCTCAATCTAAAGGAGTATAATTTCATTCTGGTATATCTCTTGTATCTTTCACCTAACTGGCACTACATGAAGAGAATTCAGGGTCCTTGGCCTGCAGCCCAAGATTGTACACACTGTTGCCAGATTAGGGTATTTTGAGAGAGAACAAGTATCACAGTGTTCTTAGAATGCTAGTGTCATTCAGGACTTCAACTTCAGTGGGCTTGGGGCGACTCCCTCCACTCTGGGCTTGTATTCATATCTGCTTTTGACTTAAGAAAGACCTTGTTAGTCTTTCTGAGCATTGCTCCATCTCCCTGATCACCGTGAATAAAGTAGGTAATAAAGTAATAGGCCAGAGGAATAATACTGCCTATTTTAGGTACATGTACATCAGAGTCTTTAGTACATAATTATGACTTTCCATCTACTTCTAGAGGAAATAGAGGTGTCTGTGCTATGGCCTATTGTCAGAGAGACTGAGAGCTCCCAAGAAGGAGAGTGACTTTTGGCTGGGCTCTAAGAGGGTTTCATGAAAGAAGTGGCATTTGAGATGGAATTTACAAGATCAGAACATTTGATGAGTTGCTGGGGAGAGGGCAGAGAGGATAGAGAAACCCAAGCACTGGGGATGGGAACAGGCAGATGTGTTCAGAGAACAGTGACAGTATGGCTGGACTCAGTGATATTTCTCAAGCTTGGCTGTGCATTAGAGTTACTGGGGGAATTTTCCTTCAAATATAGACATGTGAAGCTCCACTCCAGACCAAATACTTTGGAATGTTTCATAGAGGGGCTCAAGCCTCCGTGTTTTTGTAAAGCTCCCAAGATTATCCTAGGGTGCATGCCGAGTTGAGAAACTATGAGCTATGCGTAGAATACAGGATGGGGAGGCCTCGACAATGTGTCCCCAGAGTAAGTGGGTTAAGAACAAATTTTTTTATATTCTTTTAAAAGCCATATGGCTTATTACTTTTCTCACCACAGTTGGTGCTATATATTTGACATGTAAAAGGTATAACATAAATCTTTGAAGTTTTGTTTGGAAGAAAGAAAAGTATGTTATTAAAGATGTACCATGTGCCGGGCTCTGTGCTAGGTGGTTTGCTGGAGAATATTTTTGCAAAACCATTGAAATCCTAAGAGGTGTTCTGGGATAGTTCTGAGAATTTACTGCTTTGATGAGGTCATGAGAGAACACACAGACACATTTGAAAGGCTGTGGGTTTTGAAGAATAAGGATATTTTTTGAAGGCAGGGTTACACGTGGGTTTTAAAGTCAGTGGTGAATTCACCACATAGCTTTGCCACTTACCAACTGTTGTAGACAAGTTAAACATCCTCTTAGAGCCTCATGTTCTCATTTTTTTTAATGTTTATTTATTTATATATATAGAGAGAGACGGGGCATGAGCAGGGGAGGGGCAGGAGACAGGGAGACACAGAATCTGAGGCAGGCTCCAGGCTCTAAGCTCTCAGCACAGAGCCCAGTGCAGGGCTTGAACTCATGAACCGCATGATAAATGACATGAGCTGAAGTCTGACACTTAACAGACTGAGCCACCCAAGCACCCCACTCAGGTTCTCATTCTTAAATTTTTTTAAATGTTTTTTTATTTATTTCTGAGAGAGAGAGAGACAAGCCAAGCAGGGGAGGGTCAGAGAGAGAGGGAGACAAAGGATCCGAAGAGAGGCTCCAGGCTCTGAGCTATCTGTCCGCACAGAGCTCGATGCAAGGCTTGAACCCACGAACTGCGAGATCATGACCTGAGCCAAAGCTGGACCCTTAACCGACTGAGCCACCCAGGCACCCCAGGTTCTCATTCTTAAACCCAGCGGTTTGCCTTGCAATTTGAGTGAAACACATGTGTAGGGTACTTGGGGTGCCTCACCTAGCAGAAATAAGATAGTTGTTGTAAAGTGTATACATTTGTTAAACTGATTAAGCTTCATTCCTGCGCTTACAACCAAAATTTATTCTTCTTTAGCAGGAGGCGTGTGCAGTAACAGGTAGGCAGAAGCCAGCACTGCACAGTCATCTATCCCTGCATTAAGTTGTGCAAATTGAGACAGTATCTGCTATGAATTCATCAGGTGCTTTAACTCAATATCTACAATTCTGAAAGTAAAAAAAGTCAGAGTCCTGTCTCGCTGCTTTGCAGGGACCTATATTTTATTTTTATTTATTTATTTATTTATTTATTTATTTATTTATTTATTTACTATTTTTACAAATAGTTTATTGTCAAATTAGTTTCCACATAATACCCAGTGCTCATCCCCACGAGTGCCCTCCTCCATGCCCATCCCCCTCTCCCCCACATCCATCAGTCCTCAGTTTTTGTCAGCATTCAAGAGTCTCTCATGGTTTGCCTCTCTCCCTTTCCCCCACCATTTCCCCCCTTCATCTCCCCCTTGTTCCTCCGTCAAGTTCCTCCTAATCCTCCTATACGTGCATACATATGATATTTGTCCTTCTCTGCCTGACTTATTTCGCTCAGCATAACACCCTCAGGGTCCATCCATGTTGCTACACATGGCCAGATTTCATTGTTCCTCATTGCCATGTAGTATTCCATGGTATAGATAAACCACATCTTCTTGATCCATTCGTCTCTTGATGGACACTTAGGCTCTTTCCATGTTTTAGCTGTTGTGGAGAGTGCTGCTATGAACATTGGGGTACACGTGCTCCTATGCCTCAGCATTTCTGTATCCCTTGGGTAAATTCCTAGCAGTGCTATTGCTGGGTCATAGGGGAGTCTATTGTTAGTTTCCTGAGGAACCTCCACACTGTTTTCCAGAGGGGCTGTACCAGTTTACATTCCCACCAACAGTGTAGGAGGGTGCCCATTTCTCCACATCCTCGCCGGCATCTAGAGTTCTCTGATTTGCTCATTTTAGCCACTCTGACTGGCGTGAGGTGGTATCTCAGTGTGGTTTTTGATTTGTATTTGCAGGGACCTATCTTTAAACAAAAACTGCAGATAAATACATTTATACTTGCTTTCTTTGGCTATAGCACTCATACGTTTTCCTCTGACTCTGAGTGTTCTGTGTCTACAAAAATATTACAGAACTTTTATTATACTTCTCAAGTCAAATTCAAATTACTTTGAAGGCTTGTCTTAAACTAGATGATCTCAGAAATCTATAGTTTCACTATATTTTCCAATCTATGAAAATACTGTCCCTTCTTATTGAATAAAACGAGAAAGAGAAAGTTTCCAGCTGGAACAAGGATAAGAGAAGGGGTTAGGAGGTAGACCTTTAAGGGCACCAGGAGGTCTCTTGCATTATAATCTGGTTTTTAAGTATGTTTACTCTGTTATCTGAGCGAGTTATTAATTGACTGATAAGATTGTGGCTTGGGGGCACCTGGGTGGCTCGGCCGGTTAGGCGTCCGACTTCAGCTCAGGTCATGATCTCACGGTTCGTGGGTTTGAGCCCTGCATCGGGCTCTGTGCTGACAGCTCAGAGCCTGGAGCCTGCTTCGGATTCTGTATCTCCCTCTCTCTCTGACCCTCCCCTGCTCATGCTGTCTCTATCTCTCTCTCAAAAATAAATTAAAAAAAAAAAAAAAAGATTGTGGCTTGGGGCACCTGGGTGGCTCAGTCAGTTAAGCGGCCAACTCTTGATTTCAGCTCCTCATTATCTCACAGTTCCTGAGTTTGAGCCCTGCATCAGGCTCTGTGCTCTGCTGACAGCACAGAGCCTGCTTGGTATTCTCTCTCTCTCTCTCTCTCTCTCTCTCTCTCTCTGTCTCTACCCTGCTCATGCTCTGTCTCTCAAAAGTAAATAAATAAACATTAAAAAAAGATTGTGGCAGTAGTAGGGTTTTTTAAATTACAAATTTCCTCTCTTTTTAAAAGTTTATCTTGAGAGAGAGAGAGTTTGAGCAGGGGAGGGGCAGAAAAAGAGGGAGAATCTCAAACAGCCAGTGGTTGGGAGGGGGGGTGCTGGGTGTTGGGGTTGGATGGGGCCTGAGGGGAGGGGTTGGCAAACTGGAGAACTGTGAGGTCGTGACCTGAGCTGAAATCAAGAGTCAGACGCTTAACCAGCTGAGCCACCCAGGTGCCCCCACCAATTGATTCAAAGTCACTAGACCTTTTGGGAAATAACATCTGAAGATTCAAGTCATCTTTGTATACTAGCCTCTTGGGCTACCAGGAAAACAGTTTATTATGATATATGGAATCTCGCTGAGATGAAATAGCCTTTATTTTCACAATTTGAGTCATTTGTTTTTATTTCAGTGAAAGAATTAAGAATTCAGCTTGGTAAAACAGAAGTTCAAATTGAGATCATGCCCTAAAATGGGGGGGGAGTGGGGGGGTTGTTACTGGAATCATATAAGATGGTGCCATCTAGTGGACAAAATGGTATAATTTTACTCATTTCACCCATTAATCAGTAGGTTAGTAGTACCATACAGTATGGCATAGTAGCCGCTTTAGGACATAATGAAATTCAATGGGACAAAAAACATTTTGGATGATTAACTGATCACCACAGATGGGAAAATAAAATAATTTTTCTAATTTGCTTTTTTATCTGTTATAATGAAACCGCTAAGGGAATTTGTTGCATTTAGAATGTTTAAAATGCAGTAATTCCTGAGTAACGGGATCAATATTCACTACTTCTTGAAGTATTTCACAAATGTTTGTCCATTTGATTGTATCTGCACTGAATGTCAAGGTAATTAACTAGCTGGATTTTAGGTGGGGGAAAATTAGTTTCTAAGAATAGGTATGTTCATTATAAAGTGAAAATGAAAAGACCTGAGGGTTTTTTTTTTTTTAATGTTTATTTTTTTTGAAGAGAGACAGAGAACGATCAGGGGAGGAGCAGAGAGAGGGAAAGAGAGAATTCCAAGCAGGCACAATACTGTCAGTACCATTGAACTGTGAACCCATGAACTGTGAGACCATGAACTGTGAGACCATGACCTGAGCCAAGGTCAAGAGTAGGATGCTTAGCCACCCAAGTACCTCCAAGATCTGAATTATTAATATTAATTAGATTTTATTTAAGCCATTAGTTTCTATCTCACCTTGTTTTTATCTGTGTTAGACTTATTTTACAAATAGAGTAACTTTTTGGTGCCTCAGTTTCTTTTGTCTGCAAAAGGAAGGTATGTTAACTCAACAGGGTTTAGTGGATGGATGATTATGTGCCTAGCACATTGATGGATCCTGGGAACACAGTGATGAATAAAACAGTCCTGATTTCAGGGAGCATGCTGAGGAAACACATACGTCATTTTAAGATGAGGCAGTAAGAATAGTAATATATCCCAGCACATAAAGTATCAGGGAATGGTACCCAGTTCAGCCCCAGAGGCAAGGGGAGTTAGAGTCAAGGAAGTCTACCTGGAGGAGTCTAAACCTGTGAGTAAGGCTTAAAGGCTGAGTGAGAATTAATAAGGAAAGAAGGACAAGGCTGAGCAGAAAGGGCACTCCAAGCTTAGACTACCAGCAACTATAGATTTGTGAGATGTTATCATGCATGGGGTATCTGACAAAACTAGGTTCTTTGGGACTCTCATGGGAATATTAGTCCTACAAAGTATACAGACTCTGATATTACAAAGTGGCATGGTTGGAGAAGCCTCAGGCCCCAATGGGACTTGGCCGACTTGGCCTCCTTTTTGCTGACTGACAACTAGCCTTTCATTTCCAGCCTCTCAGAAAGTGAATTCATTGCCTAGGTTTAATGTCAGACTGGCATGACCTCTTCAACGGAATACAGTTTTACTGTGTTTCTAAGTAAATCATGAATGATACCGTATGGAGTCGTTAAACATGAGACCAATGAAGTGGTTAAAGTTGCCAAGTCACCTTCTAATCCATAGGTGTCGTGAATTGAACACTGACTTCCAGAAATAAAATTCTGAAATCTGTTATGGTTCTACCCATATCTTCATAATCAATATCCACCTTCAACTTTGAAGTTTTGTTTTGTGACTGTTAATTTTTAAAAACGGCAGGGGGTAGGAGGAAGGATTATTGCTAATACAAAATCATTACCTTTTTAATCCTTTTTTCTTTAATGTTTGTTTATTTTTGAGAGAGACATAGAGTTCAAGCAGGGGAGTGGCAGAGAAAGAGAGAGAGGGAGACACAGAATCTGAAGCAGGCTCCAGGCTCTGAGCTGTCAGCACAGAGCCTGATATGGGGCTTGAACTCACAAGCTGTGAGATCATGACCTGAGCTGAGGTTGGACGCTTAGCCAACTGAGCCACCCAGGTGCCCCAAAATCATTACATTTCTAAACTATTTGATTTGCAAGAAAATGAGTGGCTCAGGGGCACTTGGTGGCTCGGTTGGTCAAGCATCCAACTTGATTTTTGGCTCAGGTCATAGTCTCACAGTTCATGCATGCCCTGTCAGCTCAGAGCCTGCTTGGGATTTTTGCTCTCCCTCTCTCTCTGCCCGTCCCCCACTCATGCTTCCCCACCCCCTACCCTCTCTCTCTCAAAATAAATAAACTTTTTAAAAAAAGAAAATGAATGGTTCACTTTTATATTTATTTTGATTCCTTACCTGTTTATTTCTTTGTCAAAAGAATCTGCTTCCCCATAAACTATAAATGGCCTATAAAGACTTGGTGAAGCCCTTAAATGAATACAACTCTTGTCTTCACAGATACAGGCTAGTTCCAAAGGTTTATTTTCCTGCACAAATTCACGACGTTGTACGAGCCACGAAGTATTTTCTGCAGCCGGAAGTCTTACACAAGTATTCGGTTGACCCAGGCAGAATTGGCATTTCTGGCGACAGTGCTGGTGGGAATTTGGCTGCTGCTCTGGGCCAACAGGTAACAGATTGCCCTACATGCTGGTGATAAGAGGACTCTTGCTAACTTGCAGACCAACAAACACATTCTCCCCCATGTATGCCACAGGCTTAGCAGGTGGGCTGCTCAGTACGGGGTCGGCTTATTCAGACGACTGCACTCGGAGAATTCTCAGATCTTTCTGAAGTAGGAAAAAGGGGGTCACTGAAAGAGGTGTCATCTCTGAGTCCTTGGAAAGGCCTTGATTACAGTTAATTTGAAAGACGGGCTGACAGTTTACAGGGCTCTCTTGCTCCTCAGCGATATGCATGGCAATCAAGTATCCCCAGCTACTTTCACATGCTGGACTCGCAAAAATATTTTTGCTTAAATTCCAGTTGCTAAGATTGTTTCCTTAGAACTTTGAGTCAAATCGAGAAGCTAAAAAATGTTTCCCAATGTTTTTTTTTAATATAAAAGAAAAAAATTAAAATGGGTCAGCCACTTTGAATGTTATAATACCAGTTAATCTGAGTTTACCTGGTTAAATTCTCTGGTTAAAACTATCTAATTCTAATAGCACCCAAATTAGAAGGGCAACTGTGTAAATTCAAAGATATTTTATGCCTCTGGTGGATTAAATAAGTTTGGAATTGCACCTCTGTCTTCTCGCCTCCAAATTTCTTTTGGTATTCTTAAATTGCTGTACATAAAGAGCTTCGATCTCTGTTGGGCGTTGGCAGGTCTGCTATACATGTGTGGTAAGAAGGAAGTCCTGGTGCAGTGGGGAGAGGATCATGGGCTTTAAAATTAGAAGTGGGACGGAATCCAGTCCTGCTGCTTTGGAAGCTATGGGCTTCGGGTCCGCCCCTCAATACCTCTGACTCTCAGGAAAATGAGGTTAATGTCATCTGATTGCAGAGCTATTGCTGGGACTTCATGAAATGATGTATATACAATTCCTGGCACGTGCTAATAGTACTATTAACTGATCATTTCCTTTTCCTCTTACAGAGCAGTTACATCTTCCCTGGGGGGTGGGGTTCTAAACTCCGTGAAACAAAATTGTACAGCTGAAGTGACCTTGAAGGTTGTTTAGTTGCCTATAAAACACAGTGACCTAGTTAGCTGCCTTTTAGATGTTACATGAAAATGTGTATCATTTTAGACCCTAGGACTGGAAAATGAGGCAGTATATTCACATTTTGTGAAGGCATGGGGAATGGAGATCTGATGAGGCAGAGGATGTGTTCACATTCCGATTTAACCTCAACTCTGGGGCACATGCTCATTACGGAGAATGGAGGGCATGTTGCCAGCGCCATTTAAATTCTCACTTATGCAGCATGAAGACTAAATGCTCATCAGAGGAGACATCCTAAGGTCCTACCATAGCACTTTGGAGTCCCATCATCTGTTCATTTAGCTTTTCCTACCCTTTCCTCTGGAAGAGTTAGACTAGTTTGTTTCTTCCTCGGAAACCATTGCCTTTTTTCACCTTGCACAGAATACTGAACTATAAAAGGTTTTCACGTTATCCATCCATAGTACCCAGCAAGGTATGCTAGTGCCCAAGGACAGATTCAAGTAAAGTGTTCATGGGAGGTTAAAGACCTAAGAGATCACATGTGTTTTCAGCATTCACTCAAAACTATGGGTTGCAAACATCATTAACTTTCTTTGTAAATATCCAGCAGCTTGATGAGGGTTTGGGGAGTGGTGGTGGGTGGTGGGGATGTTTTTATTTTGTAAACTATATTACTTAATGCTATAACTAACTATATTACTTAGTTACTTTCATACTTGTACCCCTTTGATTCCAAGTAATGCATTCAGAGACTTTAAAAGTTGTGGTTTCCGTACAAGAAGCCATTAACGTGTTTGCTTCCTCTTCACCAGTTTGCTCAAGATGCCAACCTGAAAAACAAGCTCAGAGTGCAAGCTTTAATATATCCAGTTCTTCAAGCTTTAGATTTCAACACACCCTCTTACCAGCAAAATGTAAACACCCCAATCCTGCCCCGTTATGTCATGGTGAAGTACTGGGTGGACTACTTCAAAGGCAACTATGACTTTGTCCAGGCAATGATCGTCAACAACCACACTTCGATGGACGTGGAAGAGGCAGTTGCCCTCAGGGCCCGTCTAAACTGGACGTCCCTCTTGCCTGCGTCCATCACAAAGGACTACAAACCTGTGGTGCAGACCACGGGCAACGCCAGGATTGTGCGGGAGATCCCTCAGCTGTTGGATGCTCGCTCGGCCCCGCTCATTGCGGACCAGGAAGTCCTGCGGCACCTCCCGAAGACCTACATTCTGACCTGTGAGCATGATGTCCTAAGAGACGATGGGATCATGTATGCAAAGCGTCTGGAGAGTGCAGGTGTGGAGGTGACCCTGGATCACTTTGAGGATGGCTTCCACGGATGCATGATTTTCACCAGCTGGCCCACCAACTTCTCGGTGGGAATCCGGACTAGGAATAGTTACATCAAGTGGCTGGATCAAAACCTGTAAAAGAGGAAAATTTCCAAAATCTTGACCTCCTGCACCTGCTTCGGAAAGAGATGCACTTTTTAGTTGACTACTTTCCCCGTTATTTGTGAGTTATGGAATCTCCATTCCCTGCAGACTTTATGTTAATTTAATTTTTGAAAATGTGTTTGGCTAACGTAAGTACAAAATGTCTGAATCTGGTTCTCCAAGTGGGCCAGTCTCTCTGTTCATGTTTTTGTTTTGGGGGGTTTTGTTTGTTTGTTTGTTTGTTTGTTTTAGCCAAACTACCACCAGTACTCACGGCTGCAGAAAGCAGGGCTAGGAGCTGAAATAGCTTTGGGTTCTGTCTTCAACAAGAAATTCTTTCTAGAAGAAATTCTTCCAGCTGTGGATGGTATATGTGGGCTCTTCTTTAACATGTAGAGTTTACTTTAAATTCAGAGCAGTGTTACTTGTCTGCACCTTAAGGTCAGTGTTGGGTACCAAGTGCCCTGTGTTCTTTACGGATAGATGGTTTTGTTTCCTATGGGAATTTCGGCAAAGGTTAGCAAGGACAAGCTTCTCAAATGACTTTGTTCCTTTAGAGTGTTAATTTTATGGGATAGCTATCTGTAAGTCCAGTCAGTTTATGATGATACTTGAAAGTTACTTTCTACCACTATTAGAAAATATAAAGTTGCATGTAATGGATATCTGTACATTGTAAAGTTTTTTGGTTATGCTGTCTCCATGGGGGAGATCTTTTGGGAGCAAATTCATTTAGATTTAGGATAAATTTGCCATCACAGAAACAAGTAGAAACACACAAATGAACTAACCTATTTATTTTCATAATGAATACTTGACATAAATTACCAAGAGCAGTGTGTATATATTTGGCATAGTCAGAAAACAAGATACATTTAATATTGAAATTATGAAAAATACCTTTAGAGGGTCTAGTTTATTCTTGAAAACTCAACTTTTTCACTTACATGGCTTTAAATGGGGCTATTTTGGTATATATATAAATATAATGTATTGTTTATTTTTTTAAGTTATTTAATGTTAATATATACAGCTCAACTTAAGATTTTTCAGAATAACATCTATAATGAATATTAAAAATAACAATATTTTTAAAAAACTACCTTAGAATTATATCCACATGTAATTTTATGGAAAGAGGTAAAGTAGCTATTCATACTACTATACATTAGGCTTAAATATTTTGATATCTATATGCATATACAAATTAAAGAAATTAGCAACTGTCATACGCCTAGTAAATTCATCTACGTTGATAGTTGGAGAACTTAGGAAAGACACACACTGCTCATTTCTGCCTCTGAGGTGGAACGCTAGCTTATATTCTCTAGGGTGAAGCATACCCGATGCCTTCACCCTTTTTCTGTCTCCTTCGTACCTGGTCTAGGAGTTACAATAGCCCAAGCTCGACTTCATGTAAAGCCTTCACTGCCAGTGGGCACATCTTTAGCATAGCAAGGGATTCCCATTGTGGTTTGAGTGCCTCTCCTCTCCTTCCTACCACTTTTACCACTGCCCCGACCTGCTCTTTGCAGGGACTGCCAAGGCCAGGTCATGATACAGCCAGTTTATCAGTGGAAAGGAACGGGAACCTCTTCACTCATTTGAAAGATGGGCATTTCCCACTTCTGGCAAAGAAGTAAGTGGAACTGTACACCCTTCTTTTTCTTTTTTTTTTTTTTTTAATTTTTTAAAATGTTCATTTATTTTTGAGAGAGACAGAGCACAAGCAGGGGAGGGACAAAGAGAGAGGGAGACACAGATCCAAAGTGGGCTCCAGGGTCTGAGCTATCAACACAAAGCCCAACACAGGCCTCGAACTTACTAACCGTGAGATCATGACCTGAGCTGAAGTCAGATGCTTAACCGACTGAGCCACCCAGGTCCTCCTTATTTTTCATTTATTGTACAAGCCAGTAGCATTTTATGTACAAGACAGAAGTAAATGCAACAGTGTGTGTACGTGTGTGTGCCTGTATGTGTATAAAAGTAATCATGCAAATTAACATGCTAATGGACAGAGACAAGTCATTTACCATCTCTGAGGCTCCATTCCCTTTCCTTTAAAGTCAGAGATTTGAATTACTTAGTCTACGAGGTCTTTTCCAATGGTCAATTCCAACCATTTTGTCAGACTGGCAAATGTATTGGCTGCTTCTACAGTATTTTGTTTTTTTATTTTGTTTTTGGGGTTTTTTTTGGTAAGTCATTTATCCATATATACACAAACACAGACATCATTAAAGATTGTTTTTCCTGAGAAAACAGGAATTTAGTTCTTCCTCTTTGACAGCTGCTCTCCTCATTTAATACTATTGTTTTCTCACACCGATTGAAGGGACCAACGTTGGTTCGGACCTTAGTTTGAGGTTATCTACCTCTAAGAAAGCAAAGAACATTTAATGCACGCACAGAGTTTCTTAAAAAGGCATATTTTCACCCAGAATTATGAGCCATATGCTGTCATAATTACAGACAATAAATGATTCTAGACCTTTAAAGGTTGTCTTGGATGGAAAGGGAGTGAAAGAGAAAGGGTCAACCACTGTTTCTAATAAAACACTTGAGTTTCATAAAGCTTTATGTGTGTGAATGATTTGCCTAATGACTTGCACTGGATCCCACCTCAGACCTTGCTTGAAGATCTTTCTTGAAATTCTCCCTGGAATAACAGTTGGGAATCAGGATATGCAAAACCCAGTACATACAAGGGAGGCTAAACCAACCAAAAATCTTAGCTCTAAGAACTACTTTGGGAAGCATACAGAGTTTTTGGTGAAGATATTTTAGTGTGGGGTGAGTTCACTTTCTTTTAACTTTTGTTCTTAAGTAAAAAAGTTTATGCTCTGCAGATTAATTTTATAGTGTGATGGCTTTGTTTTGTTTTCCTATTTTATGAAAAAGTTGATAGTCTTTTTGTAATATTGTTTTGTGAAATATGAATATAACTATATGAAGAACAAATCTTGAAGTGCTACAAATATAGTGAAGTGTAAATCAGTCTTAATGTTTCATCATTGATTTGTGAAGAATTTGAGACTATTGTATCATTCTCTTGGTGGCTATGATATTTTATGCATGACCTTTTAACTTTTGACTTTTGCTTATTTCCCACTGCCGAGGGCAAGGCAGATTTTATGAAGGATTTTGGTAGCAAATCTATTTTATAAGATGAAAATCCAGTGTGGAGATAAGGAAAGTCTATATCTGTTTTGACTCAAGTTTGGAAATAAAATGGCTCCATCTGGGAATGTGCCTCTTTCACTTCTCGTCTCTCTTTCTGGTTCCCGTCTCTGCGTCTGTATCTCAGATCCCTCGCCACAGCTCTGCCCAGATATCCTGCCTGCCAGAGTCCTCCAGCTGCCTTTCAGTCACTGAGAGGCAGTTCGGTGGCCTCCTTGATGACCATCATTTCATGTCTGGATACAGTATATGCTGCTCATATTGTGGAAATTGTGCCTTGGTCTGGCTAGAATATTCATAAAAGTGAGGCAGGCCCTGGGACTATTTTGGGTCTTTCAATACACATATTAGAAAGGGATGATCATAGTGCAGATGAATTTGGATTGGAATTCAATCCACAGATGTATCAATATCACTGGAGATGTATCAATATCACTAGAGGCAAGTTTTCAAATTGACCCTGACATTACAAGCAAATCTAATAGTTTCACACGTGAGTTTAGTATGCTTAGTTTATATCAACCTCATAGGAATGTTTAAAACTTTTTTTTCCAAAGTGAATTATACGTATTGTTTCTAAGTGGTCAGATATGTGTGTTTAAATTATTGTTTTCTATCCAACCATAGTTTCTTTCGTCTTCTCAACAAAACATCTGTTGTATGGCTATGTTTTGCTGGAGAGATCCAACTGACAGTTCCAACAATTCTCCTTTGGAGCATAAAAGATGTACTTTATGTGTTTTAACATTGGTTTTTTTGTGTGTGTGATTTTCATTCCTTTAATCTCCCACTATTTTTTTCAACAACATCTTATATTTTCCAATAGATCCTGTATTTAAACATCTAGAAGATGTTTATATCACTACCAGATTCCCCAAATCTCAAAGATCAGAAATGTAAATATGGTTTCTAGTAGGCATATGTGGGCTGTGTAGCCCTGTCTGTCACTTTGGAATCAGCATCTTGTGTCATTAGAGAGGCTGGTGACATTTGTGTCTGGTCTGGAAGGCCCCTCCCCCAGATTTCCTCAGGGCTGCCTCCTTGTTGGCGCTTGAGATTGAAAGCTCAACCTTCTGGAGAGACCGTCTGCCCAAACTAGACCCAGCCCTTCCAGTCCCCACCCATTCTCCAGTCCCCTCTGATTTCTTTTTATTGCTGCTGTTTGCAGTTTAGTTCTCCGGCTGCAATTCTTGCTATTTGATTATGTGTTTGTTTTGTTTCCCCCATATTTAAACTTAAGCTCCATGAAGGCAGGGACTTCATCTTGTCCATTTCTTTTTCCTCAGCACTTAAAACTGAATGCATAGTGGACTTTAGAAACATTTTTGTTTTTGTTTTTTTAATTTTTAAATGTGTATTTTTGAGAGAGAGAGACAGAGTACAGCAGGGGAAGTGCAGAGAGAGCGGGAAACACAGAATCTGAAGCAGGTTCCAGGCTCTGAGCTGTCAGCACACAGCCAGATGTAGGGCTCGAACTCAGGGACCACGAGATCATGACCGGAGCCAAAGTTGGACGCGAGTTAGGTTATTATTTTCATTGTGTTTCTTTCAGAAGTAAATTAAGTTTATGTCAAATATAAAAAATTACTTGAGACTGAAATTACTGTGGTAAAAACTAAGCATTCCAAGAAAAACTAATTCAAAGTAATTTTTAACGCAAAAAAATGTTTTTGAGTTAATGGATAATGATACAGAGAACAAAAGCAAAAGAAATGTAGAAAAAGCATAAATTTCCTTTGCAGCCTCATTGACAACTACTTAAGGCAAGCAGGGTGGCCTTTCTCCAGGAACTCAACTGCCTCCATGTTGATATTTTGCCAGAGGCAAAAGGCAACCTTAGCTTGACAGTAGCCAACCTCCAGGATCCTGTAAGTCTCCTTTAACACATGAAAATCCCTTTGGAAACTTCCTTTATCTCTACCCCGCCCCCCAAATACATGTCGACAATCCTCCTCCAAACATACGGTCCCCTGATGCACACCTGAAGTTCCCAAACTAAGGTTTTACTAATAGTCAATGACCTTATCTTCAACAGCAGCTAGCCCCTCAAGGTCCTGAAAACCTTGCTTCCAAATTCCTTAGAGACTTATGCCATCCCTAAACCCCTCTCAACTTAAAGGTATATAATTAATCTCTCCTCACAACCCCAGTACAGCTTTCTGCCCACGGGTGCTGTCCTGTGCTTTACTAAAACCACCTTTTTTCCATCACCAAGCATGTCTCAAGAATTCTTTCTTGACCGTTCCCTCCTGAACACCAAACACATCAGGTAAAGTGCCGTTTGGGTTTTTTTTTTTTTTTTTTTTTTTTTTTTATTCCTTCCAGAGCTTGGGTCCTTCCTGTATTTTTCTTAAAAAATACTGGCCAAGGTTTTTAAATAAATTTGCAAACTGCCCTAAAAAAATGATCTATAGGGGGCGCCTAGGAGATTTAGCGGGTTGAGCATCCGACTTCAGCTCAGGTCATGATCTCCCAGGGTTCATGGGTTCAAGCCTTGCATTGGGCTCTGTGCTGCCAGCTCAGAGCCTGGAGCCTGCTTCAGATTCTGTTCTCCCTCTCTCTCTGCCCCTTCTCTGCTCATGTCTGTCTGTCTCTCAAAAAAATGAATAAACATTAAAAAACTTTTTTTAATTAAAAAAATGATCTATATAACACGTTTCACAAAGTGTTCCATGGAAGTCAATTTAAGAGCTTGAGAAGAAATTTTAATCAACCAAAACAATTCTACCAACTTTAGGATATTGTCTTCTTTCTGATCTCATTAGTTTTAAATAGGGAAATCAAATTCTGTGTTCCTTATTCCAGTTAAATTCATGCAGTAGAGGTGCCTGGCTGGCTCAGCAGGAAGTGTGTGACTCTTTGTTTCAGAGTTGTGAGTTAGAACCCCATGTTGGGTATAGAAATTGCTTTAAAAATTTTAAATTTAATAATTCAAATACTTAAAAAATACTCGTGCAATACTTACTTGCTTGGCTAAAGAGTAAACTTATTTTAAGTATTCTTTTTTTTTAAATAGTTTATTGTCCAGTTGGTTTCCATCACACCACTCCTGCCAACTTAGTTTCCACTGTTCTCATGGAATGAAGTTGCCTGCCTTCTACCCAAAGCCAGTACCTCAATTTGCATCCTTGATCAGCTCTTTATTGACTTATTCCAGGACATGCTAAAGTACTTCCCCTTTCTGCTGGACCTTTTACTCCCACTGAACTCATTCCTTCCTCTTAGCTCTATAAATATAATCAAATCTGTCCTGTGCAGAAGGAACTCTTCCTTTGGCCCCTTTTCTCCATTTCATTTTCCTTCTCATCTAAACACTGCAACGTTCTTTGGGTTATCTATCGCCGAGTAACAAATTATTCTGAAACTCATAATTTTAAACACTAGCCATTTGTTACTGCAGGATTCTGGGTTGACTAGGTTTAGCCTTGTGGATCATTGAGGAGACCAAAATCCTTTGCTTGCATTTATAGTACATCAGATGATGATGGGGAGAATTTTCCATAATTACTTCTGGCCCCCACGCATTTTTCACCTTGTTTTTCCTCCACCACCCCTCAAACTTCTAGTGCTGGGGACAGTTCATATTTTAGTACATCTGGCCTCATACGTCAGCAGAGGGAGGGTTAGGGGTATTCCTGGAAGTTATTCTCCTAGTGGATGAGTCAGCAATAACTTAACTGATGGCAGCTGCAAATCACATAAACATATCCCCTTACACCCAAGCCAAATGCCCCGTTGGCCCACTTTCCCTCGACTGGAGCACCAAAATGCCGCCACTCTAAGCATCTGACACCTGGACAATGGTGATGGAGAAACTAGGGTAGAGTCACAATAACCAGCTGCAGTTAAAAGGTATTTTAACCTTTGTGTGTTTAAAAAAAAAAAAGAAAGGCAATAATTTTGTGCACCTTTGAGTGGGGTCCCTCCAGTTCCCTGAAGGGGACCCACGCATATAAGGGGCCCAAAGCTCAAGTTTTATGGTAAATCTGCCCCTGCACAAGATTAAGATTCATGCTTTCATCCTCATTTAAATGCCCGTCCTGGGCCACCCAGTAGCCCCTCCGGTACAGCAAGTCCCAGACTAGACACATGCATTGCCCTCCCCCTGCTCTGGCCTGACCTGATCTAGGCCGTATTTCACTGGAGTGGACTTCTCCAGTCTCCGGTCACCCGGCTAGGACTGTGAAGGTCGTCTGCATCTCCTCAGCTTTCAACCTCGGCGGTCCCCAAGACCAGTCAGTTCTATTTCCCAAACATTGAGAGATACGATACTTACATATGTGCATGATATTTGTATGAAAACATATATCAAATATGTATTTGTACATCATATATCCCAAACATGCAAAATCCATTCCCCTCTTTCCATGCTTGAACCCCCCTCTGCTCTAGTTCCAAGCTTAAAGTCCTTCAGGCCATTGGTTAGGTTCAGCGCACCTCTCGTCAGGTGCGCCGCCCTCCCTCACGGCCCTGCCCCCGCAGACTTCCGCAGCCACAGTTCACGTGTGGTCTGCGCACCCTCGGGGACCCATGGAATCACTATGATGTTATTTGCCTTCATCGCTGTTTTTCTTTACAAGCGCAGTTTTCCAGCCGCTCCTTGGTCTGCGGCCCTGCAGCAGCTGGGCTGGGCAGCAGATACGAAAATCCAGCTGGTTCCTGTGAAGCCAGACATGAAAGAGGTTCTGCAAAGACGTAAAACAATGACACACGGCCCACTCATTTGTGTTTGGAAAATTTAGTGTTTTGTTTTCCATAAAATATAGCTTAAGCTTAACATGTAATTAAATACATTAATAACTGTTTAAAATTTCTCAGTTTTAATTCCTATATGGTAAATTAAAGATCAATAAATAAAGTCCACACGAACAAAAGCTCTTTGGGTCCTCAGTAGTTTTTTTTAAGTTTATTTATTTATTTTGTGAGAGGGGGGTGGGGGATGTGAGCAAGGGAGGGACAGAGAGAGGAAGAGAGACAATCCCAACCAGGCTTCTCACTGTCAGCAAAGAGCCCAACACGGGGCTTGAACTCATGAACCGTGAAATCATGACCTGAGGTGAAACCAAGAGTTGGACTCTTAATCTATTGCACCATCCAGGTGCTGGATAATTTTCAAGAATGGAAGGTCCTGAGACCAAAACATTGGAGAACTGCTGTTACAACATCATCTCTCAGCAGGTTGTGCTGAGATACAGCTGGCCAATGCTAAACTTATTACCGTGCTTCTAAACACGCACCGTGTGTTCTCCCACCTAATTCTTCTCCCTCTACCTTTCTTCATCCTCTCTCGTCTCCCTTCGCCAGCCTCCTCCAGGGTGCCTCTTCGAATTCCTCCCTCCTTAGGATGCTTTAGCCTCTGGTCTCACATTGTACTCAACACACGGCCGGGTAATTGTCAATGGGTCTGTCTCTCTCACAAGACCGTGGGAGCCCTGACGTGGGGTCATGTCAGCATCACCTTTGCGACCCCAAAGGCTGACACAGTACCTCTCACAGAATAAGCACTCAAGAAATTTTTGCTGAACATTCTTATGTTATCACAATTTAAAACAGTGTTCTCTTCAAAACATGTGAAATTATATCTGATACTATTATACATATATTTGTGTGTTTACATTCTTAAGATAAAATCTCAGTTTTGCTTTTGTTTTTCTGCAGATGTTTCTTTTTTTTTTTACTAATGCATTAAAAACGTTCTTGATCAACAAATGAAATCCCGAAGCCTGCAACAGAATACTTTTAAATTCAAGGCAACTGCCAGCAGAGGGCACTCTTGAAAGTAAAAGGCATCAACCATCCTCAGCATTGCTGTGTTTTGTCTGGAATTTCAAAAAAAAGACTTCCCGGTAGCTTTCTGGAACGTTTTATATTTATAAAAGGTAAATAAAAAGCCACACTATGTCTTATCACAGAATAAACTGAGTATTTTTTAAAGTAGAGAGACTTTAAAATCCTCATTAAGTACCTGATAGAGAATGACCGAAATCTCAAAACAAAGCAAAACAAAATAAATTAAAAAAAGGACTCACATTGATCCTTTGTTAAAGCATGACTCACTTCCCTGCCCACCAAAGCGTGTGTCATTTCTTCTTACACGTTTGTATTCAAGGTAGATATTTGCCATCCTTTTGGAAAAGAGCTGACAGAAGAATGGTGTTCTGCATTTCTGAAGGACCATTTAGTGCCACAAAAAATATAGGACCTTCATCTTTTGTTGTGCCTGCTGGCAAACCCCAGGCACCCAGCATTGCGTGGATCCTTAGATGTGAAGAAACTGCCTTTGAAAACAATACATAAGGCAGACCTAGGTAGCCTTCAAAAGCTAAAGCACGTTTTCAATTAAAAAAACATTCAGCAGGGACATTTGCAGAGCTGCCATGTTTTAAAAACATATAATATGTTCTTTGGTTAAGGGGGAAAAGCTTGCCACTCACTCAGACTGCATGGAACAGAGGAAAATGCATGAACTAGCATTTAGTAAACCACAATTCCATTTCCAGCTCGGCCAGCAAATATCTCAGCAAATTTAGCTAAGTCTTGGTTAGTGCTTTGTTTCCACCATTTAAAAAGCTATACAATATTTATCTAAACTTCTTCCTTACTCCACAGAAATACTTGAAGCAGCTTATAATTAAACAGTGTACAATGATATAGTGATATAGAAATAGAAGCTCATAGCCAAGGAAAAGAACAGAAACATGCCAGCTAGAAAATCAGTTGCTCTGGTTAATTTCTGGTTTGACTCTGAGCATCCTGGCAGTTAAGGCAAAAAGTAAAAGCCGCAGTCAGTGACTCAGCCTGCTTCATAATGAAGCGCTCCAGTGTCTCAGAGGTGGCAGCCTTTCCCTAGCACTAAATTCTAAAAGAAAATTCCTACGTGTGCTTATGGACAATGTCTTCCATTACTTTACAGCAAATACAACAGGAACTTTCACATAACTATTTATTTAATGAACCTCAATGAAAACTGAGAGCATAATTTTAAACCTCAGCATATCCATACTTTAAAATAGAAAGCCTAATTCACAGACGCCTCATATTCTCTGTGCATGAAAGATATTACATCAGTTAAGGTCCTGGCAGGTAAGATGCATGCTTATATTGGCTCATTCGAGAAGCCTTTAACAAAAAGACTCTATGTAAAGATCTGGGCAGGGATTACAGACACCATCACCAGACAGTGCAGTGCTCTGGGGCGAGTAGCAACAAGGAGCTGTTATCTCATCTACACCTGATAATACAAAGGAAGAAGTCATCCCCAGTCTGAGGGTATCTGTGTGAAGAAAGCCTGGCATCCACTGTGTCCTTTGTTGCATTAGCAGAGAAGAAACAGGGGGAAAAATTCCCCAAACTTCTTTTTCCTTTCGCCTTCCATTCTGCTGCCTGTGCCTTCTGTGTTCTGAACTGGAATTGAGGGACCCTGTTTATGCAGTCCATATTGGTCAGACTCTGGACCCACAGCAGGGTCAGAAAGGTGGAAGATGAATCTGGAATAATCAACACATAGAGCACATAGGCTGTGTCCCACATCTAGTGCTTTTGTAGTCTGAGACTTAACAGCACAGTAATAATAAAGGGAAGTAGGTGTTTTTCATGTTTATTTCACACAGGCAAATTTTAGCTCTTTAAGCTCTCTAAAATAATTACACTTCAGAAAAATAGAAGTGATGTTTAATGTAGAATAGCACTTGGCAGATATAATAGGTGTCGCTCTATTTCAGTATCTAGGCCTGGTGGTTATCCTGGCTCAAAATCCATAGGCACAATAACTAACTAAAAATATACTACTAGCCTTTCATTTTAAGTATGAGTTTTCGGATTGAATGATTTTTTTCTGCCTACTTCTGAGCACTAGTTTTGGCTTACGGAGGCAGAAAAAGGACCTCCTGTAGACTAGAATTCCAACATGTAGAAGGGTGAATATTTCAGATAAATTGTCAGTTTATTGGTCAATCAAAAAAGAGAACCCTGGTGCACATGGGTGGCTCAGTCCATTAAGCATCTGACTTTTGATTTCGGCTCAGGTCATGATCTCACTGTTCACGAGATCATTCCTGACATCAGGCTTGGTCCTGACAGCAGAGCCTGCTTGGGATCCTTTCACTCCCTCTCTCTCTGGCTCTCCCCTGCTCACATGCACATTCTCTCTGTCTCTCTGTCTCTGTCTCTGTCTCTCTCTCTCTCAAAATAAACAGTAAAAAAGAGAGAACCCTGCCTCTTTCCTATGGCCAATGAGGACTGTCCAGGTCAAGAAGGGACAAAAGGGTGATGAGTTCAGCTAAACACTGGATCTCAAAAGAAACACTTCCCCCGTGATCATTCATTCATTCATTTAAGGAATGTTGTTGCATCCTTCCTAAATGCTTGGCACAATGTCGGTCCTTGGTGATCAGTATTGAACAAGACACTCCTCAGGGCTCTCAAGGAGCTTATAATCCTGTGAGAGAAATGGAAAAGTTAGTGATATTGATCGAATTAGAAAAATAACTGGGGCGCCTGGGTGGCTCAGTCGGTTGGGTGGCTGACTTTGGCTCAGGTCATGATCTCACCGTTTGTGGGTTTGAGCCCCGCGTCAGGCTCTGCGCTGACAGCTAGCTCAGAGCCTGGAGGCTGTTTCAGATTTTGTGTCTCCCTCTCTTTCTGACCCTCCCCTGCCCACGCTCCTCTCTCTCTCTCTCTCAGAAATAAATAAAACATTTCTAAAAAATGAAATAAAAATAACTAACAGTGAAGCACCTGGGTGATGCAGTCAGGTAAGCGTCGGACTCTTGATCTTGGCTCAGATCATGATCTCACCATTCGAAAGCTCAAGCTCGCATTGGGCTGATGGTGCAGAGCCTGCTTGGGATTCTCTCTCTCCTTCTCTCTGCTTCTCCCCACTGATGCGTATGTGCACTCTCTCTCTCTCAAAGTAAATAAATATATGTAAAAAATTAATAAAACATAAAAATTAAAAACTGACAGTGTTTATAATAATCCATGGTTTACCAAAGCATTTTTTTTTTTTACAGATGTTGTCTTATTGAGTCCTTACTCAACTTGGGGAGTCATTTTCATTGCCCTGATTTTACAGATGAATAACTGAGAGGCTGATGGGTAGTAAGTAATTATTGGTGGAGAAAGCTGCCCCACACTGTGGGACAGACGCTTCTGAGCTGGGCACTGCTCTGCAATTGCCATCTTTGAAACCCAAATACACCCGGATGGGCAAAATGCCAAGTCATTAATTCCAAAATATAAATCAGCTGACAGGAACAGAGGCCTTGAGAAAACACAGAAAAGAAAGGAGGCACATAATGAAAAGTGGCCCAGAGAGGAGGCAAATTGTACAAAAACAGAAAATGAGGGTCACCAACAGACGACATTCACTACTTTACAACTCCACGCAGGTCTGGCCCTGTTTCGTGACTGTGATCTGCAGGCTTCATTTCTAGGCTTGGGTCTCTAGCCAGGTCAATTATGATTCGGGCTGGATTATTTGTTCCAGCTTTGCTGAGAGGGAGTAGGATACCAAGTTAATGTGATAGAGTGTTTTATTTGCCCTCACAATCAGCATTTGCTTTTTCACTGGGGCCACAATGAGTTTGTGCCCCAAACAGCACATGAAGCTCTATGTAGCCAAATTAAATTGGCATGACCTGACAGGGAGAGTGGAGTAAACAAGGGGGAGCACTTTGCCGACCGTTGGTGGAGACGTGCCTTGTTCCTTCTGGGCTTCCCTGCCAATCTGGCACACCAGAGACTCAGTGAACATTCAGGATGTCTCAAATACAAAGCACATTATAGACAAATGTGGAGTATATAAGGAATTAATACCATGGCCTGGTTTGGCTTTCAAGACTAAAGTTGTGGATACATTTAGTCTTTTAAAACAACACTGAACATGCCTTAAAAAATACAACATTCAAGCTACTCTGATTTATCTTCCATCTACAAACTATTTTCTATGTTACTTAAAGTACTAAATGCAGATTAATTATTTTGGTGGGGGGCGCCTGGAATGGCTCAGTTGGTTGAGCATCCAACTCTTGATTTCAGCTCAGGTAATGAGCTCACGGTGTGAGATTGAGCACAGAGTAGGACTCTGCTCTGAATGTGGAGCATTAAGACTCTCTCTCTTTGCCCCTCCCCTGCTCACACTCCCTCTCTCTCTCTCTCTCTCTCAAAAAAAAAAAAAAGAATTATTTTTTGGAGCAATGCTATATAAATCCTGATGGAATCACTAATGATACAATGTATTAAATGCATATGTATGTGACAATCACATCACAAATATTTTCCCCTAATTATCTTGTGCTTTGTGGGTGAGAAAATTGAGAGGTTACTTAGCTTGTCCAAGATCACAAAGCTAAAAGGTGGCTGAGATGGTGGGGGCTTGTATTCAGAACAATTTAACTCCAAAGCTTGAGCTCTATCATCACGTCACTCTACCCCAGAGGAAGTGAGTCTTCTGACCCTAAGCTCCAACTTTAAGAGCTGCATTGATTGTTTTGGGCAGTGGGGAAAATACTGGTAAAACAACTTGTGATGGTAATTATATGTGTCAACCTGACTGGGTCACAAAGTACCCGGATAGTTATTCAGTCACACAGTATTCTGAGGCATGTCTTGAGGGTGTTTTTGGTGAAATTAGCATTTGAGTTAGTAGCCTGAGTAAAGCTGGTTGCTTTCTCCAAGGTGGGTGGGTTTCATTCCTCAGTTGAAAACCAAAGTAGAACAAAAAGGCTGCCCCTCCTGTTAAAAAGAAGAAACTCCCCTCATCCTGAACTGACTTCAAGCTGAGATGTTTATCTTTTCTACCTTTGAAGTTGGACTTGGACCGAAACCACCACTGGCTCTCCCAGGTCCCAGCTTGCTGACTACAGATGTTGGGGGTCTTCAGCCTCCATAACGCGTGAGCTGTGAGTCAATTTCTTAAAATGAATCCATCTACCCATCTATGTATCTCCTATTGGTTTGTTTCTCTAGAGAACTCAGACTAATACACAACCCTTCCCAGCAAGTATTGAGATCAATCAGCCAGCTGTTATTTGTTTCATCTGGTCCATCTCCAAGCCTCTGACACTCATTTCTGATAATATTCTGGAAATTCCCAGCATACTTTCCTGTTGGCAAAATTCACCCCCACATACCCTTGGTGTTAACTGAGAATTTCAGGAGATAAAAAGTGGCTCATGGGGCTCCTAGGTGGCTCAGTCAGTTAAGTGTCCACTCTCGGTTTCATCTCAGGTCATGATCTCACGGTTTGTGAGTTTGAGCCCCACGTTAGGCTGTGCACGGACAGCTGCAGAGCCTGTTTGTGATTCTCTGTCTCTGTCTCTTTCTCTGTCTCTCTCTGCCCCTCCCCTGCTCTCTCTCTAGCTCTCTCTTTCAAAATAAATAAATAAATACTTTTAAAATGTTTAAACATAAAATTTATTTATTTTTTTAAGTAGGCTCCACACCCAGCACAGAGCCCCATGTGGGGTTTAAACGCAGGGCCCTAACATGAAGACTCACCTGACCGGGCCACCCAGGCATCCCCCCAATTTTTTATTTTTATTTTTATTTTTTTAGAGAGAGAAAGAAAGCACAAGCAGGGGAGGGGGAAAAGGGAAAGAGATTTTTTGTTAAATTTTTAATGTTTATATATTTTTAAGAGAGAGAGAGAGACAGAGTGCTAGCAGGGGAGGGGCAGAGAAAGAGAGAGGGAAACAGAATCCAAAGCAGGCTCCAGGCTCTGAGCGGTCAGCACAGTCAGACTCAGGCTCGTGAGATCGCAACCAACTGAGCCACCCAGGTGCTCCAAGTGAGAAAATCTTAGGCAGGCGCCACACTCAGCACAAAGCCTGATGTGGGGCTCAATTCCACAACCCTGGGATCATCACCTGAGCTAAAGTCAAGAGCTGAACATTTAACTGACTGAGCCACCCAGGCACCCGCCAAAATTTATTTTTTAAAAGCACAGATTCCTCGGCTCAAAATACAAATTTATTTGTATATTTCTATTGTGCACAGTCAGATAAGTATTCATTAATAGATAAAATATACTGTATAAACTATTTCAAGTATATCTCGAGCAATATGAAACTCAGAGGTCAGAAAGGGAGACATTAAAAAATTGAAATGCATAAAAATTGAAATAAATAATTCACCTAATTTCTAGGGCCACATTTCACACCAGATAATATAATTGACTAAGCCATATAAGTAAGAGGGTTTTCTATCAGTGTCCTTTTTCATATTGAGGAGTCTGTCAAAGAAACTACTTGAATATGATGTTGCCCTGGGCAGGAGCATCCTGACCCACCCAGAGAAAGGTTGGCTGTGTGTCTGCTGCCAAGGGGCTCTGACCTCAGCCCTCTGATCTTTTTGACATTCAGGGAATTTTCTATGAGTGCCCCATCTCTATGGCGTATAGGAGTTAACGTGCCCGCCAACGAGAGCAAATTCATTTCCAGTATATTAATGAGGTCAGATCCAAGGACACTGAGCAAGAATCCTATTTTTAAAACCTCAAAAATTTTTTTTTCATGAATGAAATTCAAGTAGAATCTGCAAATCCCTTGCTGGAGTCCAGTATCTCAACAATAGGCGGTGTTTTAGCATATTAAGACATGTGCCCCTGAGCTTGTTTCATGAACCATATACTAAAATGTGCACCCATTTGCCTGCCACATCTTTAACTCACTTATTCACCCATTCAAAGGCATCTTCCTCTTTGAGGCATTATGCTGGGTACTATAAGAGTTTTTAAGATAAATAATGGACGGGAAGGGGGAAGACAAATACCCAAATAATTGAAACGCAGAACAGTGTTGAGTAAGAGGAGAAACAAAGGGTTATCAGGATTCAAAAAGGCTAAAATTAAACTGCATGAAGTAAATTAGGAAATACTCTATGAAGGATGAGAATGTGTTTTTCTTATATATTTATTTATTAATGTATTTTTTCTTTTGAGAGAGAGAGAGAGACAGAGCACGAGGAAGGAGGGGCAGAGAGAGAGGGAGACACAGAATCTGAAGCAGGCTCCAGGCTCTGAGCTGTCAGCACAGAGCCTGATGCGGGATTTGAACCCACGAACCGCGAGATCATGATCTGAGCTGAAGTTGGACGCCCAACAGACTGAACCACTCAGATGCCCTGAGAATGTGGTTTTAGCTTTGTCAGATGGCAGGCACTGGCAAAGGGCCACCATGAACACAGGGGTGGAAGTGGGAAAGTTCACTGATCAGCAATTTAGTTGATGGGAAGAGCATGGGATAGTACAGTGAGGTGATGGACCCAGCTCAGATCAAAGGAGAAATCAGAGAAACCTATAGGAACTAAAGGTTAAACTCAACCAGAACAAAATTGCCCCGTGTATGCTGTGGCTGGTGTGATGTGATGGAGTGGGAATCAGAAGGCCTGCTTTAACCCAGGCTCTTGTCTTCTGGGGCGCACTTGTGCAACCTCTTTGGGCCTTAGTGTATATCCATATGTGTAAAATGGTAGTTCCACTCTGCCTACTTCACGGAGTCTTTACGAAGATTAGATAATGCAGATAATTGCCAATTTCTACTGTGGATTTGTAGACCAGTTGATTAAATATATGCTATTTAACTTCTGAGAGCTCAGCACAGTAAATTAAAAATATATATATTTCTTTATTTTAAAGAGAGGGAGTGAGGGAGAGGGAGAGAGAGAGAGATAATCTCAAGCAGGCTCCATGCTGAGCTTGGAGCCCAATGTGGAGCTTGATCCCACTACCATGAAATCATCATCATCTGAGCCGAAATTAGGAGTCAGATGCTCAGCTGACTGAACCACCCAGGCATCCGTCAGCACACTAAATAATTTTTAAAGTAAACTATCCCTCAAAATTTTCCTTAAACAATATTACTAGACCCACAGATATATAGAGCAAAAACAATTTAATCATATATCATAGGAATGATAAGAATAAAAAGTACTTATGGGGCACCTGGGTGGCTCAGTCAGTTAAGCCTCTGACTCTTGGTTTTGGCTCAGTCATGATCTGTGGTAAGAGGGTTCAAGCCCTGAGTTGGGCTCCGTACTGACAGTGCAGAGCCTGCTTGGGATTCTCTCTCTCTCTCTCTCTCTCTCTGCCCCTCCCTTGTTTGTGCTTTCTCTCTCTCTCTCTCTCTAAGTAAATAAATAAACTTTAAAAAAAAAGAATAAAATGTACTATTTTTTTACAACCCCCTTTTGATATGGCTACTAATATCGCCTCCAATTCAGAGGAAATAGAGTGGGTAAGTCAGTTGCCTGCAGTCATGGACCAGGTGATAATAGAGCTGAGTCTATGAACTCAGGCTGTCAGACACGAACCCACATGCTCAACATCAAACTCTACCGATCTCAGATAAAGCAAGAAAGACAACCTTGGCTTTTTTTTTAATTTCTTTTTTTCAAGTTTATTTATTTGAGAGAGAGTGAGAGAGAGAGCACATGAGCAGGGACAGAGCAGAGAGAGAGGGAGAGAAAGAATCCCAAGCAGGCTCTGTACTGGCAGTATGGAGCCCAACACAGGGCTCCATCTCATGAACTACAAGATCTGTACCTGAGTCAAAATCAAGAGTCAGTTGCTTAACTGACTGAGCTACCCAGGTGCCTCATATATATGGCTTTATAAAAGAAAAAATATGTACCTTCAGTGTTTATTATCCAAAATACTGTTAGTCCAAGAGACATAATTTTCAATTCTCTCTTTTGTTAAAAAAATACACAAAGAGAAAAATAATTAATGTTAATGTTATAACTCAGTGAATTGAAATTAAATGAGATACCAGTTTTAGTTAACATTTTAGCACATACTTTAAAAAATATTTGCATAAGTATTATCAACAATAGCCAAATTATGGAAAGAGCCCAAATGTCCATCAACTGATGAATGAATAAATAAGATGTGTATACATATATATACATATATGTATATGTGTGTGTGTGTGTGTGTGTCTTTCTTTATCTGAAATCGGTAGTTTGAGGGGTATATTATATATAATAGATGTGTATATTATGTATAATGGATGTGTATATTATATATAATAGAATATAGATGTATTTATATAATAGAATACTACTCAGTGATGAAAATGAATGAGGTCTTGCCATTTGCAACAATGTTTTTGGAACTGGGGGGTATTATGCTAAACAAAATAAGTCAGGCAGAAAAAGACAGATATCGTATGAATTCATTCATATGTAGAATTTGAGAAACTCAGAAGATAAACATAGGGGAAGGGAAGGAAAAATAAGATAAAAACAGAAGGAGGCAAACCATAAGAGACTTTTAAATACAGAGAACAAACAACTGAGGGTTCCTGGAGGAGGGAGACACCACTGGGTGCTGGGGTGGGCATTAAGAAGGGCGCTTTTTGGGATAAATACTGGGTGTCATATGTAAGAGTTCTATTTCTGAAGCCAAGACTACATTGTATGTTAACTAACTTGAAGAGAAAAATAATAAATTAAAATAACATTCCCTTAAAAAAAAAAAAGAAACTCTTTAGGTATTTCCAAAAAGCAGTATTTGCATATTTTTTGTCTGGTTATAAATTAAGGCAGCCTTATCATAGAAAATTTTAAAAATATTGAAAAGTGTAAAGGAGACAATAAAAACAACCCACAGTCCTATTATTAACATCTTATTAAGTATCTTTCCAGTCTTTTTTGATTAAAGGATAGTATTTTTACTTTTTTCTGTCCCTAGTGAAGTATGCTACATCGTTAAGAATTAAAAATGTTTGCAGGGGCTTGGGTGGCTTAGTTGGTTGAGCATCTGACTTCAGCCCAAGTCATGATCTCACGGTTCCTGAGTTCAGGCCTCACATCTGGCTAGCTGCTGTCAGCCCAGAGCCTGCATTGGGCCATCTGTCCCGTCTCTCTCTGCCCCTCTCTTACTCACGCTCCGTCTCAAAAACAAATAAAACATTAAAAAAAAGAAAGAGAGAGAGAGAGGCGCCTGTGTGACTCAGTCAGTTAAGCATCTGACTTTGGCTCAGGCCATGATCTTGCGGTCAGAGCCTGGAGCCTGCTTTGGATTCTGTGTCTCCCTCTCTCTCTGTCCCTCCCCTGCTTGCACTCTGTCTCTCTCTCAAAAATAAATAAATTTAAAAAAATTTTAAACACGAAATGTTTTCTAAAAATGTTTGCATTTGTAGGTATAGGTTTCTTAGCAACAGAGTTTTCACTCACTGCTAGCTCTTTTCCTGTATTATATGTAGGTAAATATAATACAACATGTATAAGAATATATAATATAATTTATATAATATAAATAGATAATATATATTATATATGTGTATATGTATAGTTCATTTAATTAAAAAATTAAAAAATTTTTAATGTTTATTCTTCAGAGAGAGATGGAATGTAAGTGGGGGAGGGGCAGAGAGAGAAAGAGTCTAAGGATCCTAAGGGATGCGCTGACAGCAGTGAGCCCACAGGGGGCTCAAAATCAGGAACTGTGGGATCATCACCCGCGCTGAAGTCATATGCTTAGCCAGCTGAGCCACCCAGGTGCCCCTTAGAAGATTGATTCTTTAAAAAAAAAAATGTACTGTCACCTGGCAGGTGCTTCTTTTAGGGGTGCCTGGGTGGCTCAGTTGGTTGAACACCCAACTTTATCTCAGGTCATGACCTCACATTCATGGGTTCGAGTCCTGCATCTGGCTCTGTGCTGACAGCTTGGAACCTGGAGGCTGCTTCAGATTCTGTGTCTTCCTCTCTCTCTGCCCCTCCCCAACTCATGCTTGGTCTCTGTCCATCTCTCAAAAATGAATAAGCGTTAAAAAATTTTTTTTAACTTATTTATTTTTCATGAACAATGATCCTCGTTTGATGGTGTTGCACAGGGTAATGTGAACTAAAGGATATTGCATTGTGCCATCCTATAATTTTGTTCAAGAAAAATATATGTCCTCTCCACATCAAATCAGCCCCCCAACATTCTTTGGATTGAAAATTAGTGCATCCTTGGAACTAATTATATTAATTCTGTTAACTTTAACATTATTTTCATTATTTACATTGAAAATTTCATTTCTCCTTATTAGAAGAGGATTAATTCCCTTTAGCTCTCTGCTGATACCACTTATGCTTGAATAACAGTGCTTCTTATAACTCTTGTCTCTGAAGAACTTTAGAGATATAATTTATTAAAAAATTCTTTTTAATGTTTGATTTATTTCTGAGAGAGAGAGAGAGAGAGAGAGAGAGCCAGCATGAGCAGGGAAGAGTCAGAGAGAGAGAGACACACACACAGAATCTGAAACGGGCTCCAGGCTCTGAGCTGGCTGTCAGCACAGAGCCCGACGCAGGGCTCGAACCCATGAACCGTGAGATCATGAGCTGAGCCGAAGTTGGATTCTTAACCGACTGAGCAACCAGGCGCCCCTAGAGATATAATTTATTTATTGCACCCACACCGCTTCTCATTTTGCTGGTAATGTAATAGAAGCATAGAGCAGATAGGTGATCTGCAAAAACCATGGTGACAAAATTTGCATCCATGTCTGTCTGACTCTAGAGCTATGCTTTTTAGATCAGAATGCTTCCCAGGACCTAAAAAGTGGAAACGGACAGAAACCTAAGGTGATGCCTTACTCTCCAATCCTCAATCCCTTTGAATGAGAAAATGATGTTTGCATGCACTTATTCTTCTGAAGCCTATTCTTCTAAATACCTGCACTTCATGTTTGCATAAGCACAATACCTCCGCATCTTTAGTCCTACCTAGAGGTGGTGGAGACGTGGGCAAGCAGAAGTCTCAGGCTGAGAAAGCCGAAGGACGTGTCCAAGGACCCACAGCTCAAAAACAGAGCTCCAACTGGAATTAACTCCTTTAGACCACAGCACGGGCTCCTTTCTCTTCCTCACTCTGTCTCCTGGCGTGAAAGGAAGTCAGGGGAAGCCAGAAGAGACATTTATCCACAAAGTGAACGTCTCCTAATACCTCCACCCAATACATGGCCCTCAAATTGTGACATTTTTCCACATGAACAACTTTGGCATCTCCTTCCTGAGAGGGCTGCCCATGGTGGCAAGAGGCTTTAAGATCACATTTCTCCAGGGGCGCCTGGGTGGCTTAGTCGGGTAAGCGTCCGACCTTCGCTTAGGTCATGATCTCGCGGTTCGTGGGTTCGAGCCCCACGTCGGGCTCCGTGCTGACTGCCACCTCAGAGCCTGGAGCCTGTTTCAGTCTGTGACTCCCTCTCTCTCTGACCCTCCCCTGCTCATGCTGTCTCTCTCTCTCTCTCTCCTAGAAATAAATAAAATATTTAAAAAAAAAAAAAAAAAGATCACATTTCTCCTCACTTTGGAGACTGAAGAAGGTTCTGGCTTTGGGCTTGTACAGTAAAGAGAAAACCAGCAAAAAGTCCCCTCAGGGATCTCTGTCCTACTAGTGCACTCTTCAGGGCACCCTACGGGGGGCAGTTACTGAACACAGATCCTGTGAATGTTCACAGTTCCGGGAGTTGTTTTCCTCCAAATGACACTGTCAGTTTTACACTCTATTCTTGAATTAACTTGCCAGGGGAAGGTCAAGGCCACAGGAGCAACATACCAGGACTTCTAAAGTCCTTTCTTATAGAACTCTAGGCTCTTTAAATCTTTAAGATTTATCCTTATAAGCCCTGAAATTGATTGGTTTGTCAATGCACAGTCCCTCCCCCTTCCGATATAATGAGTATTTACACAGAAAGCGACAGGGTCATATCAGGGCAGGGGAAGAAGCACAAAAACTGTTGGTCTCTGGCACAACCTGTGAAGGGAAGCAGCAACTTGGAATAAAAACAAACTACTTCAAATCCTGAACTACACTTCCCGAGCTCATCTACATCCAGAGATAGCTGTTTAAAACTATGGTTATTATTCCTTTCTCCTCCTTTATTATGTTCATTACGATTTCCTAATCTTTTTTAGATTGATAAAGCTTTTGCTAGGTTTCCTAGTCCAGTAAGAACATGCACTCCTCCATTATCTTGGACTCAATTCAAAACTTATCTAAAACACCCCACCCAGTCCTTGGGAAATTCCAGAATAATTTCCTGCCCATGCTAGTTAATTAGTGAAGCACTGGCTTGGTCACTCAACGGAGCAGTTTCCAGTTGACCGAACCAGCTCGGTTGGATTTAAATGCTTTTGTGTCCCCCTGAATTGGCACACACTTCCTCTCTACCTAAGGAATAAAGTGTGAAGGGATAATACTATTCTCATCTAAGAGCACAACAGGTTGGAAGAGACAGTTCTGCAGCTTTAAGGATACAGACAGGCAAACTAGTATATATTCATTTTATGTATATGAGTATACATTAAGTGTGTGTATCTTCGTAGCTAGTTATTAAAGTAACATTTCCTTTACCTCCAGAGAACCCAAAGCATAATTGCAGCCGTCTGCATTGTCCTTGGAAAGGAGGGAAGGCAGGAATGAAGAGGGGCTGGAGGGACGGTGTTCCCTCAGGGGTCACTCAGGGAATCTGGCCCTGTGAACAGGAACGCCTACTGGTTAGACTTTGACTTGGAGGAAAACATACAAAACCCATACATACAGGCCTTGACCGCCTGAAGTCACTTAGAGTACGTTTGCCCAGAGTTCAGGAGCTTCCTTAATTTTAAGGAGCAATAATAAATTTTGCCTTGGTCTTTGTTGTGCTTAGAACAAAGCCAGCATGGCAATCCTACTTCCAGGGGTATGTGGGGAAAGAGCTCCAGAACCTTCCTACCAGAGCACACCACCACAAGCACATTATCACCATGTCTCTGGGAGGCCCAGAGTCCGTCACCAGGCAGAAAGGGAAACCAAACAACCTCTGTCTGGCCTCTGCACATCTGCCTGCCTATTTGGCACCCCTAGCTAGGAAAGGCAAAGGCCTTAAGGAAAATTCACCAGTGGAGGCCTTGGAGGTCCCAGCATTTAAGAAAATCTACTAGCGCTGCCCGGCTGGCTCAGTCAGGAGAGCATGTGACTCTTGACCTTGAGGCCATGAGTTTAAGCCCGGCATTGGGTGTTGCGATCACTTAAAAAAAAAAAAAAAGAAAGAAAGAAAGAAAAAGAAAAAGAAAAGAAAATCTGCTGCGATATTTAGTGGACAGGCCTGACATTTTTCTTTCCTTTTGTATGTCAGCCTTAGATCCTCAGAACCTCTGTTCAGCAGAGAACATTCCAGGTGCCTGCTGCTCAGTATAAAGCTAGTCTGATCTGAGAGCTCCGCTCCCTTACAGAGAGGTGATTAAGAGAGTGGCAGCTGTAACCCGGAAAAGAATTGACTAACTCTTCCCTCCACCTACCTTAGCAAATGGGGGGAAGAGTCGTCTTCTTTTAGTTTGATGCTTTGCCTGTCCTATCAGGATTTGGCTTACCTTATTGTGTGTGTGTGTCATGGAGAGTCTCAATAATAAGGATTTGGCTCTGTTTCTTTTATTTTTTTTTAAATGTTTTATTATTATTTATTTTTGAGAGAGAGAGAGGGAGAGCATGAGTTGGGGAGGGGCAGAGAGAGAGGGGGACACAGAACCCGAAATAGGCTCCAGGCTCTGAGCTGTCAGCACAGAGCCCGACGCAGGGCTTGAACCCACAAACCGTGAGATTATGAGCTGAGCTGAAGTCACATGCTTAACCAACTGAGCCACCCAGGCGCCCCAACTTGGCTGTGTTTAAAAGGTGATATTCTTGGGGTGCCTGGGTGGCTCAGTCAGTTAAGCGTCTGACTTTGGCTCAGGTCACGATCTTGTGGTTCATGAGTTCAAACCCCACGTCAGGCTCTGTGCTGACAGCTCAAAGCCTGGAGCCTGCTTTGGGCTCTATGTCTCCCTCTCTCTCTGCCCCTCCCTGACTCACGTGCTGTTTATCTCTGTCTCGATAATAAATAAACATTAAAAAAAAAATTTAAAGGTGATGTTCTTAACCCCCAAGGTACTCTCTGGAGAATGCTTACTATTTCAAAGAAATAAAAGTTCACTGGGGAAAATAAAAATGTATATTTCATTTGTAAAGAAGAAATGAAGAATACATTTTTCTGTTTTTTACTTTAGAAAGTGACTGGACTGTATCTTTGCAAAAAGTAAACACAGGAAAAACTTATTTTCCTTATGCTAAGACCTATATTCTTTTTCTGTGTTTTCTCTTTCTTCTTCCTTGCTTTACTCATGTCCTCTTCTCATGTCCATTCTCTCAAATTTTACCTATTTCTGGGGGTGCCTGGCTGGCTCAGTTGATAGAGCATCTGACGCTTGATTTCAGCCCAGGTCATCATCGCAGGGTTGTAAGATTGAGCCCTATGTTGGGCTCCACATTGAGCATGGAGCCTGCTTAGGATTCTCTCTCTGTCTCCGCTCTGCCCCTCTCCCCTGCTTGTACTCTCTCTCTATTTCTCTCTCTCTGAAAAAAATTATTAAAATAAAATAAACTTTCCTGTTTCTGAAGATAGACTCAGGAGAAGAAAAAAAAAAGGGAAACAAGCTAGATGTGTGCTGATACTCAATCAGACTTCCAGAATGTATTTCATGGTGGTAAAAATGTAGAAAGATGTAAATCTGAGCATACCTAGATTGGCTGGCAAAATTTCCCTTAAATATTCTCAGTTTAGTCTGAGAGAGATCATTGTACTAAAAGATTCAGATCTCAGAAGGAAAAAAAATGCCCGTAATACTATTTCATGCTGAATTCACTAATGCCTTCCTCCGGTTTAAATAAAACAAGGTGCTTAGATGAGATGCTTTCTTTCACTGCCTCTGAGTGTGGGGAAGAGTAGCTGTGTGAGTGTGAGTGTGTGTTTCTTCACTACAAGCTTCCTTGGCAAAGCTTGAGAGGAAACCTGATTTCCCAGAATTAGCCACCTTTAAAAGTATTGTTAAGTTTCCTTTTACTTAGCTCTTTCACTTTTGCTTTACTCAAAATGGAATCCTAAAAAGTTAGAGCTAAAAGGATCCTAGCCTTTTCTTCTTATGAGTACAGACAATTAGGACTAGTGGCTTGCTCAAAGCCTTTCCAAGCATCCCATAGTACTCTTTTTTTTTTTTTTTTACATCTTTCTTCTGGTTTTATACTTTAAGTAAAAATACACGCGGCGCCTGGGTGGCTTAGTCGGTTGAGCGTCCGACTTTCGCTTAGGTCATGATCTCGCGGTTTGTGGGTTCGAGCCCCGCGTCGGGCTCTGTGCTGACTGCCATCTCAGAGCCTGGAGCCTGTTTCAGAGACTGTATCTCCCTCTCTCTCTGACCCTCCCCTGCTCACGCTGTCTCTCTCTCTCCTAGAAATAAATAAAAAATATTTTAAAAATACACATTATTCTATTATGTGATCAAATTTTAGATTCACAACTACACTTGAAGCCGCCCCAATTACATTAAGCAAGAGACCCATCCATGGACAAAAAATGCATTCAAAGTACAATTTAGGGCAAGGTCTCCCTCTCAATTAGACATGTTGCTCCAAATATTTAATAAATGGCAGCACACAGGCACTAAGCCATTGATGTGGATAGTAGCTGTAAACTCCTGCGTTGGCTGAGATGAGCACGGCAGAGAGTTCACTTCCTGGGGGGTGTACTACGTTAGTCTATTTCCAGTTGGTGTGGGTTCTGAGGCCTGGGGATTTCACCAGACTTGCATTTTTGCAGGGCTTTGATTTCTTGGGTAATAGGTTTGGGGTTTCTCTGGTAGCGTATTTCCTTTAAAGTCTATTAGCCTCTACATTTATTCAACTCCACAGGTGCTGACTAGTTGTGGCTCTTGAATCAAGCGCTAAATCTAAGATATTCTGTCACATGGCAACATGTTCTAATAATGCTTCACCCATTCTGTAAATTTTCAGCATTCAGAGTGACAGTGGACCTTTTGATGGTGAAAAACTATAGCTCGGGTTAGAGAAGAACAGTTCACCTTCCCCTTGTCCCAAGTTACATGTCACAGAGTGGTTTTTACAGTGGAGGAGATTGTCAACTTTGCCAATTAAAAAAAGCCCAAAAGATTGTGTTAGGGGCTGTCCAGGTCTCAATCTTATATCCAACCACACTTCCTCTTGTTGCTTCCTTTGCCTTTAGCTTTGTGCAGGGATTCTAGCTTCTAACTGCAAAACTCAAGTCCATCTGCCATTCAACCATTTAGAATTTATGGCCATAGGAAAAATGTATTCTTCTTATCCTTCCTGCCTGCTTCTCAGGCAGGCCACATTTTTTTTTACTAATGTATTTTTTTAATGTTTTATTTTATTCCTGAGAGGGAGAGACACTCAGAGTGAACAGGGGAGGGTCAGAGAGAGAGAGTGAGACACAGAATCTGAAGCAGGCTCCAGACTCTGAGCTAGCTGTCAGCATAGAGTCAGGCAGGCCACATTTAATAGAAACTTGTTGCTTGTACAGGCACCTGGATGGTTCACTCGTTTGAGTGCCCAGCTTTGGCTCAGGCCATGAACTCATGGGTCATGAGTTCAAGCCCCACATCGGGCTCTCTGCTGTCAGTCCAGAGCCTGCTTCGGATCCTCTGTCTCCCTCTCTGTGACCTTCTCCCACTTGCACTCTCTCAAAAATAAATAAAACATTTAAAAAAACAAAAAAGAAACTTGTCATTTGTATAACTTTACAGAAGTTTGTAGAAAGTAGTCAATACAACCTTAATTTCCTGATGTCTTTCCACCAACCCCTCTCCCCCCAACACACACACATAGCACAAATCAAGGCTTGGTACAAGGATATATTCCGATTTTATTAAAAAAAAAAAAAGCAAACAAGCAGAGGAAAAATATTTGCAAAAGGCATATCTGATAAAGCGTTGTTATCCAAAATTTACAAAGAACTCTTTAGTCAACACAAGAAAACAAACAACCTGTTGGAAAATGGGTAAAGACCTTAGGTGACACCTCAGCAAAGAAGGTAGACAGAAATAAGCATATGAAAAGACGTCCAACAGCACTTCAGGGAATGGCAAATTAAAATAACAGTGAGATACCACTACCAAAATCCAAAACCCCGAGAAGACCAAATGATGGTGAGGATGTGGAACAATTGGAACTCTCATTTATTGCTGGTAGGATCGCAAAGTGGAACGGCTGGCCGCTTTGGAAGACAGCGTGGCATTCCTCACATAGCTAAATACACTGACCATATGATCCAGCAATCATTCCTCTTAGTATCAACCCAAATGAATTAAAAATTTATGTTCACACAAAATCCTGCACACAGATGTTTACAGCAGCTTAATTCATAATCATCAATTGAAGCAACCAAGATGACCTTCAGGAGGTGAATGGATGGATAAATTAAATGGTACATCCAGGCGAGGGAGTAGCATTCAAGTATTAAAAAGAAATGAGCTTCAGGCCTTGAAAAGACATAGAAGAAACTTAAACACATATTGCTAAGTGAAGGAAGCTAATTGGAAAAGGCAGTCATCTTAATGCAGGATTCTAATTATATGATTTTCTGGAAAGGCAAAACAGTAGAGACAGTAAAAAAAGTAGTTGCCAAGGGTTGGCCGGAGTGAAGGAGGAATAGGGGAGCACAGAGGGTTTTAGGGGTAGGGAAACTATTCTGTATGATACTGTACCAGTGGATAGATGTCATTACACATTTGTCAAAATCCAAACAAAACTGTTGCTTTGTGACAGAATGAACTCTAGGGTAAAATATGGATTTGGGGTAATAAGGATGTGCCAATATAGGTTTGTCAATTATAACAAATGAATACCCTGGTATAGGATATGGATAGTGGGGAAAATTGTGCGTGTATGGGGACAGGGGGTGTATCTCTCTACTTTCTGCTCAATTTTGTTGTGAACCTAAACCTTCTTTAAAAAATAAAGTCTACTTAAAAGAATGGCAATAGTTTAACTAGCTGTTTTGCTATCACCTCTCAGGGATCATTCCTTCTTATCGAGGATAGGAGAGTTTTCACTGCCCTGTGATACTTGTTGTCTTGCAAAGTCCATAAATTAGGGTCTGTTTCATGTAAAACCTCATTTCCGTAGACTATTTTTTAGAGTAAAAAAATTTGAATTCAGAAATATAACTCAAACTGGCTCAATAAAACATGAGAATGTATTGACTATGGAAATGAAAAGTATAGGAATCAGACTGGATTTGGGGGTAACTAAAAACCAAGTACGTAAAAGATGCAGTCAGACCTCTCTCTGTCTCTGTCTCTCTTTCTTCACTCCCAACCCCATGTTGACCTCAATCTCATGAGGCCTGGCTCTCTCCATGTGGGAGCCGTATGGATTCCAACATCTCCAGACTCATATTTCACTGGTTAAGCAACACTTAGAAGAAGGAATGATCCTTTCTCAGCAAATTCAAGCTGCTAACTCACTGGATAGACGATAGCCACTTGCCTATGGCTGAAACAACTGTAAATATTTTTTTTTCTAGGAGAGAGAGAGAGAGAGCGTGAGCAGGGGAGGGTCAGAGAGAGAGGGAGATACAGACTCTGAAATTGGCTCCAGGCTCTGAGCTGGCAGTCAGCACAGAGCCCAACGCGGAGCTCGAACCCACGAACTGGGAGACCATGCCTAAGCGAAAGTCGGATGCTTAACCGACTAAGCCCCCAGGCGCCCCTGAAACAACTTTAGTCTGTTGTTTCCAAAAGTTTGTGCAGATGTCACTGGTACTATATGCTATGATTTTACATAGTAAGTAAACACTTATTTTAATTTAAATAATTTTGTTAATTTTCACGTGTTTTAAAAAATAACTAGTCTCTCAAATTTTCTGTTTTGCTTCGGATGAGGCTAAAATAGAAAGAAAGGCAGTAATTCACTTTTCATGGCTAGGATGTGTTTCACTTACGATGTTCAGGCATGTTTGTGAATGTTTTAAGCCTTTGGCAATCTAAATCATCCACCAAGACTTCACCTCTTCCATGTAGGCAAAGTGTTACACATGCAGAAAAATCTAGTGACTACTGTATACTGAGGGGAAAAGTTTGGGGTAATTTAAGTCCTTCTAAGATTCTGGAAGAATCCATTTCATGTGATTGTTCATATGGCAGCTTTTTTTTTTTTAATGTTTGTTTATTTTTGATAGAGTGCAAGTGGGGGAGGGGCAGAGAGGAAGACAAAGGATCTGAAGTGGGCTCTGCACTGACTGCAGTGAGCCCAATGTGGGGCTCTCACTCACTCATGGGAGACCATGATCTGAGCTGAAGTTGGGAGCTCAACCAGCTGAGCCACCCCCATAAGGCAGCTTCTGAAATGAAGTCATATACCCAAAATGGTATTTGATGGTTTCACATTCATTATTATTGTTGATAAATGACAGACTTACTCTTGTGGAATGTGAAACTTATTCATAGTATGAGTCTGGGAGCATTTAGGGGAGTTTGAATTAATGAGTTATAAACGCCCTTGAGTGTAACTGAAATCTTTACCCCACATGTGAAGAAAACAGTTGTCGTTGTAGTATAAAGCAAAAGTCAGTTACATGCCTGGCCCATCCACAATAAAGCTCTTTGTCAATCAAAATTATGTAACCGATTTTGTTCCTTCTGATTTGTTTTTATGCAGTTTGGTTTCCAAGAGGAAGCAACCTTCCTTTTTAAGTTTAATTCAAATTCTATTCCAGGAACAAACAGGAGCTGTTTGTTTTTACTTTTTTTTTAAGGTCTCACGTTTGTTCCTCTGTGCTTTTGCTATGAGAACTAACACAAGGAGGAAGAAGGTTGTTATGTTTGTTTTTCCATTCATGTGTGAATTCTTTCTAAAAGTCCTTCAGATAACAGAGTATGTAATTACAATGTAATTTTCATTTACTTGCAATAATAAAAATTTATGAGAATTCCTCTACCATAAAAATATAAAACTCTCATTGCTTTCTCTTTATGATTATTTTACATGATGGTCAACATACCAAACCACATCATCTGTATGATCATTGTTTCTTTTTATTCATTTTGTCACACTTTTGGTTCTTTATATATATATATTTTTTTAATTTTTTAATGCTTATTTTTGAGAGAGAGACAGAGAGACAGAGACAGAGCATGAATGGGGGATGGGCAGAAAGAGAGGGAGACACAGAATCTGAAGAGGCCTCCAGGCTCTGAGATGTCAGCACAGAGCCAGATATGGGGCTTGAACTCACAAACGGCAAGATCATGACCTGAGCCGACCTGTGTATTAAAAAATAACTGACCTGGACGCTTAACCAACTGAGCCACCCAAATGCCCTAGATTCTTCTTGTATTTATTGAAACTTGGACATGAAAGGCCTCTTTAAATCTCACAATTGGGGCGCCTGGGTGGCTTAGTCGGTTAAGCGTCCAACTTTCACTTGGGTCATGATCTCGCGGTTCGTGGGTTCGAGCCCCGCGTCGGGCTCTGTGTTGACTGCCAGCTCAGAGCCTGGAGCCTGTTTCAGAGTCTGTCTCCCTCTCTCTCTGACCCTCCCCTGCTCACGCTGTCTCTCTCTCTCCTAGAAATAAATAAAACATTAAAAAAAATTTTTTTTTAATCTCACAATCAAGGCAAAGCAAAACTGAGGATATATCTCAACAACGGTCAAAAGAGAAACAGAAAAGAACTGAAAACTAAAAACGAGCACATGCAAATCAAGGAAAGAAAGGAAATGGATATTCACTGAGTAGTTTATTACACAGGTAATTATATAGTGATCACATGTAGGATGTTATTTCTAAATATATATATGTATTTGTGAATATGTATATATAAACATATTTCTTTTAAAGTAATTTCAAGGTTAAATAACTTTCTCAAGTTCATGCAGCTTGTACGAGGTATTCTGTTTGCTCCAAAGTAGCCCCTTCTCCATTCAGCCTCAGGAAGAACAATCTCGGAGGCAAATTAGCCCACCTCATTTGAAACTCTTTGGAATATCTTTTGTGCATTCTATGCATTCTAATTTATTCTGCCTCATCAGAAGGTGATTTCTCTAGTAAAACGGATTGGAGGCCCGAAGAACCGTTGTTTGGCTAACCTGCTTCTCAAGAGCAGGAATAGTGAAAGGTCTTGCCTAATAGTCGGAGAGCAGGCATCCTGGGAACCCTGAAGTATAACGCAAAGGGCAGTGGGAGCAGCTCACAGAGCTGTAAAGGGCCATGCAAATATCATTCTTCATTTATAATTTGCTCCTGTCCAAGCACCCTCTAAGTGACAAGTTGTGAAATTCAGCATTAACAAGCTGCAGGTCAGGAAGGGGATTTTTGAGACCTCTTATTTTTTTTTTTTAAATGTTTTATTTATTTCTGAGAGAGAGAGAGAGAGACAGCGTGATCAGGGGAGGGTCAGAGAGAGAGGGAGACACAGAATCTGAAACAGGCTCCAGGCTCTGAGCTAGCCATCAGCACAGAGCCCGATGCGGGGCTCGAACCCACGAACTGTGAGATCATGACCTGAGCTGAAGTCGGACGCCCAACCGACTGAGCCACCCGGGTGCCCCAAGAGACCTCTTATTTTTAAGTAGAGAGTAAAGAGCAACAGCTAGTTGACATGATCTAATGGAGCAAGGCCTGAAGCAGAAGGGCCGTAGGAACAAGGGGCAGCCAGTGGACCAGGAAACAAAGAGCGGCTGTTTAAACCCACATGTGGCCTTATTGCCAGTCCTGGGAGACACGTGGATCTACCACGCTTTGCCCTTAGGATAATAAAATCAGTAACAGCAATGTGAATAATACTCTATCATAGGAGTTTTAGATTATTTCATGGTCTCAAAACAACACTGCAAGGATAGTATCAGCATTTTAGGTTTGTTTTTTTAAATGTTTATTTATTTGAGAGAGAGAGACAGAGAGAGAGAGAGAGAGAGAGCATGAGCAGGGTAGGGGCAGAGAGAGAGGGAGATACAGAATCCAAAGCAGGCTCCAAACTCTGAACTGTCAGTAAAGAGCCCAATGCAGGGCTCAAACGCACGAACCATGAGAACCTGAGTCGAAGTTGGAGGCTCAACCACTGGGCCCTCCAGGCGCCCCTAGTATCAGCATTTTACAGCGAGGTTCGGTGAAGTTCAGAAATGCAAAGCCACCCAGCAAAAATTAGGGCCAAATTGGATCCCACCCAGGTCCCAGACTATTTGACTCCAAAGTCTCTGCTCTTTGCACAACTATGCAAAGCAGAACACACATATGAAATGTGTACTCTTTTACTTAGTACATAATAGAGCACTTAGTAAATTTTAGTTCTCTTCTTCCAGCCTATGAGCTGCCTATTGGAAAGAACTCCTGGCCTTGTTTTACTCTTGGGTCTGATTGCAAGCCATGTATATTAGTATCTTACTGCTGCTACAAATTTAATGGTTTAAAACAACACAAATTTATTATATTACATTTCTGAACATTTCAGGGGTTCAAAAACAATCTCAGTGGCTTAAAATCAAGATGGTGGCAGGACTGGTTCCTTCTTGAGGCTGTTAGAGAGAATCCGTTGCCTTCTACAGCTTCTAGAGGCTGCCTGCATCCCTTGGCTTGTGGCCTCACGTTGCATCTCCTTATTCTCCCTCTGCTTCTGTCATCACAGCATCATGCCTCACACCCTCCTGCCTCTCCCATGTTAAATCCTGTGACTGCACTGGGCCCACTTGGGTAATCCAGGATATTCTCCTTACCTCAAGATCCTTCATTTATTCCCATCTTCAAAGTCCCCTTTGCCGTGTGAAGTAACATAGTCACAGTTTTGGGGAATTAGAACATGAACATCTTTGAGGGGCCATTATGTAGTGCATCACACCATCACTTTCTCCTTCACCTTTCACTGGTTGATCAGGAGAGATCATACAGATAGATCAGGATAGAATATAATATGAGTGGAGTCAAGACTAAAAATCTAGTAAGGTCACCCAGGGGAGACACCAGTGCATGATCTGAGGTCACTGAGAGCAGAAAACATGCATACCAAGTTCAAGCGGTACATCGTTGAATAGCAAGAGAAGGGAAAGGATGCACGAGATCCAGCCCCTTGCAATGTGCCAGCCCCCCAGGGCCAGCTAGTTCACATTGTAGGCAAAGACATGCCTCCAACCCCACCCCTGTGGGGTCTGACACTCAGAAAGTAGGAGGTGTGCCTGAGGCACTGACACAGTCAGATAAGCAGAACAGAGGAATACACATTGAGCCTGAGAGCTACTCCCACGCAGGGCAATAAGCCCAGTGCAGGTACGTGGGCTCCCTATCTCTTGGCAAGAATGTATTCCAGGCCCAAAGCCCATTCTTACATGGCTAAGTGGGGGCCAAAAGACTGCATGCACCACACTGTCCTTTCCAACATTTTTTGCCTTTCTCCCACCATCTCCTATCTCTGATTTGGGAGCTGTAACCAAGAAATATAGGAATAGCTTCAATTCTTACCCCACCCTAGAATCCAGTTACAATTCTCAGATATTTGTTTTTTGGAAGAACACTATCCCAAGTGTTCCTCTTCTTCCTTTGCCCTGCTCTTAACCACCAGGATTCCTAAGGGTTTCACTCTATGCGTCTTCCCAGATAGACATCTCCAGCCCAGAGTCCCCAGAGCCACCACACATTCAGACAGTGAACTACATAACACTGGGCCGGGGGCGGGGGTTGGGGGGAGGGATGGGCATTCGTATAGTAGATATTGTAGATTTGTATATGTTTTACATCAATTTTCCAACAGACAAAAATGCCTTGAGAAAAGAATTCCTCTTTCTAATCTGCACAATGGTGTGATACCAGCAAGCAGTGGCCCTGCCTTCTATTTTCACCAGATTTTTGCAATTTGTCTTCGTCTTGGAAGATTTGGAGCAAATCCTACCAAAATTCAGCAGCAGTGATTGCAGGATGAGGAACAATGATAAGCTAAAGCCTTGCTTATGTTTTTGGCTTCCTTTTTACCCTCCAGGGCTGCCTTAGCTGGGCTCTAATCTTGCACTGTATTGAGTTCATAAAGATCTGTCATCTAAAGGAGGGAAGAAAAATTGGGCTCTTTATCTGCCCATCCATCTGTCTAGATCTGTGTTAGTTCACATCATGCATTTTCGGTAAGATCTGTAAAAAGAATGGTGCCCAGCTTGCATCCCTAGGCAAAACCTACCTACTATGGACACACCAGTGTGCACATTGGAAAGGAGCCCCATCTCTGCTCATGTGTGCTGGATCATTATGGTCACCATCTGTGAGATACTTCAAAATTTGGAACAGATAAAGAAAAATGACTTCAAAAGGTAGTTTGTTTTTTTTTATTTGGGGTGCCTCAGTTGGTCTTTTTCCCTTTGGGTGGCTCAATTGGTTAAGCATCCAGCTCTTGATTTTGGCTCAGGTTATGATCTCTTGGTTCATGAGATCAAGTCCTGTGGAGGGCTCTGCACTGACTGTGGAGCATACCTGGAATTCTCTCTCTTCTCTTCTGTCTCTCTGCCTCTTCCCTGTTTGCACGCTTTCTCTCTGCCTCTCAAAATAAATAAATAGATAAACATTTTTAAAGGTAGTTTTTTGATAGATCATGAAATATCTAAGGAAAATTATGAAAAATGCTATTCTCACCTAGATAGATTTATAGTGTGCGTGTGTGCGCGCGCATGCGTAGGAGAGATACGACTTACTACCAAATACCCAAGACCATAGTGAAGACTTTGAGAAAAAACCTCAGTGGGTATCTCCCCAACTACCTATAGAATCCCTCTGGAACATGGCTCTCAAGACTGCACTCTGGTCTCCACTCCACTCCTTCCTTGACAGGAGCATAAATCTCCTATTCATTAAGCTTTTTCCTCCTCTGCCTCATAAATCCCCTAGACCCTTCCTGAACTGAATTTTCAAGAGTTTCTCAGTTAACCATCCAATGATGCCAGAATACCATCCACCAGGTTGCCTCATAATAAGAGTGAGCCTTTGAGATATTATCTCTAAACTCCCAAAACTCTTAGTTAGGAAGACCCAGTCTTAGAAATAATGGACTCATTATCTGGAACATTTTATCTCCATAGTTGGAAATTCGAAATGGTCAGCATGAAGTAGCTGTGTCCTGGGGCACCTGGGTGGCCCATTTGGCAAAGCGCCCGACTTCACTCAGGTCATGATCTTGCAGTTTGTGAGTTCGAGTCCAGCGTGGGGCTCTGTGCAGATAGCTCGGAGCCTGGAGGCTGATTTGGATTCTGTGTTTTCCATTCTCTCTGCCCCTCCCCTGCTCACACTCTGTCTCTGTCCTTCTCAAAGATACACAAACATTTAAAAAAAAAAAGTAGTTTTACCCTCTGAGTAAGCCTAGATTGTAAACAGAAGAAAACAGAGCAATTGCTTGTATCCGAAAATTTGAATCTAACAAGAAGCATCGATTCTGAAATGTAAATAAGTATACCTGGAAGCAATTTTGCCTTTAGATGTGAAGTAATCCTTGTTTTACAGATTCAAAAAATTTTCCACAGGAACTTAGACGCAATATTAACATACTTTATGATTACTGAAGAGTAAAAGGCAGAATTGGTGGCCCAGCTTGAACTCATGCATTTGAATCTCGCACATACCATTCATGCAGTAACTGCTGAGGAATCAAAGGGTGACTTAAATGAAACTCAAACACAGAACTTTGGAGACCCAGTAGCTGACTTTCCCCTCCATCCTCTTGAGCAACTTTTGTTCTCCTCTGAAAACAACCTAAAAGCTTCTAAAATCCGAGACTGGTCACCCAAAAGACTATTAACAACCTCATATTGAAAAGGAACAGAGACAACCATACATTAGATAAGAGTTTCTATAACACATAGAAATGAGGAATTGTGAGTGGCTTTAGACCACAGTAAGTTGATTATACGTCCATAGTGAGATGCAACCCAAGGACAGAAGTAACTGAAAGGAAAACCCTGAACTTTAGCCTCTTATCTTATTGTTTGCATTAATAGTGTGACTGCTTGGGAGTTATTTTCTTTCTATTGTTAGGTAAAGCAAGCAGTAATATTTTCTTTAAAAAAATCAAGATTTTTCATCATAAGAGAAATGGAGGTACAATTATAGAAAAAAATTTCAGTAAGAACACAGTGTTAGCACTGACTTCGAAATATCATTATAAATCCATGCCTTGAGAGAGAAAAAAATAGGTCTTTTCTGGGACTACCCACTAAAATTGTTTTATTAACAATGACATCCCAAAGAGGCCATGCTTAGTATGTATGCTTAACACCATAATATGGCTTATATTACCATCTTTCCACAAAAACAAACCAGGACTCCTTGGAAAAATAGCCAATTCCATATCTGGGCCTAGGAAGGTACAAGAGGCAGAAGAGAGGAAAGGTTTCACAAATTAATCTGCATAGGTGCTTTAAAAAACTTTTTTTTTTCCATTTTGATGGAATTTCAGTCTTGCAAAGAAGTTGCAGGATTACTACACAGATTCCTGAATGCTTTTCATCCAGATTTTGTGAATGTTAACATTTTAGTGACTTTTTTTTTTTTTATCTTTGTCAGTACATACAATAATTTGAAAATAAATTGCAGGCATTATACCCTTTACTGCTAAATGCTTTAGTACATTCTTTTGGATAATCACACAAAAATTAACATTTAATTATTAACAGGAAATTAATACTGATACAATTCTATTATCTAACACACAGATCTTAATTCAGATATGGCTGGTTATTCCAATAATGTTCTTTATAAAAAATGAAATCCTTGGGTCATGCATTGCTTTAAATTATCATGTCTCTTAGGTCTCCATTGATCTGAGAGAGTTTCTCAGATTTTCTGAGTTTTAGGACATCACCGTTTTTATTTTTATGTTTTTTCAAATTTTTATTTAAATTCTACTTAGTTAACATACAGTGTACTATTTGTTTCAGGAGTAGAATTTGGTGATTTCTCACTAACTTATAACACCCAGCGCTCATCCCAACAAGTATCCTCCTTAATACCCATCACCTATTTAGCCCGCCCCTCACCCACTTTCCCTCCAGCAATGCTCAGTTTATTCTCTACAGTTAAGAATCTGAGGGCATCACCATTTTTATTTTTATTTTTTTTACAAATAGTTTATTGTCAAATTAGTTTCCACATAACACCCAGTGCTCATCCCCACAAGTGCCCTCCTCCATGCCCATCACCCCCCTGCCCCCCCACACCCATCAGTCCTCAGTTTGTTCTCAGCATTCAAGAGTCTCTCATGGTTTGCCTCTCTCCCCCTCCCCCACTATTTTCCCCTTCTTCTCCCCCACGGTCCTCTGTTAAGTTCCTCCTAATCCTCCTATACGTGCAAACATATGATATTTGTCCTTCTCTGCCTGACTTATTTCGCTCAGCATAACACCCTCAAGGTCCATCCATGTTGCTACACATGGCCAGATTTCATTGTTTCTCATTGCCATGTAGTATTCCATGGTGTAGATAAACCACATCTTTTTGATCCATTCGTCCGATGATGGACACTTAGTCTCTTTCCATGTTTTAGCTATTGTGGAGAGTGCTGCTAAGAACATTGGGGTACACGTGCTCCTATGCCTCAGCATTTCTGTATCCCTTGGGTAAATTCCTAGCAGTGCTATTGCTGGGTCATAGGGGAGTTCTATTGTTAATTTTTTGAGGAACCTCCACACTGTTTTCCAGAGGGGCTGTACCAGTTTACATTCCCACCAACAGTGTAGGAGGGTGCCCGTTTCTCCACGTCCTTGCCAGCATCTAGAGTTCTCGGATTTGCTCATTTTAGCCACTCTGACTGGCGTGAGGTGGTATCTCAGTGTGGTTTTGATTTGTATTTCCCTGATGAGGAGGGATGCTGAGCATCGTTTCATGTGTCTGTTGGCCATCTGGATGTCCTCTTTGGAGAAGTGTCTGTTCATATCGTCAGGGCATCACCATTTTTAAAGCATGTCAGGTTATTTTGTGGACTGTGTTTCAGCTTGGGGTAGTCTGATGTTGCCTCACCATTAGATTATTTGTCTTTGGCAAGAATGTGACTCAAGAGTTGCTATGTTCTTAATGTGTCATACCAGAAGGCACATGATGTTGATTTGTCCCTTGTTGGTGATGTCAACTTTGGCCAGTTGGTTAAAGTGGTATGGTAGAAGTTCATTTCCGTATATTTTTTCATTACATTTTAGTTTGCTTTGTTGAGGCTTACAAAGAAGAGAATTAATTCTTTTTTGTTAGGAACTAGAAGTAAAAAATTAGAAAGTATTCCAGCAGAGATTACATACGAAAAAATATTATATAAACTGAAAAAGCACTTAAGTGAATATAAAGGATTGTTATTATTTTTAGCAATTATTCCACTTTTAACATTTCCCAGGAAAAATGATCTAATATGTAAAAAGCTAAGCCTCTCAGCTTTTTTCATCAGAATTTTGTCAGAGGAAACAATCACATGAAAGCAGCATCAATCCAAAGTCAAGTGACTTAGAACTCCTGATGAAGAATAATCTGTTTTTCTCAAAGTCTTATGATCTTAGTTTATTCAGCTACCCCTTAGTTAAATTACTTGAGTTGCTAAATTTAAGATTTTTCATTCTATGAGAGAGAGGAAGAGACAGAGAGAGAGACCACCGAAGTTTCAGAATAGCTGGGAAACAAACAGATATAAAATGCAATGCACTTGGCATAACGCATAATGTTTGGCAAAGTTCATGTAAAAAAAGAAGACAAGTTATTGTGAAAGTGGTCCCATCAGTATTCGCTGAGGATTCCCCATAAGGTAGGTAGGATAAGTATTTGTTATTATCACCATTTTAGATGTGGTCACTCTCTGCAAGATTACATACATCAAGACAGGTGTGGGGCTGGTACCTGCCTTTGGTTACTATTTATTGCTCTTTCTTCTTCAGGTGCCCATAACCTTGCGTTCTTTGCATGAAGAACTCATTTTACGTTTGAATGTATACACAGTTTTGTTTATATTTCTTAGAGATTCTGCTCAGACCAAAATGTGATCATGCAGAAGATAACAATCGCCTCTGTTTAATATCAATTAAGTCATTTTGTTCTCTTATCTCTTGTGTTGAAAAGAAAGTTCCTGGTAGCATGAAAGGTGACCTGTGTCTGACTGCAAAACAAAGTTATATATCACTGTTGTAGGCACCAGCACTAAACATTTCTCTAATTTGAATTCAAGGGCATTCTCAGCAATCATCCCAGTGGAATGCAAAGCAACATTTCTTTTACCCAGAGCAACCTCCACTTGACCGATGACCATAAAAAAATGTATGATTCATCCCGTTGAAAATATATTACCTTGAAAACACCCCTGGAGAGACCAATAATTCGGTTTCTATGGTATTCAGTTTTCTAATCGCAACTGCATTTTTATCAAACAGTTTCTCAGATCTAGATCTTTTAACTTGTGAACACACTTGCCAAAATGTGAAGAAAAATTTCTTCGTTTTCTTCAGTTGGCCATTGTCTTTGGTTTGGTGTTATATAATCCAGAAATCAAAGGGAATCAGAATACTGCCAAATAAACAAATTAAATTGCTTAATAATTTGGAAAAGGCCCAATTAGTGTGAAGGATGCTGGCAGGAGGCCTCCAAGGCAGTGTCATCTGTTTTTGGAAATTCGCCTGTTGCAAGGAATCCAGGGACAGGATAGCAAATCCACCCAAGCATCACTACCTTACTCCCACCCCCGGATTGCATCCTTCCTCTCTCCCTTCTTCTCACCCTCCATCTCTGCTTTCTGTTTCCTGACCCCTACATTTTCTGTAAAAACAATTTAACATGAAGTTTGAAAGTAAGACGTTAATGCTGACAAATCTTAAAATCGCTTTTGAGAAACACCCTATTAGTGCTTGCTTTTTTTTTTTTAATGTTTATTCATTTTTTGAGAGAGAGAGACAGAGCGCAAGTGGGGGAGGGGCAGAGAGAGAGAGAGAGAGAGAGGGAAACACAGGATCGAAAGCAGGCTCCAGGCTCTGAGCTGTCAGCATAGAGGTTGATGATGTGGGGCTCAAATCTACGAACTGTGAGATCATGACCCACGCCCAAGTCTGATTCTTAACCAACTGAGCCACCATTCCTTTTTTTTTTTTTTTTAAGTTTATTGATTTCTTTTGAGAGAGAAAGCACGAATTGGGGAGGGGCAGAAAGAGAGGGAGAAAGAGAATTCCATGCAGGCTCCATGCTCAGTGCAGAGCCCAGTGTAGGACTCAGTCTCAGGACTGCAAAATCAAAACTTGAGCTCGTATCAAGAGTCGGATGCTTAACCGACTGAGCCACCAAGGCACGCCTGTCCTGCTTAAATGTAAATAAAGATTATATTGTGTAATTGCTTCTTATTTAGCAACACAAGAACATTTTCATTAGGATTCTGGATTAACTCATACTGACTTGGTTTTCATCATAAAGGGTGGCCTGTGGCCAAATAGTAAAATGGATAAAATTTTGCTTCATTTCTTACCTCTCAAAAGTATGTTTTTCATTTGCCCCTGATATTCTGGGTTTTCAGGCTGCGTAGATTTTTTTCAGTCGATGGTTAAAGCACTCTGACAAACTAACCCCAGAACCAGAAAGCCTAGAAAGTTCCGAATAAGATAAATAAGATGAATCGTTAAGAAACACACACTGAGGGGTGTACAGGTAGCTCAGTTGGTTACGCGTCCAACTTCGGCTCAGGTCATGATCTTGCAGTTTGTGAGTTTGAGCCCCACGTCAGGCTCTGTACTGACAGCTCAGAGCCTGGAGCCTGCTTCAGATGCTATGTCTCCCTCTCTCTCTGCCCCTCCCCTGGTTACGCTCTGTCTCTCTCCCTTTCAAAAATAAACATTAAAAAAAAAGAGAGAAAAGAAACCCACATTGAGATACATTATAATTAAATTGTCAAAAGTTAAAGACAAGAGGATCTTAAAAGCAGCAAGAGGGGCACCTGGGTGGCTTAGTCGGTTAAGCATCTGACTTTCGCTTGGGTCATGATCTCGCGGATCGTGGGTTCGAGCCCCGCATCGGGCTCTGTGCTGACTGCCAGCTTAGAGCCTGGAGCCTGTTTCAGTCTGTGACTCCCTCTCTCTCTGACCCTCCCCTGCTCACGCTGTCTCTCTCTCTCTCTCCTAGAAATAAATAAAACATTAAAAAAAAAATTAAAAAAAAAAAAAAAGCAGCAAGAGAAAAGCAACTTGGTACGCCCAAGAGGAACCCCACAAGGCTATTAGTAGATTTTTAAGGAAATTTTACAGGCCAGAAGGGAGTCATACAATGTATTCAGAGTGCAGGAAGGAAAAAAAAAAAACCCCACCAACCCGGAACAGTATGCACAGCAAAACTGTTCTTCAAAAATGAAGAGGAGACAAAGACTTCCCCAAACCAAAGCTGAGGAAGTTCATCGCCACTAGACCTGCCTTACAGGAAGTGCTAAAGGGAGTCCTTCGAATTCAAAAGAAAGGGGGTTTTAACAGGAGGATCCGAACGTTTGACTCCACTGAGACACCAGAAAGGTGTGCACACAGAGGACAGACCGTGTGAGGACACAGTGAGAAGGCGGGCTGCCGCACGTCGAGGACAGAGGCCCCGGGAGGAAGCATGCCTGCCCAACACCTTCATCTTTGAGTTCCAGGCTCCAGAACTGAGAGGAACCAAGTGTCTGTTGTTTAAGTCGTTCAATCCATGGCACTTTGTTACGGCAGCCCTGTGAACATTAATACAGGTGACTCCCGACTTACCATGCGGCCTGAAGGACTCTTCTCCTCTCTGGGCTCTGGTTTCCACATCTGAAAGGGACAGGCTGGGCTAGATGGTATTTGACGCTCCCATCTGTTTTTGTGGGAAACTGTTCCAGAATTGTCATTAATTTTTATGTGGCAGATTTTATTGTGAGAGGATAATCACTAGGACAGACGGTTTTGTTTTTTAACATGACTTCTGCAGTCCCGAGCCTAAACGCCAGCAGCAGGAGGGTTATAATGAGGTACGGGTGTCAAAAATGCCTCAGCGTATCTGTCTTAGTTTGCCAGCACTGCCATAACAGAGTACCACAAACGGGGAGGCTGAAACAACAGACGCTGATGGTCTCACAGTGCTCGAGGCCGAGGCCGAAACGAAGACGTCAGCTTCAGCACCGTTGGCTCCTTCCTGAGGGCTGTGAGGGAGAATCTGCTCCCGCCTCTCCCCCCGTTTCCGGTGGTTTGCCGGGCAGTCTGTGGCATCCTTGGTGTATAGAGGTATCACCGTGACCGCTGCCTTCATCTTCATATGTCATTCTTCTGTGTGCATATGTGTGACCACATTTCCCCCAAAAGTCATACTGGATTACGGCCCACCCTAAGGACCTCACTGTGACTCAAGTACCCCTGCCAAGACTTGTCTTCAATTAAGGTTGTATCCTGAAGTAATGGGGGTAGGACTCCACTCTAAGAATTTGAGGGGACATTTCTGAGGGGTTGGTTGTAGTAAGTCCATTTTCATCCATGATTTTGTCTATTTGGGTGCTCTCTCTTTTCTTCTTGAGAAACCTGGCTAGAGGTTTGTCAATTTTGTTTATTTTTTCAAAGAACCAACTCTTGGTTTCATTGATCTGTTCAATTGTCTCTTTGGTCTCTATGTTGTTTATTTCTGCTCTGATTTCTACTACTTCTCTTCTGCTGGGTTTGGGGTGCTCTTGTTGCTCTGCCTCTAGTTTCTTTAGGTGAGCTGTTAGATTTTGGACCTGCACTTTTTCTAATTTCTTGAAATAGGCCTGGAGGGCAATGTACTTTCCTCTTAGGACTGCCTTTGCCACATCCCATAGAGTTTGGATTGTTGTATCTTCATTTTCATTTGTTTCCATATATTTTTTAATTTCTTCTCTAATTGCCTGATTGGTCCATTCATTCTTTAGTAGGGTGCTCTAAATATAGTTAAAATGTCGTTACTACCCAAAGCAATCTACACATTCAGTGCAATCCCAATAAAAATTGCACCAGCATACTTCACAAAACTAGAACAAACTATCCTAAAATTTGTATGGAACCACAAAAGACCTTGAATAGCCAAAGTAATATTGAAGAATAAAACCAAAACGGTAGGCATCACCATCCCAGACTTTAGCCTCTACTACAAAGCTGTCATCATCAAGACAGTATGGTATTGGCACAAAAACAGACACATAGACCAATGGAACAGAACTGAGAACTCAGAAGTGGACCCAAAAGTATACAGCCAACTGATCTTTGACAAAGCAGGAAAGAATATCCAATGGAAAAAAGACAGCCTCTTTAACAGATGGTGTTGGGAGAGCTGGACAGCAACATGCAGAAGAATGAAATTAGATCATTTTCTCACACCATACACAAAAATAAACTCAAAATGGATAAAGGACCTGAACGTGAGACAGGAAGCCATCAAAACCCTAGAGGAGAAAGCAGGAAACAACCTCCTTGACCTCCACCGCAGCAACTTCTTACTTGACACATCCCCAAAAGCAAAAGAATCAAGAGCAAAAATAATCCATTGGACTTCATCAAGATTAAAAGCTTCTGCACGGCAAAGGAAACAATCCGTAAAACTAATAGGCAACTGATGGAAAGGGAAAAGATAGTTGCAAATGACATATCAGATAAACGGTTAATACCCAAAATCTATAAGGAACTCCCCAAATTCCACATCCAAAAAACAAACAACCCAGTGAAGAAATGGGCAGAAGATATGAACAGACGCTTCTCCAAAGAGGACATCCAGATGGCCAACAGACACATGAAACGATGCTCAGCATCCCTCCTCATCAGGGAAATACAAATCAAAACCACACTGAGATACCACCTCACGCCAGTCAGAGTGGCTAAAATGAGCAAATCAGAGAACTCTAGATGCTGGCAAGGACGTGGAGAAACGGGCACCCTCCTGCACTGCTGGTGGGAATGCAAACTGGTGCAGCCCCTCTGGAAAACAGTGTGGAGGTTCCTCAGGAAACTAACAATAGAACTCCCCTATGACCCAGCAAGAGCACTGCTAGGAATTTACCCAAGGGATATAGGAGTGCTGATGCATAGGAGCCCATGTACCCCAATGTTCATAGCAGCACTCTCCACAATAGCTAAAACATGGAAAGAGCCTAAGTGTCCATCAACGGACGAATGGATCAAGAAGATGTGGTTTATCTCTACGATGGAATACTACATGGCAATGAGGAAGAATGAAATCTGGCCATGCGTAGCAACCTGGATGGACCTTGAGGGTGTTATGCTGAGTGAAATAAGTCAGGCAGAGAAGGACAGATACCATATGTTTACACGTATAGGAGGATTAGGAGGAACTTAATGGAGGACCGCGGGGGTTGTTGCTCAGGTGTGCAGTAATCGAAGATCTCCTTTCCTCTGGCCCCCGTGTCTGTTATGCGCTGTTTTGTGCTGAGCGAAGCCAGACTCACCGTGTAAAGTCTCTCAGCTCTTTGAGTTACTGCAGAGAATGCACGTGCATAAAACTATTTTAGACTTTCTGCAGATGTTAGAGGGGAAATGAAGAAGATCAGTTTGAATTGCACAACCCTTCCTTCTCCCCATCTCGGTTTAAAAAAGAACACACTCTCTTAAGTATTTCTATCCTCTAATGTTCCTTGAGCTATTTTAGCCAGCAAAGTCTTCTCATTGGCGGTCTCCTTCCACTCAGGGCCCAGGCTCACGGGCTAATATTTCTCTTAAAAGCCTCTTCACCACTGTTTCCCCCCCACCCGCTCTGTTTTGCTGAAGAATTTCAGTTCTACATCCAAAGTTGCACAACCAACACCATCACAGTTGGACTGGGTCAGCAAAAGTCCTCTGTTACATAAGGGCCAGAAACACTCTGTGTTAAGGACCTTGCCCACGGCCCAGGACGAAGTAGGTCCTCCTCCTCCTCCTCCTCCAAAAACAGCGTGCTTGAAATTCGGCTTCTTTTTCCTTCAGCAGGTTTCCTCCCAAATATTTTTCCCTGCAGTTCCAAGAATCAAGGACTCCTAAAAGCTGAAAACTGAAAAAAGTTTGGGGAGCAAACTTCACCCTCTCACTTTACAAGATAAGATCATTATGGACCAGAGAGGGAGGGAGGACTTACCTGCCCAGGGTCACCCGGAAATTAGAGTGATGAAATTGGGATGATAGCCCAGATCTCTAGTCCCGCATATCTCTCAACACTCTTTCTGCAGCATCTGTGACATTCAGAATATTTTTGACTATAATGTACAGTCAGAAATACATTTTACGTTAGGCCCTTGAATATCCGTATGTGTATAAATATATGATATGTAATACTTACCATTACTACATGTGAGGCATGCCAATATTTTCTATTCTGTTGTATTCAATTTCACATTTTAAAATATTGGTCATAACTCTCTAACTTGATTTCAGGCTCCAGGCATGGGTTGCAACAAACGGTTTGAAAAATGCCATACTACAACCCACTATCAAGTTCACTTGAAGTCAGGGAAGGTTTCATGGAGAAGTTAATTCTTATGTTGGAACTCAACATATAAGCAGAAGAAATTGAGATAACCAGATGAGATAGAGCAAGGATGAGGAAATGTGGTTACTAGCATGTATGTAAATATCTTCTTAAATAAACTATTTGAAGAAATGAAGAGAATAATTTAGGAACCAACACATGGTAAATTCTGGTAAAAGTATATTGGTGAGAATGAACAAAAGATGGAAGTTCAAAAGTAAAACTATTTCATACTATAGAGAAAATCTTAGTTGTACAAACTAAGTATATAGAAATGAGATGCTACAACCACAAGATTTCTTAGTTCATAGCGATTCATAAACGAACTTGTCATAGATTTAAAGCACTGACCACTCCTTTCCTGTCCTCACTGGCCTTAACCTGCTAATTCAGCCTCATCTTTCTCATTTTCTCCCCATTCTAGATAAAGCTGAGTTTTCTCTCAGCTGCCTAAATCTCTAGGGATCAGGTTTCCTTAATGACTAGGACTCAGGAGCATTTTTCTCTGTTCAGACCTCTCTGTCTCTTGAGTTATGTGTATTCCAACCCATGACCACCAGACACTTCCCATAGAAATTCCCAGCCAGGCCCTTAGCTCTGCACACTCAGCCTCCACCTCTTCCTCCTGTATGGAGCCTCCAATCTGGAACTTCTTTCTTTCCACAATCTCTAAACACGCTTCTCTGTTGTGCTTGGTGTTTTCCAATGGGCTACTTACACACCCTACTCCTCACTCTCTTTTGATCCATGCATTTAACCCTTCTTTCCTTTTGTGCTTCCAGAATTCCTGAAACAACTAATGTCTTTCACAGCTCACTACCCCATTCTTGATCCCCGGCATTGACTCCATTTTGGTCCTTTTTGGGGACAACGGCACAGAGATCTCTGACAAAGCAAACCTAGGAGTTCTCAGAGTGAGAGAATCCTAGAACCAGACCAGAAGTAGAGAAAGAGCAGAGGCAACCACAGGGCAAAATCCCTGAGGCTCTACAGCAGCCAGGTTGGAAAAATTCTGAGCACTTCTTTCCTTCCTTCATGTGCCTTTCTTCTGAGTCTTGTCCCACCGCTTCAGCTGAAATCAATTGTTAGACTTTTACCACATTGCCCCTGAACTAAATCACTTTTTTCACGCAAATTTATTTTATTTTTTAAGTTTAGTTATTTATTTTTGAGAGAGATAGAGACAGAGAGAGACAGAGAGAGAGAGAGAGAGAGAGAGAGAGAGAATGAGTGGGGGAGGGGCAGAGAGAAAGGAAGAGAGAATCCCCAGCAGGCTCTGTACTGTCAGCACAGAGCCTGATGCAGGGCTTGAACCCACAGATGGAGAGATAATGAAATGAGCCCAAACCAAGAGTCAGACACTTAACCGACTGAGCCACTCAGATGCCCCTCAAATTTTAATTATAGATATTTAGGTTTGTCTATCAATGCCTATATATGTCTCTGTGGCTGTCAGGGCCTAGCCCCATGCTATAGAGAGAGGAGGCATGTAATCAATGACCGTTGAAGTACAGTTATGATCCCACATGCATCCTGGGTTGCTGCTACTGTCCACTCTGCTTCTGCCATGCCCCAACCCATATTTCCCAAGGTAATGCTCTTTCCAAAATGAAAGGAACCAAAGTTCCCAAATAAGATTGACAAATGGTCTCTATCTGGATATTTTCCATGACACATAATAAACTCAGGAATATCCTACCAAACTCAGAAATGTGATCACTCCAGCCCTTAAGAAACGTTACAACCTTATTAGTTTTATTGCATAGTAGATCAAGATTGTCAGTGCTATATTGAGTAGGTGGATTTTGTTTCTTCCTTTAAGGAGTGTTACTTTGTTCCGGTGGGCAATTAATATTCCTGCAGATCAGCCTGATCTTTTCAAGATTGTTTTGAAGCTTTGTTATGGAAGATCTTGAGTTGCATTTATTCTAGAGGTAGATTAGCCCTATTCCTTTCAAGGATCTCCAATGAATGCCCAGAAGGTACAGGGAGGTCCGTCTTTTCTGGGAGGTTAAAATGGAAACATCTTCCAAGCCTCTGTAAACTCCAATAACTATTCAGCTCACAGTTTCCAGATGGCTCTTCTTTCTTCAGTAGTTCTTTGTCTAGCCTCATGAAGTTGCGTCCAAGGAATGAGTAGATTACGAGGCAGATACTCCAGGAATCGCTATGTAGATTTTTCTGTGCAGCTCCCTTCTGGTGCTCAGCTCAGTGAGATGGCCCTGCTGTGCTTGAGTAACTCCACTTAATGCCACAGTCTGAAAAATGCCTCCAGGCAGAAAGCGGGAGACCACCAGGCTCACCTTGTTTTGTTTTGTTTTTTTAAATGTTTTATTTATTTCTAGGAGACAGAGAGAGAGACAGCGTGAGCAGGGGAAGGTCAGAGAGAGAGGGAGTCACAGACTGAAACAGGCTCCAGGCTCTGAGCCGCGCTCCAGGCTCTGAGCCGGCCGTCAGCACAGAGCCCGACGCGGGGCTCGAACCCACGAACCGTGAGATCATGACCTAAGCGAAAGTCGGACGCTTAACCAACTAAGCCACCCAGGCGCCCCTCACCTTGTTTGTTTTTTAACTCTGGGCTCACTACTGCTGCCTGTTGTTCAATATCTGAAAACAGTCATTGAATACATACATCCAGTTGTTAATTTGGGGAACCCTGGTCCAGTACCAGATACCCCGCAGTGGTTGCAATAGGAAGTTATGTAAGTTAATTTAAACCTACACTCAACCTTAATGGAGAACACACTCTTGGGATTCATAGTAACTTTTAAAAAGCCTACGAGAGTGTCTCTACTATCTCTTTTTAGTTCAACAAAAGAGGCCTAGTTAATTAGCCTAATTAACGTCTAGAGATGATTTATTCTTTGGTGAAACAAGTGGTGGTCAAGGTGTTCAGGCTCTCTGGGGATTTTGTCCTAGCGTTTCTGTGCCAGCCTGAATGGCACCTAAGTTTCTAGCAAACCTGAGCCTAGCAGTTCATACTCTGTAATGATCCTGTAGGTTTAGAATTGCAACGTATTCCCTCATCCAGCAGATTTCCCCAAAGATTGTTGTTAATTGACTCTAACGGGGAAGGTAGCTGAATTTTACCAGAATTTATTACTTTTCCACGAAATGAGCCTTCCCTGAAAGACATGGGTTGGGCACATGATACAACAGAATTTGCAGTTCATCGATCTGATAAGGACAGGTGATAATGATCATCGCTGACGAGCGTGCGTTTGTGTAGCAGAATGCTATGTGCTTCTGGGACTTCATTGTTATCTGAAAGCAAGGTTGTGGGAGGAGGAGAGTTCTAGCTCTTAATTCCTTCTAATCAGAAAGAATCTGATTCCTATAAACAATCAAATATATTCAAGTCAGTTCATAATACCCATTAGAGCATTGAACAGTAGCAAATGTTCACTTTTTACTAGGATCCTCTGGGCTCTGTGAATTATAGATGCATCAACACAGCAGCGGCACTGTTTTCGTTTTTCTAATTTTGTTCTAGATGAGCTGAGAGGATAGGTAGGATTTATAGAAATCCATGACTAATTTCCAGGCAAGTATGCTAGACGAGTTTTCATTAGGTTTATTTCCTGTAGCCATTCTCCCTTGCTTGAGGTAATACAATCAGAGAAGCAAATGCATCATTATCTGTATACTCAGAGGAAGTCATGCTTTTATTTTAGCTTTACTTAGAGTTCTTGCCTCAGATATTATCCTTCACTTACATATCTTGTACACTCCAATCCACAATGCCTATTTTTTAAAAATAAAATTCTGTTTTAAACGACCTTCAAGAATGCTTGACTCATGATTTTTTCTTTAGTAGATAACGATGGTCACTGCAGAAGTTTGAGGTGGGTGAAGTTCATCTGCTCCACATGACCTTGCTACCAGGTTATAATGCAAGCGAGTCTCAAATTTTAGCCAATCCACATATCCTATATACCTTTAATTTCCCCACTGAGAACTCATTCCTATCATTTGTCAGGCTAATCTGCCATTATTTTCAACAAGAAAAAAATATATTTCTAATATTCGCCATGCCAGTTAGCAAACTAGGGTATATTTTGAGGTACATAGAACAGAATCATTTTAAATAACAAGTTCTGCAGTTTAGGATTCTGGCTGACCATCTGAAATATGCATTTTTCTTTTAGGGCCACAGACTGAGTCCATGATGAAGCTATTTTAAAGTAAATTGCACATACTTTAACATATTGTCAGACCTGATCACAAGTATCTCCATTGTAAAAGGCTGCGTTAAATAAAGCTCAGTGGGTTTTGAGTTCCTGAAAAGCATTCATACACTGTGGGCACTGGCAGTGGCCAAAGAGGCGATGGGGAGGCTGGTGAAGGTTCCAGTGTTCTGCACTTCCTGACCTCAGCAGGCCATGGGAGCCTTTTTGGTAGAGTGGCCCACTGGAGTAGTCTTCCTTAGAAACCATCTTGGCAAATGCCAGGATGGCTGAGTTATGCAAACAGATTTCAAGGGAAAACCCTGAAGGCTAGAAGGCTGGGTACGGTGCTATAACAGATATACGATAATAAGATCCTAACTAAGGCTGGGAAAGCAAGTCATCTTGAAAAATCCAATTAGATAATGAAAAGAATGGAATAACTTGCAACATTAGCATAACTTTAGCACCTTGACTGTAGAGACAGGCAAAGACATGCAAAATCCAATGGGATGTCATCTAAATATCTGTAAGTGTGATCTATCCAGGCAGGAACACATAAAAAGGATTCACTAGAATCCACAAGTTCACAGAGTAGGTGAATTCGGTCAAGTGGCCAGGCAATCTGTTTGAGTGTGTGTGTGTGTGCGTGTGTGTGTGTGTGTGTTTGTGTGCGCGTAGGATAGGATGTGTATCAGATTTAGATCTGCTCCCCTTTACAATGAAAGTCCTCAATAGAATTGTCTATTCTTACTGTCTCTGTTTATTTTCCTCCCATCCATTATTTCCCTGAAACCAGTCTTGTCAAGGTTGCTGTCTCTAAGTGCTACCTCGAGTGGGGGATTTTTAATCTTTTTGAGTCAGTTTAATATATCATACATTTTCAAAACCATCTATTTTGCTAAATTTTTACATTTATTGGCATAAAACAAGTGTCCCTTTGTTCCCTCTTAAACATCTACAACGATTCCAAATGTAGCTGTTGAGCTCTGCCCATGTCGCCCTGAAAACCTGTTTTAGAAGCTTTTCCGCCCCTTCATGTTTGCATGGTACTTTTCCATTGATGTTTCACAGCGTTTTCAGTACTATTACTTATGCAACCTTGGTGAACCATTAATGATTGAAAGTCCTTTACAAAATACCAAATAAATTGCAGAAAAAAAAGTTACAGCAGAGTAAACTACACATTTCAGAAGTCACAGTGTTCAGACCAGCCTGCCAGACTACTCACTGGCTCACAGCCTTTGTGTTTAGAGCTACAACTCATTGATCGACAGTGTAAAAAAAATCTGTAACCCTTGCTTTTATTTCCTGAAAACGTGCCATAGCTCTCAAATCATGGAACCATGTAAATGTTAATGTGTACATAGGTAAGATACATCACCACGGAGACACATGCATCACATTTTTAGACATATTTCTGAGATAAACAGCATTATAATAAGTCAGTGCTGCTTCAGCCGGGATGCAATGGGTATGCTTCTAAATATAAAAGACAGGGACAAGTATGCATATAAGACCATAAACCCGAGTCCTCATATGTATTTCTACTTATAGTATCTAGATTGCATAAGAGCTCGTCACTTCCTGTGAGTAGTTTTGCCCTTTGACATGCAATCCCATGCAATTCAACTAACAACCCACATTTATTAGGTGTAAGGTACTGGCATTTGTAATTATGCATTGTAGACACTGATAACTATTATTCTTTCAAGACCAACGCAGCAATATCTGTTACACTGTAGGATGCTAACATGCCCGATTCTCTACTCATTGAATCGCTCCTTCTAGGTTTTGCCTTGGAGTTAATGTCAGCACCAGTAGGGGCTGGGGAAAATGACAAGTCTCTTCTGTGCTGGGTCCCAGGCAAGTGTGGTGGTGAGGGCCGACTTGTCCTTAGGCACGGGGGGCGCTATACCTCGGGACCACAGTGTTCTTAGGGGCCTATGAAAGTGTTTTCATTTCTTTTCAAATAAGAAGAAAAAAACCTAAATGTTTAGAATGAATAAAATGTTTTGATATATAATATTGATATATTCATCTTTATACCAATACAAGCATAAAATTGTAACTTAATATTTTTTTTATGGAGAAAGGGGCCATCAAACCAAGTGTCCTGAGAACCCATGAGGGGCCTGTTTGTGACCTGCAGGGAAGGCAGTTCTCTCTTCTGACTGCAGGATTTTGAAGTAGAAGACAGAGTGCTGCAGAGAAATGGCCTCTGTGTTTTCCCACAACAATGGCAGAGGCAGTGCCTTAAACACATCCTCGTTTATTGATTCTTCCTGCCTCAAATCACAGGGCTGATCCGTAATAGAATATATCCATTGTATAGACTATGGGCAGCTGTTTCCTGCTCCGGGAGGTTGCACAATTCCCTGAGGGGTCAGAGTGGAGTGGCTAGTGCTTGTTGCATGCAGATGCAAAAAGAATGCCCAGACAGGTGTAGTATTAATAACGGCATCAGACTTTAGCAAAAAGAAGCAAGCCTCTGACAATAATAATTTGAAATTCGTGGGGCTGGGGTGCCTGAGAACTGTTGTGTCAAGGATCAGCAAGTCCCCAAGGAGCTAGGTTAGTACAGATTAAGAAGAGGATGATGCAGAGCAGTGTCGTCAAATGGGCTATTTTACCCTATCGTCCTCACTGGAATGAAGTAGGTATCAAAATTATCTGGAAAGCTTTTACAAAGTGGGGAACCCCACTAAAGAGTCTAATATCTACCCCTGCCCCACTCTGACACACACTAGGGAAGTTTCCATACCCACCTTTAAAAATCACTGCCACAATAAGCACTATTACCAGGGAGAAGATGTTGTGTTTCTCACTAATATGGATCAAAAGAAAAAAAACAAAAAACCTAATAACTACTGATGTAAAATACAAAGGAGTACTAAGATACTGATAGTTACCACTTCCCTCTTATCTACTATGTCCAGTTATTCTAGTGCTTTGCATATTTTAACTCACTTTAGTCTTCACAATAATCCAACAAGGGAAGTATTAACACTGCAATCATTTTATAGAGAAACAGGCACAGAGAGGTTAGGTAACTTGACTGTGGTCACACAGACAATAAGCGGCAATGCTGGTGTTCAAGCCCAAGCACTCTAGCTCTGGAGCTGGTGCTATTACTGGTCCTCGAGTAGAGGAATCATTAGTTAAAATGGTACTTACATATGTCACAATACCTGTCCACATGAACTATGTAGTAAATCGATACATTTCACCAATAAGATCACTTGTGTTTTCCCAATTCCTTGTTTTATAAAACCCTAGAAGAGAATTCCCTTCATTATCACTGAAATAGGAATTCTGAAATCCTGGGTGGATCCAAGCAGTTCATCTGGAGGGCCCTCGCAAAGAACTATCATGTTTCAGACTTCCCAAATAAAGTCCCTTGCCAAAATTATGAAGTAACTACATTCATACTTCAAGATGTTACATGTTTTGAAACCAGTCTGGATTTACTCATATTTGTAATCATTTACCCTAATGTTTCAACATGTTTTTCCTCTCTCCAGTGGATTATAGAATCCAGTTCAGATAGATTTCACAACAGCATCTGAACCTAAGTACTAGAGGGAATAGTCCTAATTCACCACGCATGTGTCAAAGTGCAAAGGTATTAGAAGCCCATTGCTTTTGTTCTTTTTATCTTATGTTTCTATTTACTCTACTATGAACTAGAGTAGATCTGCTGGGAAACCAAGCTCTTCTTTCTTCACCCTTTACTGCCCTACCCCATATGCTAAGAGCCTTGGCCTGTTAGCTCCATGTGCTCCCCCCAACCTAAAGACAATTTTACCTCTCAGTGAAGAAGGCTGTCCTTTTGAAAGCTTTTCTTCTATTAAAGATATTCAGTCATCCAGAAAACTTTTTTCTGAAGGGACATCTCCCCTCCCCAAATTAACTATCTAAACTCAAAGCCAACCTTGATTTAAGGGTGGACATAAATCGTTTTACATCCATGATGATCTCCCCAGTTGAAAATGGAAGCAGATCTATGACAAGAACTGTGGAAAGCTGTGAAGGGAAGCAAAGTGCTTTGTCTAGAGAACTAAAATGGCATGGAAATCTTCTGCCCTTTCTTTTTACTGAGGTGTGTGTGTAGTATTTAGTGTATTTTTATGATTGCAAAATATAATGCATAATTACCATGGCTATTTGGAAAACAAAGGCCCAAAGCTAAATATAAAATAATCCGTAGTTTTACAGCCAGAGATAACATATGTTAATCATGGGAATTCATAAATATATATCTATCTAGTCACTAAAAGAAGGACATGTCCTGTTCACTTTTTTATATGATTGGTTTTTTCCTCTTTAATCAATATGTTGTGATATTTTTCACATCATTAAGTATTCTTCTACTTAATGACTCTTTGATGTATCTGACCCAGAAATTGGATCTAACATAATATATTTGATATATATTTAGGTTGAACTACCAAAAAAGGACATTTTTGCAGGTCAAAATAGTTGGATATCATCACTTTTATGTGTTTCCACCTAATATTTTCCCATTGCTGGATTCTTAGGTTATTTCCAGTTTTTATTTTATAAATCATGATGTGATGAACATTTTGCACATAAATATTTCTGCAAGACTATGATTCTTTTCTTAGGATATATTGCTAGTAGCAAAATCACTGAGTTGAGAAGGATGGACCTTTGATATGGCCTTTGATACATGTTGCCAACTTTCTTTCCAGTTAATGCTGATTTATAATCTCCCTGGCAGCTTTAGTGATTTAAAAAGAAACAACAAAAATCAATTATTCTGTTTAGCCAATCCTCATACTAATGTCAGGAAATCATGTGACTGGTGGTTACCTTCCCAGCATAGTCTTCTAGCTTAAATTTTATCAAACAATATTTTTGCATGCCCAGAACCTATATAAATCTATAATGTAGATATGAGGATAAAGCTTGCTTGAACCCAGCACCCAGTTCACCATGAACTAGGTTCATGAAAGCCTAGTTAAAGAACTAGAAGAAATGCCCTCCCTTCCACTCAAGTCAATCCCCCTAGACTGCATTACCAGGTATGATGCTAAACAATGGCTAATACTTCATTTATGGGCATCAAGTTAAATTGCACTAGAAGATGCATAAGCTGCTATTTTGGTTTGTTTCTTAGCTGTTTTAGATGGAGAACAGTGATACAGTGAAGGAAAGCTGAGGGAGGACATGGCGTAGTTACCTGTGTACACATATTTATGTGTATGAGTGTATATTAGGAAATCCTGGAGTTCATTCTACAGGTAGCAATTGATTGGGGTATAAAGGAAAAATGTTAACGGGTTCTAAAATTTTTCACTTTTAAGTTTTATTTTATTTATTTTGAGAGAGAGAGACCAAGTGGGAGAGGGGCAGAGAGAAAGGGAGAGAGAGAGAGAATCCCAAGCAGGCTCCACACTGTCAGCACAGAGCCTAATGCAGGAATTGAAGTCACAAACCTGAGTTCATGACCTGAGCAGAAATCAAGAGTCAGACGCTCATTGACTAAGCCACCCAGGTGCCCCTGAAAAAAAATTTTTTTAAGTCTGAATCAGACACAAGGAGTCAAAAGCTTAGGTGACAAAACCTGTATCTGAAACTTCTTGCTTTAAAATCTCATCACATTTTAGATATTATAGTAAGCTTTAAGGACATGGTTGCACTTGACTTGAAAAATATTATCCAAAATATTCTTACTGTGTGGACATCCAGACAATTTAGAATCAACATCTTTGTAGAGAAAGGAAACCAAAATCAATATCTCTTCCACACGTTGTCTAGATTAGTAGTATTTCAAGTGCTACTTCTGAGTTTTGTGAAATCCTTTTCTATACATATCATATAACTTATCAGCCCCAAACGTCTTATTTTCTCAGTGGACCTTAGCTAGTAATTGCTAGTTTTATAGCTCTCAAATTGCTTTTGGGAAGATTGCTTTTGGCAGACAAAAAATAAAAACTTTTATGATCTTCAGACTCAGATTAAACTACCTAAGTTTGAAAGAGGGCCTTGCAATGAACAATTTACAATCTGATAGAAAATAAATCCGCATAATTTGCTTATACGGAAAACAGACAACATGCACAAAGGCATATAAGTAAATTACAGTCAGTGTAGTCTTTCTTCTTTCATGGAAAACCTGAACTCATATTAGACATTTGCCTAATAAAGAATATGTTTTAAAAATCATTTGCACCTCTCCACTCACATTTGTACATTTGTAAATCTGGAATGATAGATGAGTGACCACTCTGGTTATCAAAGCAGGAGCGGAATTCGTAACTTAAAGTTTGCTAAAATAACACCAAAATTATAATTATCCAGTTAGTAATAATTTTGAAAAGCTACAGTACTGAGATAGGTAATCATGCCAGTGCCGCTGACAGTGTGAATTAGTACAAACTTTCTATTAGCACAAGACAATGTGACACTATATTTTAATAAACTTAATGTTTTTATATCTCTTAACCCTGTAGTTCTGCTAAAGTAGAAGGGCAATTTGTTATGAGGAGAAAGATTCATGAACAACTGAAACATTCATACTATTAATTTGATTGTAGTGTTTGGCAACAACCCAAATGTTAGAGGAATGCATAATAAGTTATGTCATATGCTAGAAAATTGTGTGGTAAAAATGATATCTTCAAATGGTTTTATAAATGGGAAATTAAAATATTAATTGGGTAAAGCAGAATATATTATATATTATTATATATACATAAATTGTATATGCACATATCTTTTCACATTACTAATTTTTTGTCACAGTTTGGTTAATATAGGCTTAAATGAGAAGGAAAAAAGTCTTGAAGGAAATTTCCAAAGAAACAAAACAAAAGACGTATGGCCCAAGAGATTACTGATGATTACTACCTTCTGCTGTACATTTTTCTGCCTGTTCTAATTCCTCTGAAATGAATATATATTAAAGTGAAATAATATTTTGACTAATAATATCCATAAAATGAAACTTTTGAAAGAAAAAAGAATGAAGGGAAGAAGGGAAGGAAAGGGGAAGGGAGGGAAGAAATAATGATTTCAGACTGGTTTGGAAATACTGATTTCAGAGTGTCTGGCTCAGAGTGTCTGGCTCTGAAATCAGTATTTTAGGGAAAATATTATTCTGAAAAAGAAAACAATAAAATTTTGGTTGGACTGCTGAAAAAATTTGGTTGGACTGTGGTAGTATAGATTTGATTATTTCTCCTTTTCAAACTATTTCATGGTATGGGGAAGAAAGACACATGAACTGAAAGATAATAAGAGCTAATAGTTCACATTAGGTGGACTTTGGTCCCTGGAGTTTAAAAACAAAAGATAATGGGGGTAAATATGGTGCAGTGTATTTTGGTAACTCCAATAACTAGTATCAGCTACCTTGGACAAAATTCAAGTCTCTCCCCTTTAATGAGGCCCTGCCCCACCTGGCCAGGTTATGTGAATGTCTGCCACACCAATTCATCTACTGACTCTATCGTGGCCTGGTATTTCTCTTTCTAAGGGCCATGGTCTATATCTTTCTGTGTCTGTTACCTAGCGCTACCTACCTTGTCAGACGCTTTATTGTTGGTAACAAATGAGTACATATTAGTCCAAGCTCTTGGTTGTAAGACAAAACACTGATTCTGAATAATTTAGTAAGATCCGGAAATCATTGGGAGAGGCTTGGGTTGCAGACAGGATGCAGAAAAGGCCAGAGATCCAGATCTCAGCAAAAACAAGGGAGGAAAGCATAGCCAACAACTTTTCACAGAAACTGCCTCATAGGACGTTGTCTCTACCGTTGTTGCTGTGGTCACATGGCTGCAGTTGCAGGGACTAAGAGGCGTCTGATCACACTTGACAGTCAAGAACTGGGGGAGGCATCCGGCCAGCCACTCTAGCTGCTTTGGGCAGGGGAATATAATGTCCACCTCTGCTGGCCTCTGTAGTGGGAGTTGAAGCTTGACCCCCTCACTCTTATTGAGAGTCCCCTCAAATAAGAAGTGTGTTTAGACAACAGGTGGCCAAAATGTCAACCCTCCATTATGAAGGGCCATGATGATGAAACCCTTAGCATCACTTTCAGACACACTTGGAGAATTCATACTTCCTATTTCTGCAGCTTTAGTTTTTGTGAGTCTAGGTGTCCTGGTTCCCAACAGGAGATCAATTCCACCATGCACAGAGTAAGGGAATCGCTGAATTTAAGGCTATAGCTTCCCCCTTGTCATTTGAATCTGCTTGTGCCGACAGAGCAGCAGGCACAAAAATAATCAGCACACTGGTAGGAGTAATTGACTCTGATGATTACATGAAGGTGGAGCTTACACTACATATTGGGCTGGGGGGAATATATTTATTAACACTTCCATGGCCAGTTTTAGCTGCATGTGGACAAGTGTGACAACTCGCCAGTGGCTCAGACCACCCAGGGAGGAAGGTCTGGGTCACTTAAGCAGGCAAGTCATGCAGACTAGCATAAGTACTAACAGAAAGGGATGATAATCTAATACAGGTGGAGGAGGAAGATGACGAACGTCAGTTGCTGCCCCAGGACAAACTGCAGTAGCAGGGACTATAGTGCCTCTCACCAAATCTGCCTTTGTAAGATTCCCTTAGAAATTGCGAAGAATCAGGGCCATCTGGGTAACTCAGTCGGTTAAGCTCAGGTCATGATCTCACTCAGGTCATGATCTCTTGGTCATGACTTCAGCTCAGGTCATGAGCTCGTGGTCCAGTCTGTGGGTTTGAGCCTTGCCCTGGACTCTCTGCTAACAGCTCAGAGCCTGGAGCCTGCTTTGGATTCTGGGTCTCCCTCTCCCTCTGCTCCTTCTTTGCTCACACTCTATCTCTCTGTCTCTTTCGTTCTCTCAAAGATAAATAAACATAAAAAAAAGGAACTGTGAAGAATACATATGTAGATGGAGTGAACTTGATATAAGAAGCAAGTGGATCTGACCAGTACATGGAGAGGACTTGGTGAGGGCTGTTCATGCGTCACCCTGATCTGGTTTACTGAGCTGGGGCATCAGTCACCACCTGGCTGCTGTGTTCCTTCTCCAGAGAACCTTCTCCAGCCAACAGGAGCTGCCTTGAGAAGTTTTGCCCTCCCACCCCACCACATGTAGGAGCAGCATGAAGCCAATGGTTGACTGACACAAGACCAAAGAAAGCCAGTCCACTTGTCTCAACGTGGGGTAACCAATGTGGTGCAATTCATGCTCTAGAGCTCCGTATGGGATCAACATAAACGTGTTACCCCGCTGAGGCCTCATCCTCGCGAGCCTGCTCCCTGCCCGCCCTCCTCCCCGCCCCCATCCTGGTTCATGGTTCTCCCCCTCCTGAGAATATTCCCTCAACAAATCTCCCATATACTCATACCCCTCTCAGGTTCCGCTTCTAGGATGATCCCAAATAGTCACCATTATATATTTTTTAAACAGACTTTTAAAGATTTATTTATTTCGTGGGGAGAGAGGCAGAGAGAGAGGGTGAAGGAGAGCGAATCCTCAGCAGGCTTCGCACTGTCAGTGTGGAGCCTGACGTGGGGTTTGAACCCACGAACCATGAGATCACGACCTGAGCTGAAACCAAGAGTCAGATACTTAACCTACTGAGCCACCCAGGTGCCCCTAAAAAGACTTTCTTATTAATTACAAAGAATCTGATGTTTTAGGTGGTATTTTAGTTGTACTTTTGTTAAAAAGATTTGCCAATTCAAACTGATATATTTGGGTCACTTTTCTCCAGTTTTTACGTTTTTCCAGGGTATACTTTGTGGGAAACAAGGTTCCCAAGATAGTCCACCATGCACACACACACACACACACACACACACACACACACACCAGTCAAAGATTTTGTGTTCAATGGTTGGAGAAACTCTGCAGTGTATATGCTAGTCTGGGAGACTCATTGTGCATGTGAGCCAGGACAGGCCATGAGGTAGCAGCCCCCAGTTCTTAAACACCCCAAAAGATCTGTTTTCAAATCCTAGCTCTGCTCCTAATCAGGATTAGGACCATTATTTAACTTTTTCTGATCCTAAGTTTCTTATACATAAAATTGGTGAGCACACATCTCATAATTACAATGCAAGAATGAAATGGTAGAATGCATAAAAAGCACTTAACCCAGTGCTAGGCACATCGTAATCAGCAATAAATCATGACAAGTAAATAAATAAAAATAAGTGCCTTGAGTTGCAGGGGAGAAGACTGTTAAATTTTATTGACCACAGAACCATTTCTTCCTTTCTTTTTTTTTTTAACATAAGAGTCAGAGGAAAAACACAAGATGCATTTCATAAAATGCTGATTTGGTGAAACTGAATCATGCTCACTCATCACAAAGTAGATGGCATTATCTAAGAACGTGAACAAGGTAAACAGTTAAGCAAGATAACTTGGCCAAATACCCTTAATGACAATTCAGAGATCTCTGCATGAAAAACAAAACAAAACAGGAGCACCTGGATGGCTCAGTCAGTTAAGCTTCTGACTTTGGCTGAGGTCATGATCTCACAGTTTGTGAGTTCAAGACCTGGGTCAGGCTCTGTGCTGACAGCTCAGAGCCTGGAGCCTGCTTCAGATTCTGTGTCTCCCTCTCTCTCTGCCCCTCTCCCACTTGTCCTCTGTCTCTCAAAAATAAATAAATGTAAAAAAAATTTTAAAGACAAAACAAAAACCCAAATGTAAAGAGTCATTATTTTAGTTCTAAGAAAATTAGCCCCTGCCTTGTTTGTATTTTCTAAATCAACACTAACTTTCCGCTTTGGCTACATGATTGCCCAAATATTCTTGATATTTGTTTACCTAAGTATATGTTATGTGTGAACTTGAAAAACTAGAATCCTCCTGCATCTTGAGTCTGGATTACCCTACTTTATTTACAGCACCCCCCCCCAACCTGGCCCGGCACCCCTGGGAGGTCTGAGAGAAGGCACAAGGGTCTGGAAGAGTAAGAGGCTCTGTAATAGCAGAGCAGTAGAAGGAACCCAAGTAGAAGACTAAGGTGCCTATGCTTTGTTTAGTAGGGCTTCAACCAGAATATTTTTATAGAATTACTTCAATAAAGCAATTCTTTTATTCCCAGAATAATAATGAGAAAATTTCAGTAAAGGAGATTCTGTAGGTATTATATTAGTTTCCTACGGCTACCATATGACAAAACATCATGGGTGGCTTAAACAACAGATATTTATCATGGTCTGGAGGTTGGAAGTCTAAGATCAAGGTGTGGGCAGACTTCGTTTCTGCTGAGGCCTCTCTCCTTGGCCTGCAGATGACTACGCTCTCATTGTGTCTCTGTGTGGCCGTTTCTCTGTACGTGCCTGTCCCTGATGTCTCTCCCTTATCTGACGAGGACACCAGTCGTATCAGATTAGGATCCCATACTTAAGACGTCCTAAACTTACTTAGCTCCTTAAAGGTCCCATCTTTAAAAATAGTCCCATTCTAAGGTTGGCTTTCAACATATGATTTTGGGAGAAACATAATTCCATCCATAACAGGTAATAATATAGATCAGACATATTTTTTGACTGCCATAAGTTTTATCTCCTGAAGAAAGATTTATTAGCTTTGAACTCCATGAAAGAGTTGTATCTATGAATATTTACTGCTGTAGTGTATTGCAAGGCAGGATTTTCCTCTCTGCACTCCTAGGGAAATGCTATTTGCATTTAGAGTAATCATTTTAAAATTCTTTCATCATTTAAAAGAGAGAGGACCTCTTCTCTCACAGAGCCTTCCCACAGAGGCCATCAGTGTCAGATTCATACACTTCTATGGGGAGAAAGAGCCAACTTGAGGTTGGAAATCAGTATTCTAGTCATGGTTTTACCTGTAAATAGTTGGAAAGTTCCCTTTCCTCCTTAGGGCAAGGCAGATTCACCCTGCAGCATTCTCTGGGGAAACAGGTTCCCTTGGGCTCTTTTAACTTAGGTTCAGAATGTGTCAAAGATCATCCGTGCTTTGCTGTTTTCATGCAATTCTTTTGTTACTATATCCAGCATTTGGATGGCATACAAAGTGGCTAACAAATTACCATGGCACAAATCCAGGCTTACAAACTAAAGAAGATAAACGAGTTAATAGAAACAGAATTTAACAATACAGACTCTGATTTCAACGGGGGAGGGGAGGTGGGGTGGGGGAGCGGAGCCAAAACGGCTTTTTTGGCTTTTTTGTTTTTGTTCCCTCTTCCTAACAAAATGCTTCTAAAGAGAAAGAGTGTATCTTCCAAGTTTTTTTCTGGGATGAGTTATTTGCAGATTATCTGTGTTTTGACGGCCTTCACATGGGTGGAGAAAAGAAAGAGCTGTCATGTGGAAATTCATCAAATGTTAGAGCTAATAAAAAGGCATTACCATAATACAGTATAAGCCCTTAATTCCTCATATGGAGAAAAAACCCACAAGAACTTGAGGCTCTGAAATATGACTAACCAAATCCAGATGTAGTCAGAGATAGCATTGGGTCATTGCCATGTCTCGCCAGCTAAAATATGAAGTCTCCTACACCAGAGACAGTGATTTATTCTTCTTTGCATTTCCTTTAAATCCCAGGCAACTGCTGGGCACATGTAATGCTCTATAAATTCTTGTATTTCAACAATGCCATTGCCCTCAAATGATGGTAGAGTCTAAGAGCATTAAAGTTCTCAAAAACAGGGGCATCTAGGTGGCTCAGTCAGTTAAGCTTCCACTTTCGGCTCAGGTCATAATCTCACAGCTCGTGAGTTTGAGCCCCGCATCGGGCTCTGTGCTGACAGCTCAGAACCTGGAGCCTGCTTCAGATTCTCTGACTCCCTCTCTCTCTCCCCTGTTCATGTTCTCTCCCTCTTGCTCTCAAAAATAAATAAACATTAAATAAATAAATAAATAAATATTTAAAGTTCTCAAAAACAAACAGAAAGACAAGTATTAATTTAATAACAGAGCTATGTAAAATTATTTTAAAAGATTAACATAGTTTTATAAAATAATCACTAAATCTGATGGTATCATCAAGAGAAAACCACCATGTGATTACCTAACATGCTGTGATACAGATTCAAATAAATCGTTTAGAGTTAGACAGAACCACAGAAATTATCTAGTACTAGCTCCTAATTTTAAAGCTAAGAAAACCAAAGAAAAGATAAGAATAACTAAGACTCTCTCTCTTGAAGAAGGGGAGATAGCTTTTTATAAAAGACAGCGTACTATTGACAAAGCAACAGGCACATAGGTCAAAGGACAAAACTGGGAACTCACAGAAAAGACCGATGCATTTATAGATACTGGATATGTGACTGAGTTAGTATTAGAGATGGACAGGAAGAGAGTGCATTTATCAGTAAAAGGTTCCAGGACAGTTGGTTACCATATGGAAGAAAAATAACGTGGCACATCCTACCTCACTCCCTAACAACAACAACAACAACAACAACAACAACAACTTAATCCAAAGTAGATTGAAAGATATATGTTAAGATGTAAACACATGGAATTTTATACCATGTTTATGACTTGGAGTAGAAAAGGATTTCTTAAACAAGACACAGAAAACACAAAACATACAGAAATAGATTAATAAATGTGATGGCATTAAAGTTAAAACTATCTGCTTATTAAGACACACTATTAAAAGAATGAAAGAAAATCCACAAAAATGCCAAAAGACACTGGCAACGCATGTAAATAACAGAGAACATGTATCCAGGATATGTGTAGATATTCCATGAGTTGATAAGAATAAAAATCCAACAGAAAAAGAATGTTAAAAATATTTGAAAAGTTACTGCACAGAAGGTGGAACTTTCAATGAGCAATAACCTAGCAAGAGATACTTAATCTCTCGATAAGAAAATACAAATTACAGCCACAATGACTTCCAATTATGCACCAAAATGCCTACAATACTGTTGATGAGTGTGCAGTGCAATAGGAATTCTTTTACTGCAGGTGGGATTACAGATTGGTGCTAGTACTTGGAAACTCCCTAGTGAAGTGACATGAACATAAATTATAGCCCAGGTAAATGGGCACGTGTGTCAGGGAGTCTGTGAAAAAATACCCATGGCAGCACTAATTATCCAAACCATGAGAAAGCGCCCAAAGTCTGTTTAGTGGATAAATTGTGGAATATTTATGCAATTAAATATTTAAAAGCAAGGAAAATTTTAACAAATTACAGCTTCATATATCAGTATGAACGAAGCGTAAAAATAATAAGACTGAGTGAAATAAACAAGTCAGAAGAGAATATTTATGATTCCTTATACATAGAATTCAGGTGTGGTAAAACTATTTTTTAAAAAATAAAACAGGGGTGGCTCAGATGATTTAGTGTCTGACTTTAGCTCAGGTCAGTATCTCATGGTTTGTGAGTTTGAGCCTCATGTCAGGCTCTGTGTTGACACCTCAGAGCATGGAGCCTGCTTTGGATTCTGTGTCTCCCTCTTTCTCTGCCCCTCCCCCACTTGTGCTCTGTCTCTCTGTCTCTGTCTCTCTTAAAGATAAATAAACATTAAAAAAAAATTTAAAGCAAAATTTAAAGACAAAAATCAAGATAGCTGTTTTCTCTGGGAGCAAAGAGAGCACAAGGTAGTGTCCAAGTTACGGGACAAGGTAACTTTTTATTCTAGATCAAGGTCTTATATTTATGACTTGGGTTGTAGTTTATGGCTTTATGATTATTGTTTGTATTATACATATATATGTTCTATATTACCTTTTATATGTATGATATATTTTGCATCACAGAAATAATTTTTTAAAAAGGCAAGAAAATCAATATAGAAGAAAGAGTACTAGACTTGGAGTCAGGAGGTACTACCATAAATCCAAATGTTAAAAAAAAGTTTTCTGTAAACTTTTAGTCACTCAGCCATTCAGTAGTGGAAAGAGGATTTGGAGCAAGGAGAAGCAGAGTAGTGGATAGTCTTATATTGACTACTTTTGAAGTCTGAGGATACTTCTTAAAAAACATTTTTCTTCAATATTTATTTTTGAGAGACAGAGAGAGACAAAGCATGAACAGGAGAGGGGCAGAGAGAGAGGGAGACACAGAATCTGAAGCAGGCTCCAGGCTCTGAGCTGTCAGCACAGAGGCTGACATGGGGCTCAAACTCATGAACGATAAGATCATGACCTGAGCTGAAGTCGGACACTTAACCGACTGAGCCACCCAGGCGCCTTGAAGTCTGGGGATACTTAAGCACCATTCCATTGTCTAGGCATCAAGCACTTTCTGAATGCCAGAATCTTTGTAACATTGCTTTGTGTTATCACAACAAATCTACTATTGTATCTGTTCTATAGACAAGAAATCTGAGGCTCAGAGAAGTTGAATGCTTTGCCCAAATTAACCCAGTCAAAAAGGAGATAGTACACCAGAGCTCCCTAAACTTTATTGTGTAGATAAATCTCCTGAGATCTTGTTAAAATGGAGATTCTGATTTAGAAGTTCTGGGAACCCATGAATCTGCATTTATAACTGGTCCACAGACCCACTCTGAGTATCATGGGTTCTGGAACCATGCTGCCTGGAACCGTGATGCCGCCATTTTGTCTTATGGCAGGGGACAGTTAAAATCTTTTTTCTCATCTGTAAAATGGGGGTGATAAGACTTAGCTCATCAAGTTGTTATAATATTCATGCAGGGTTTCGAATAGTGCCTGGCACTTAGAAAACATTTGAAAATAGTAGTTATATTTAGTTAGTAACGTACAGTTATATACATACATAGCTGTATGTAACATAGTAAGTAACATACAGAAATTTGACTATCACTAAAAGAGCTAATAAATTATACCAGAGAGCCCTTGGCACAAACATTAGGAAAGATTGCCAAGAGAGTCTCAGCAAGAAACTCTGCCATTCTGACTTTTTATACTCTACTCACATGCCTTGCCCAATCTTGTTACTTCATGTAACTTCATAGAAAAATACTTAGTACCCAGCAGACTTGCTTATGTGGAGAATAATCTTCCACATCTTTCTACAAACTAGCTGCAATATGTAGGAGGAAGCAACTTTTCTGGGAAAACAGCTAAGGCTGGGAACCCATCCAGTTGTTTAAAACTGCTGACCAAATCCAGACTGACAAACACTTTTTAATAGAAACCGTACTGAAGTTAAAAATGTTACATTAAATGGAATCATTGACTGATGGTATTTTGGGGGAAAATGCACGTGAGAAACTACATTAGTACCAAAGTCCTCTCTTCCCCAACATCCTAACACAACACTGCTGTCCCTCCCTAATCACTGGGGTTCAAGCAGTGATGTGGTCTTTGTCCATTCCTTTCTTGTAAGGAAAGGATCAGCCCGTAAGATTAAAGGATCTTAACACCGCCAATAACCCTGGTGGTTGGTCAGTAGAGAAACAAGCAGATTAGCTTGGTTGTAAATGCACTTTCCAGAGAAAACAAACGTTCCCATTGGTTATTTCGCGGAAATTGAAAATGCAAGAAACCTACTGGGAAATGATTAATTGGTTGTCATAAACCCTTCTGGCTCACCCCAAAAAGGGACGACAATCCAATTCAGCCAAGAGTCAAGCAAAACAACTTAGCTGAGTCTCCACAGGTACATCTGTCAGAATGATTAACCTTAGTCACAATCAGACATAGTGACCTCCATTAGTTAGATAATGGAGGTGCAAACAGATTGTGTGCCTTTATTTCCTGGTCAATTACACAGCCCCCTTTTCCTCTGTGTTCAATAGAAGTGACCTGAAAGCTGAGGCACCAGTCTGGATACAATGACCCTTCAAAAATTATTTTGTTCTCTCATTTCTTTGTGGAGGAAAATATCCCAAAGGGTGCTGTTTTGCAGACCGGCAGAGACTGTTTAACTTTACTCCAGAATAGAAAAGAAAAGCAAATCTGCCTGTTGGCATTTTGCAGTTGGATTTCCTCTTTCAGACAACAATTAATTTAGTCCATTGTCTGAAAAGGAGGCTGAACTCATTGTGAGCAGGACTCTGTTTACAATGGATTCTATAATTTTGTTTCCATAGCTTTGTGAGTTTGAAAGTATATTTTACTTGTGTGTGTGTATATATATATATATTTTTTTTTTTTTTGATTAAAATTCTGTCTGTGACTGTCCCATGACGACATGAGGGAAGTGCCACAGGAAGCCCAGAGCGTTTCTTCCTGAGACAGAGGAAAGGTTGCAAACCCCACAGAAATATAGGAGTAATCTGTGAAGTTGACAAATTGTACAAACAAACGTTGACTATGCACCCGTTTAATGCGAAGATACAGAGTTACCGAGACAGAGGCTACAGGTCTCTGCCCTCAGCATTTTATACCCTGTCTGGTAGGCATTCAAAGGCTTGGTTCTGTCCTTCTCAGGACAACACAGGAGACAGGCAGCTACTAACTTATTGAGACACCAGGTTAGCTCCCTGACCTCCTTCCCTACATGGGTATGCATCTCACCAGCTTAAAATGAACTACTTGGCCATAGACCCACACCCAGAGTTGCCTAGAGCCCTGTCCAGCCATTGTATCCAGGACGTGGTATAGGCCAAGACACCACATGGGCTGAGCTATGGAAACTTCTCCAGCAAACGGAAACATTTCAGGCACCTGGCAACAGCCAGACACCACCTTTTCCTCTTTTTCTCTCTTCCTCTGAGCATACGCTCATGCTCACTCCCTTCCTGTAACAAGGGCCACTGCATGGCCCTTTTGCCCAGTACCCCCTCTCTCTCTCCTTCTCTCCTTCTCTCCACCCCTTCCTTCCCACCTACTGCTTCTTTATGAAGTTCTGATGTGCCAGGAACTCCAGCACTGAAAATCAAAGAAAAATAGAAAAGTATTTCCCCGTGAGGTTGCACTTGAATTGTTTTCTCCCTGCCCCAATCAAGCAAACTTCCTGGTCTTTGTTTATCAACAGCTCAGGGTTAAATTCACTGAACCGAGCAATCTCTGGGCTGCAGTGCTGATGGCAGAAGGCCTGGTGGGAAGCAATGAAGATACTCTTACCTCACTTCCATCCTCTGCTTACTCCCAATGCCATGTAGCTGTTAGAATCCCAACGCTACAGAAGAGAAATTCTGATCAGAGAAGTTAATGCGCTTGCCAAAGAGCACACAGCTCATATGATCTGACATGCATGACCAAGTGCCCACACAGTCTTGTAGGGCCACTTGATTTTTTCCTGCTCCCAGAGTTGAGGGCTCTTCTGCTTTACGACAGAAGACCATCTCTCTCTCTCTCTCTCTTTTAAGTTTTCATTTATTTTAAGAGAGAGAGAGAGATCGGGCATGAGTGGGGAGGGGCAGAGAGAGAGTAAGAGAGAGAATCCCAAGCAGGCTCTACATTGTCATCGCAGAGCCTGATGAAGGGCTCAAACCCACAAACTGGGGGATCATGACCTGAGACGAAACCAAGAGTCAGACACTTAACGGACTGAGCCACCCAGGTGGCCCAGAAGACTATCTTTTAAAAGTAGAACAAGGGCTGTAGGCCATGGGGGAAGAGGCATGGCCTTCTGACAGGAGTGACCACAGGGGGCCTACTGTGGTGACAAAGGTCAAGCACAGAACCATTTCTTCAGAAGGCCTGATGGTTTCACTTTCCCACTGCTTCTGCTCATTTCTTTTAAACTCAAAAGCACTGTTTAACCAACCTCATGTTTCTTTAAACTCAGTGTGAAGGTGCTGCTTCTGGAAGTTGTGCTCAGAAGCCATAGTGCTTCCTGCTCCCTACCACCCCCACCCCCTAACCTCCCTTTCTGAGTTCATCCTAACTTTGCTCTTCACATACGAGCTGGAAGTCTGCACCTGCCAGCACAGCTCTTCAGGGCTCCCTGCAGAACTGACACGCACACCAGCTTGTAGGAGCCCCAGGAGCTGGTGAAGGCATTGCATTAGCCCACCTCCCCCATCCCCATCGCATCCCACCCCAGCCAACACCAGAAAGCAAGTCTTCTTGGAAACACAGTCTGATACGCACCTGCAGCTGCCAGATGCGTGCTCTAGCACATCTCCCACTTTGCTGTTCTCATCCAAGACCACAGAAGCCACTTTACAGAAAGCCTGCAAACACCCCTAGACCACAGCTTTATCGCCTTTGAGAGGCCTTTCTTCCTGTCTGAAATTCCAGTCGATGGCATCTTCACGTATTTTCAGTTATTGTTTCCCCTTAGAAAAGTCATACCCTCATTCATCCACTCACCTATTTACCCAAGATTTATTGGTGGGGCAACTCTACTTCTTGGTTTGCCAGAATGGTGCTGGTCTATGCCTTTTATCCTGGCATAGTTATTAATGGCATCCTCTTTAACTACCAAAAGCAACCCAGTTTGGGGGATAAGGTATTTGGTCACCTTATGTATTGAATACATGCTGCAGGCTAGCCCTGTCACAGATCTTAATGATGCAAGGATACAGAAAGCCAAGTCGCTTCCTTTTAGGAGCACACAAACTCAAGAACCTTATCACTACATTGTACAAGGATCTCTGAGCAGGTATTATCTTTGAGGGCTCATCCCAACCTTTCTTTCCCTTCTGGGCACCATCAGTCAGCCTTAGTTAATTGGTGTTGCTGTGGCATTCTCTCACCCCCTTGTTTGTCAAGCCATTTACCCTCAATGTCCTGCAAGAACCCATGTGGATATATATTACCTTTCAGTGTCTCATGGGCACATTCCTGTGTGGCCTTTCTAGGTCCCATAGACCTGTGCTCCCCTCTGTTACCTGCATGGATGTCCTTAGATGCTCCATTAACATTCCCTATGAACACTTTCATGTGCTTCTTCACTGGGAATGGACCAATGCCTTCCTTTGACCTCAGGTACCTGCTACTTGTACCCATCCATTTTCCCATGTGGCTCTTACTGTCCATCCTTCCGGTGTTGCATGTGAAGCTTTTGTACCCCTTCAAGGAGGCAGACTCCACCAGTAGTCCCTTACTTAAAGGCTGCAGGCCCTGAAGGACTATGGAGTAGCATGGAGTCCTTGGGTACAAATGTGAACAGAGCAAATTTTGTGAATGGTTAAGAAAAGCTCCTCTTATTTAAAAAGATTCTACCTCAGAGCCACTCGATAAGTTTGTATGAAAAGCAGATTCCTAGGTTTCATTCTAGGCCTACTGAATCTTAATTACCAGGATTGGGCCCAGGAGTTTTTATTTTATTTTATTTTTTAATTTTTTTAATGTTTTTTAAAATTTATTTCTGAGAGAGAGAGAAAGAGAGAGAGAGAGAGAGAGAGAGAGACAGCATGGGCAGGCAAGGGTCAGAGAGAGAGGGAGATACAGAATCTGAAACAGGCTCCAGGCTCTGAACTGGCAGTCAGCACAGAGCCCGATGCGGGGCTTGAACCCACAAGCCTTGAGATTATGACCTGAGCCAAAGTCGGACGCTTAACCAACTGAACCACCCAGGCGCCCCAGGAGTTTTTATTTTAAACAAGTTCTATGGTGCTATGGTCTAAATGTTTCTGTCTCTCCCAAATTCATAAATGGAAGCCCAATACTCAATGTGGTGGTATTAGGAGGTAGAGCCTCTGGGAGATGATTAGGTCATGAAGGTGAAGCCCTCATGAATGGGATTAGTGTCCTCCCAAAAGAGGCTCAAGAGAGCTCTTTCCAAGTGCAGTGGGGGTGGGGCACTGCAGAGAGCCCCTTGTTAAGGCAGTGCCCCACAGAGCCATTGGGCTGGGGCCACGTCTGCAGGCCCAAACAGGCAGATCTGCCAGCACTTCAAAAGGAGCCTCAGGGGCACAACCCAGGCCCTGAGCCTCCACAGAGGTAGGACCACCCAAAGCCAAGTGGGCAGGGCCACCAGAGCCTTGGAGACCCAACCTCTGCCACAATGGGTCCAGAAGATACTGGGTTTTAATTAGTATTTTCAAAGGATGGCTTTGATGTGCAGCTTGGGTTGGGAACCAGTGGTTTTGCCCTCCTTTCTTCTATTGTCTCTTCTCTCTTTGAAATATCCTCTTTTTCTTCCTAACCAAATACTAGCTTCTTCATGTATTTGTCTTTATCCTCCATGGTCCATGCAGTTCCTTGCTTCAGAGGACGCTAACTCCACTTTTGACTGTAGAAGTAATTTCTCATCGCTAATTAATGCTCATTGCTCAAGAACAATCTGAAAATCTTAAAAAAACAACAACAACAAACAAACAGGGCACTCAATTCTAGCCAATGAACCATTAGGAGAACTTGCCAGAGATGTCTGGAAAAATTCTTCCTCATTCTTAAGAGTAAGTTAGTATTGAATTTCTAACTTAATGGCAGAGTAGCTTGTATTGGACTACTTTTCTGCTGGCAACAGTTATAAGTTTTGGACAAAACATAAGAAGAAATAACAATAGTTCCAAAACACTGTAAAGAAACCCAAAGCAGACAAAAACTGAAAGGGAAACAGTCTTGAAGAAAGGGAAGCATGCTGGGTAAGGTATCACATTCCCCATCACTTCCCTTGAAAGAGCTCTCTCATCTGCACGATGCAAAGGGAACAGAACTCAGGCAGAAAATAGCAGTCTGGTTGGGTTGAGGAGTCAGAGGATAGTTTTTAGGGTTATTATAGTCACACCTGGAAACTGAAAAGAGAATTCCAGAAATCAGGGAGCTACAGAGAAGTGAGTCCTCAAATCTAAATACAAACATCCCTCAAATGCCTGGCTGACTCCTAAACTATGCATGTACATGCAAGACTCCATGGAGCCCAGCCAGAGAGCAACTCTGGAAACTTGAAAGAGATGGGCAAGTATTTTAGTAATTACTTAGTGTTAGAAAACCTAAGTATGGAGCTCAAATCATGCTAAGTCGGAACGTTTAGTAAGTACCCTGGTCTTTCCACTGAAATCTCAAGGGCTAGATCTTAAGAGTAACCACCAAAATCCAGGACTAACAGCTATGCCCTACAACAAATGGAAAACACAAAATAAACCTATCATAACAAAGCTTAAAGCCAAGTCTCTGTAGGATCAAGGTGATTTATCTGTATTTTAACTATCTGCTAGGAGAAAAAGAAACTCAACACACCTTCAAGGAAGATTATAGAATCCACAGTTTCTACAATGTATCACTGACAGTGACGGGTATATATGAACACATTACTAGGAATGTGAAGAAACAGGAAAATGAGATCATATGAAATTTCAAAAAAGAGTTGATAAAGAGCTCTGGATGACCCAGATGTTTGACTTAGTAGACAAGGACTTTAAAACTATTAAACATATATTTTAAAAGTCAATAGAAAAAATTGATACAATCAGTGAAAGGATGGGAAATTTCAACAGAGACATGAAATTCTGAAAAAGAACCAGATGTAAATCCTAGAAGTGAAATAAACAATGTTGAAATCAAACATTTATCAAATGAGAATTATAGAAAGATATGGTAGAAGAAACTTGATGAAGTTTGATGACAAAGTTGGTGGCAAGTCAATAAAAATATGCAAACTGGGGGTGCCTGGGTGGTTCAGTTGATTGAGCATCCAACTTTGGCTCAGGTCATGATCTCAAGGTTTGTGAATGCAAGTCCTGCATCAGGCTCTGTGCTGACAGTGCATAACTCTCTCTCTACTCTCTCTCTCTGCCCTCCCCAACTCATGCTTTCTCTCTCTCTCAAAATAAATAAATAAACTTTTAAAATATATACAAACTAAACCACAGAAGGAAGGAAAATTGAAGAAGGTAGAGGAGAGAACAGAATCTCAATGGCTGTGAAACAGTATCAAGTGGTTTAAAGTAATTATATGTGAAGTCCCAGAGTAAGAAGAGAGACAATGGAGGAGAAGATATATTTAAAGATAGATCTTGGTTGAAATTTTATCAGATTTGCTTTGAAACATTCCAGAGATCTAAGAAACTAAAAAACTCTAACAAGTTGAGATGTAAAGAAAACTATACTGAGGCACATCATGGTAATACTTTTGAAAAAAGAAGAAAACATTTTTAAAAATAATGTTTAATGTTTATTTATTTTTGAAGGAGAGAGAGACAGAGCATGAGTGGGGGAGGCACAGAAAGAGTGGGAGACACAGAATCCAAAGCAGGCTCCAGGCTTTGAGCTGTCAGCACAGAGCCTGATGCAGGACTTGAACTCATAGACCATGTGACCAGGACCTGAACCAAAGTCAGAGGCTTAGCTGACTGAGCCACCCAGGTGTCCCAGAAGAGAACATTTTTAAAGAGAAAAAAAAAAAAAAGACATTATTTAGAGGAATAATGATAAGAATAACAACCAAATTTTTATCAGAAATGATACAGTTCTGAGGATAATGAAAAGATGTAGTTCAAGTGATAAAAGAAAGCACAATGGCCAACCTAGATTTCCATATACTGCAAAACTATCCTTCAGAAGTGAATGCAAAATTAAGAAACTTTCAGAAAAACTGAAATCTAGAGTACTTGTCAGCAGCACAATCCGACTATAAAAATTACTAAAGGAAATTCTTCAGGCCATAAAGGAAAGGTACCTGATGGAAATTCAGACCCATAGGAAATAATGTAGAGGACCAGAAATAGTAAATATGTGGGTAAATGTAAACAATATTTCTCCTTCATTCCTTAGGTTTTTATAAAGACAGAAGACTTATTAAAGCTTCATAATAATAATGTGTTATGAGGTATACAACAAGCAGAAGTAAAACGTACGTCAACAGTAGCACGAAACAACAGAAATAAAGAGAAATAGTATTATATCACTACAAATTCTTATGTTATATATGAAATAGTATAATTGTAATTTAATACTTCATGAAGAATACATAACATCTAATAAAAAGTATTCAGAGGCAAACCCACAATTATTACAAGGATTTTAACTCACTTCTCTTAGCAATTAACTGAAGTAGTTCCAGAAACTTTGAGCTACACTAACAACCAACTTGCCCTAGTTGACATTATAGAACACCACACCAATTACTGGATTCTTTGCAACAGCACGTGGAATTTCCACCAAGACAGATTATATCTTGATTCATAAAACAAATCTTAATTCATTTCAAAGGATTAAAATCATATAGAGTACATTGCCTGCCCACAATAGAGTAAAATTGGAAAGCAAATGTCAATAAATGTCTAGAAAATACCATAAAGATTTAGAAATTACACTACATACTCTAAAGGATTCTCAAAGAAGAAATTACAGAGAAAATCAGAGGACATTACCAAATTTCAAAAACCCATGATTCTCCCTTCTATGCAGGGAGAAACCCAGTTCTTTCCTACTGACAGTCTCCCTTCCTTTAATACAAACACTCACAACTCTTGTGACATTTCTGGTCACCAAATGTGGGAGTGGGGGTGGTTCCCCATACGAAGCCATTCTCCATGACATCAGCTCAGTGCCCTGCATTTCAAGTCAGTTCTGACACTACCTACCCAGGGATCGCATCAGACCCCACAGTCAAAGACTGCTCCCTCCCCGTTTCAGATGCCAATCACAAGTAGTAGGTGCCCAGGTTACCCACAACTTCTATCTGATTTGAATGTGATGGGGTTAATATTTTGGAAAATCATCGATGTGTTGTTTTCCTTTTTTTCCTTTGCCTGAGTGTGTTAATGCTCCCTACTTCCGTGTGTGTGTGTGTGTGTGTGTGTGTGTGTGTACACAAGGTAATGGTGAAGAGGGGTAATGGTGGGAGTAAGAGTGGGGATGGAGATGAAGATGAGGAGGGACATTATAACTTGTTTTAGAAGGTTTGCAAGGAGAACAAAAGAATTTACATTGAGATTCTGACATTCAAAATAGATTACATAGCAAGACAATACCTATGAGAGATTATTTCTACTTCCCTTAATTTGCTCCAACTTCCCTCCTTTCTGGCACCTCACAGCAGCATAAGAAATATCAGTATGGGTGGGGCACCTCGGTGGCTCAGTCGGTTAAGCGTCCGACTTCGGCTCAGGTCACGATCTCACGGTTCGTGGGTTCGAGCCCCGCGTCGGGCTCTGTGCTGACAGCTAGCTTGGAGCCTGGAGCCGTTTCAGATCCTGTATCTCCCTCTCTCTCTGACCCTCCCCTGCTCACGTTATCTCTCTCTCTTTCTCTCAGAAATAAATAAAACATTAAAAAATATTTTAAAAAACAAAAAAACAAAACAAAACAAAAAAAGAAATATCAGTATGGAAATACCAAATCACATAAATTCTCTTACAGTTTAGAAAACAGCCCTTCTGCCCATGGAAGCGAGGCCACGAGGTTTGGAGGTCTATGGTTGAATGAGGATATGTGTAGAAAACTCAAAGAAAATCCCACCCCCATTTGGTTTGAAGGGATTGTAGAAAGAAGGAGAGAGAGAAAGGGAGAAGCTGGGGCAGAGGTGAGTATTAAAGAGGGGTGCATAGACTTCAGGGCCAGAAGAAGGCCTTATATTGGGTCCCCTTACTTTCCAGTCACCACCTTCACACAGCCTTATTTCAGGCAGCAACACTTTGAGGCTTCCTGGTGATATTAATGTGTAGTGGGTTGAAAACCACTGAAGTAAAAGTGAAACAGAATGAACGTCAGGTTCCCCCACCCTGCTTCTCAATATGAAGCTCTCATGAGAATAGATAGGTTAATTACAGACAAAATAGAGAAATTATTTCTTTGTAAATAAACACAAATATTTCTCAGAACGCTTGGGGTGTGGGTTTATTTGTTACATACAACATATGTGTGAAAATACTCTATAAGTTGTAAAAAATCTCTCCTCTGGAAATTTTCATTGTAGCCAAGTTGCAGCCTGAAAATAGAAAAGTGGTTCTTTGGTTGGGACTCCAGGAACTTGGGAAATGAAAATAAATTAAGGTTTTACTGATTTTTTTTTTAATGTTTATTTTTGAGAGAGAGAGAGAGAGAGACAGAGACAGAGCATGAGTGGGGGTGGGGGAGAGAAAGAGGGAGACAAAGAATCCTAAGCAGGCCCCAGGCTCTGAGCTGTCAGCACAGAGCCCTATACAGGGCTTGAACCCATGGACTGTGAGATCATAACCCGAGCCAAAGTCGGACGCTTAACTGACTGAGCCACTCAGGTGCCCCTAGATTAAGGTTTTAGCTAAAATGCATACAGTACAGGTGAATGTTCTCCCTCTAATAAAATTGAGTAATTTCTTTTCCCTAAATCAAAGTGAGCTGAGGCATTCAAACAAAAACACTTCCTTAATTAATGGATCACTAGCTGTGTATTCTGGAGGGCTTTGTTCCTGGAGTTGTGGTGGCATGTGGGGTGATCGTTAAGGTCGGGGGTCTGGAGTCAGAATGAGTGAGGTTAGAATCCTGGATCTGCCTTTCCAAACAGCATCACTTTGGGAAATTAACATATTTCCTCTAAGCCTGTGTTCTCATGAGGAAAATGCCCATTGTAATACAGTCTCCCACCATAGGTTGGTGCGAGGGAAGACCATCTGTAGTCAATGCTTGTTTTTATGTGGGACTGTTACAAGTCTCTTTATGTAAGAATTCTGTTGAAATTCTTAAAAGCAGAGAGACCTGGGATCTATGGTAGACCTACTGAATAAGATCGTCTAGAGGGAGACTTTAAAAAGCCATATCGGATGTTCCACACCAGATGGAAGGAATATTTGAGAGCAGTGGGTTCTCAGATTTTAGTGGGCATCAGCTTCACCTGCAGGCTTGCTGGGCCAGAGTTTCGGATTCAGGAGGTCCGGGATGGGTGCCTGAGAATGTGCATTTCTAACAAGCTACCGGGTGATGCTGATCCTGCTGGTGGCCACACCTTGAGAACTACAGCTCCAAAACGGAAGCCAGTCAGCTGGGCCCGCAGCACAAATCTGGTGCACTTCTTGTTTTGGTTAATGCAGTTTTACTGGAGCACAGTCACACTCGTTTGTGTACATATTGTCTGCGGCTGCTTTTGCAACGGCAAAATCAGGTCATCGTAAAAGAGATCACAAAGTTTAAAATATTTACTGTCTGGTCATTTACAGAAAATATTTACCAACCCCCGTTCCAGAGAAAAAGAATTCAAATAATTTGCATTTGGTGCAAACAGGATGTTACCTTAGCCTTACAACATACCCATCATTATAGTAAATTATTCAGGGCTTGATAAAGGAGATGGTTTAATCGGGGGTGCGTGTGTCCAGTACTGAAGTGTTGTGTTTCTTCAAGTCTTACTTTTTTTCTGTTTGTAAACTTAGACATTCTTAGAGTGAGTAGCTACTAGTAGGCACTGAAATTTTAATAAACAATTGTAGAAAAGGTAAAATATTAATTATACCATTTCATTTTACTAGTTTTCGTTGTTAATGTCTAATATATTAGCTTAACTACCTATTATGATCCAGGTAATTTACTTCAGAGGTCTTCATCACAAAATAGTGGGTCCAAACGTTTGCACACAAGAGTCATCTTGGAGAACTTGAAATACATACCAGTATCTGGGTCCTACCTCCAGAACTTCTGACTTGAAAGTTATGGGGCGGAATCTAGTGTTTGATGTTTTTTTAGAAGCTTCCTGATGATTCCAATATGCAGTCAGCATTGAGAACCATGAATACAGTGAGATTTGTTAAATGTACTAGGTTAGGGGCGCATTGGAGGCTCAGTTGGTTGAGCATCCAACTCTTGATTTCAGCTCAGGTCATGATCCCAGGGTTGCGGGGTCACCCCAAGTTGGGCTCCACACTGAGCATGGAGTTTGCTTGAGATCTTCTCTCTCTCTCACTCTCTCTCTCTCCTTCTGCCCTCTCTCCCCCACTTGTATGCTCTCCCTCCCTCTCTCTCTCTCTAAAATAAAATAAATAAAATGTACTAGCTTAAATTATCCCCTAGGTCCTATACTCTATGAATTGACACCCAGAGGTGGTCTCTGCCATTCTCTTACAGAGCTGGCCCTCCCGGCTACCATACCTCCTATTGTCCATGCCACACCCACATCATAAGCTCTGTTTATTGGCACAATGAAAGTCAGAAATTATTTTTCACTGTTAGAAGTAGTGACTTGCTACTAATGAATATTAGATATAGTGTCTGTTGAAATTATTGATATTTAAGATTTCCTAACCCATCCTATGTCCAGCTGTGAATTAAGAGGGTGCTGATTGCCTGGTTCCAACTACGGGAAGAATCAAGTCAATGAAATACTGCCACTCCTGCCTTCAATGAACCTTTTGTGCAATGTGATAGCCTGCACATCTAAAATTTTTTAGAGGTAGATCAGCTCGGTTGCACTGTGGAATCATCTGGGGAGATAAAAACCTCTCATGCCCAGGCTATACCCCAGGCCACCTACCTCAGAATCTCTGGGGTGGGACCCAGGGATCAGTAGTTTCTAAATCTCCTCAGGAGACTTCAATGGGCTGAAAAGGCTGAGAACTGCTGCTCTCAAGAGGACAATTGAGCCTTCATAAAGTTGCAGGGCAGGTGATATGGTTCTTTCAGTTTACCAATAAATGTTTGTATAGTGATACTTCCATGTGGGAGAAACAGGTCTGAGCTGTGCTTTCATTATAACGTGAAATAAGGTTTCTGGGAGAGTAGTTAACACACATGCACGGCTTATGTACAGCAAAGGGAACCATCAGCAAAATGAAAAGGCAATCTATAGAATGGGGGAAAATATTTGCAAATAGTATATCTGATAAGGGGTTAATACCCAAAATATATAAAGAACTCATACAACTCAATAGAAAGAAATCAATCTGGTTAAAAACCGGGCAGAGGATCCGAATGGGCATTTTTCCAAAAAAGATATACACGTGGTCAGCAAGTCCATAAGAAGGTGCTAATCATTCATCATCAGGGAAATGCAAAATAAAACCACAATAAGATATCACCTCATGCCTGTCTGAATGGCTAGTATCAAAAAGACAAGAAATAACAAGTGTTGGCAAGGATGAGGAGAAAAGAGAACACCTGTGTGCTGTTGGTGGGACTGTAAATTGGTGGAGCCACCGTGGAAACAGTGTGGACGTTCCTCAAAAAATTAAAAATAGAACTACCATATGGTCCAGCAACCTCACTTCTGGGTATTTATCCAAAGGAAATAAAATCACTATCTTGAAAAGATGTATGCACCCCCATGTTCACTGCAGCATTATTTATAATAGTGGTCCAGTTTCTACTAATGGACAAATGGATAAAGAAAACTTGTATACCATTATCATAAAGGCTGTATATTAAAGAGTCACAGCTAATATCATCTTCAACGGGGAAAAACTGAGAGCTTTTCCTCTATGGTCAGGAACAAGACAGGGATGTCCACTCTTGACATTATTATTTAACATTGTACTCAATCTTAGCCTCAGCAATCAGACAACAAAAAGAAATAAAAGACATCCAAATTGGCAAAGAAGAAGTCAAACTTTCACTATTTGCAGATGACATGATCTCTATGTATAAAACCTGAAAGACTCCACCAAAAAATTTCTAGAACTAATACATGAATTCAGCAAAGTTGTGGGGTATAAAATCAATGTACAGAAATCTGTTGCATTTCTATACACCAATAATGAAGCAGTGGAAAAAGAAATCAAGGAGTTGATCCCATTTACAATTGTGCTCAAAACCATAAAACACCAAGGAATGAACCTAACCAAAGAGGTAAAGATCTGTATTCTGAAAACTTATTAAAGAAATTGAAGAGGACACAAAGAAATGGAAAAACATTCCATGCTCATGGATTGGAAGAACATTGTTAAAAAGTCTCTACTACCCAACACAATCTATACATTTAATGCAATCCTTATCAAAATACCACAGCAGAACACTCTGGTTTTTCTTCAGATTGCATAACTCTTTCACCTTTTACAAAATACCACAGCAGATTTCACAGAGCTAGAATAAACAATCCTAAAGTTTGTAGGGAACCACAGAAGACCCTGAATAGCCAAAGCAAACCTGAAAAAGAAAAGCAAAGCTGGAGGCATTATGATTCCAGACTTCAAGCAAGCTATACTACAAAGCTGTAGTCGTCATGACAGTATATTATTGGCACAAAAACAGACACGTACATAGATGGAACAGAATTGAAAACCCAGAAATTAACCCACAACTGTGGTCAATTAATTTTCAACAAAGTAATAAAGAATATCCAATGGAAAAAGGACGTGTCTTCAACAAATGGTATTGGGAAAACCGGACAGCAACTTGCAGAAGAATAAAACTGGACCACTTTCTTACACTATACCCCCAAAATAAATTCTGAATGTATGAAAGACCTAAATGTGAGACAGGAAATCATCAAAATCCTGGAGGAGAACACAGGTAGCAACTTCTTTGTCCTTGGCTGGACTAACTTCTTTACTAGACATGTCACCGGAGGCAAGGGAAACAAAAGTAAAAATGAAACTATTGGGACTTCATTAAGATAAAAAGTTTCTGCACAAAAAAGGAAATGATCAACAAAACTAAAAGGCAGCCTACATAATGGGAGAAGATATTTTCAAATGACATATCTGATAAAGGGTAACTATCCAAAATCTATAAAGAACCTATCAAACTCAACACCCCCAAAGCCAATAATCCAGTTAAGAAATGGGCAGAAGACATCAATAGATACTTTTCCAAAGAAGCCATCCAGATGGCTAACAGACACATGAAAGAACGCTCAACATCACTCATGGTCAGGGAGATACAAATCAAAACCACAATGAGCTACCACCTTACACCTATCAGATGGCTAAAATTAACAACACAAGAAACAACAGGTCTTGGTGAGGATGCAGAGAACGGGGAAGCCTCTTGCACTGTTGGTGGGAATGCAAACTGGTGCAGCCACTCTGGAAAACAGTGTGGAGGTTCCTCAAAAAAGTTAAAAATAGAACTCTCCTATGATCCAGCAATTGAACTACTATTTACCCAAAGGATATAAAAATACAGATTTGAAGGGGTACATGGACCCCAATGTTTATAGCAGCATTCTCGATAATAGCCAAACCATGAGAAGAACCCAAATATCCACTGATTGCTGAATGGATAAAGAATATGTGGTATATATAATGATGGACTATTACTCAGCCATCAAAAAGAATGAAATCTTGCCATTTGCAATGACGTGGATGGAGTTAGAGTGCATTATGCTAAGCAAAATAAGTCAGTCAGAGAAAGACAAGTACCATATGATGTCACTCATATATGAAATTTAAGAAATAAAACAGATGAATATAGAGGAGGGTAAAGAAAGAAAGAAACAAGAGAAGGAAACAAACCACAAGAGACTCTTTTTTTTTTAAATGTTTATTTATTTTTGAGAGAGAGAGAGAGAGAGAGACAGACAGACAGACAGACAGAATGTGAGCGGGTTAGGGGCAGAGAAAGATGGAGACAGAATTTGAAGCAGGCTCCAGGCTCTAAGCTGTCAGCACAGAGCCCAACGCAGGGCCCAAACCCATGAGCCGCGAGACCATGACCTGAGCTGAAGTTGGACTCCTAACTGACTGAGCCACCCAGGCATCTCTACATGAGACTCTTAATGATAGAGAACAAATGAGAGTTGATAGAGGGAGGTGGGTGGGGGATGGGCTATATTGGTGATGGGTATTAGGAAGGCACTTATTGAAATGAGAAGTAGGTGTTGTATGTAAGTGATGAATCACTGAATTCTACTGAAAACAATATTGCATGGTATGCTAACTAACTAGAATTTTAATAAAAACCTGGGCGGTGGGGGGAAACGGTGGTATATATACACAATGGAATGTTGTTCACCTATAAAAAAGAGGGAAAGCCTGCCATTTGCGACAACACAGGTGCACCTGGATGGTATTATGCTATGTGAAATAAGCCAGAGAGAGAAAGACAAATACTCTATCATCTCACTCATATGTGGAATCTAAAATTCAAAAGCAAACAAAACAAACAAAATAAGGAAAGAAAAAGAAAAACCTGAACCAACAGACACAAATAACAGATTGGTGATTGTGGCTGACAGAGAGGTAGTGGTGGGTAAAATGGGTGAAAGGGTCAGAAGATAGAAATTTCCAGTTATGAGATAAATAAGTCCTAGGGATGCAATGCGCAGCATGGTGACCATGGTTAGTAATACTGTAATATTATATATTTGAAAGTTGCTAAGAGAGTTCTCATCACAAGAAAAAAAATGTTCGTACCAATATATGGTGCTGAATTGTAATTAGACTTCTGGTGGGGATTATTTTATGATGTACCCGTATGAATATCAATATATGCAAATATATCAAATTATGTTGTTATATAAAGTTATATGTCGTTATATCTCAAGTTTTTTTTAAAAAACCTGATACTGTAGATGAAGAAACAGAGGCCTAGGTTACACAGTACCAAGAAACGGAAACCTAAGTCTGCCCGATGGGACTGCAGGCTTTTACCCCCTGGAGTCTGCCACGGCCATATGCTGTGTCTAGAACTGGAAGGCAAAGCTGAGGTTCCTGCCCACACCCCACTTCCCTATTTTCTGAATGTATTAGAAAAGCCCCTACAAACAAATCTGTGTCAACATCCTTCATTTTATAAGAGCACATCCAGAGAGGTAAAGTACTTTCCTAAAACCACCTGGAGAGTCAAATTCGAGAAGGCTACAGAGCTCAGTGAAGTGTCTCAAAACTGAACTCAGGCAAAGGGGGATGAAAACACTTTTTTAAAAGTGTTTATTTACTTATTTTGAGAGATAGAAGGAAAGAGAGCACACACACTTGCAAGTGGGGGAGTAACAGAGAGAGAGAGAGAGAGAGAGAGAGAGAGAGAGAGAGAGAGAGAGAGAGAGAATCCTAAGCAGACTCTGCTCCATCAGTACAGAACCCACCTTGGGCCTTGATCCCACCAACTGTGTGATCATGGCTCGAGTGGAGATCAAGAGTCAGACGTCAACCAGTGGAGCTACTCAGGCACTAGGAAAAAAATTTTAAAGCAAAGTAACTGTTCTATATCTTGATCGTGGTTGTGGTTACACCTTGTATACAATCACCAGTGGTTACATCTTGTACACAATCACCAAAATGATCAAACCGTATCTTTGAAATTGATGAATTTTAATGTATATACATAATAACGTAGATAAAGATGGAAAAGCAAACATATATACATAATTTGGGGTGATGCTCCATGAGCCAGACACCATGATGAATGCTTTGTAATTCTTATCTCATTATCTATGGACATAAATGTAGCCTGTCTAAACCACTCAGGTACATTTTCTGGAATTCCCTATCTCACTGTCAAAAAAATCTTACTTAGGACTAAATGGGACTTAATTTTTCCTAAGTTGAAGAGGAGGCCATGCTCCACGCTCTTGTCCACTCCACTCTCCATGTCTGTTGCTAGAAACGTTACAGCCTATATTTGCTAAGCACCCCCAGGAAGCCAGGCATGAATAATTCATTTAATCCTCCAACAACTCTTTGGGGTACGTGCTACTATCATCCCCACTTCATGGATGCTGAAGCTTAAGAACGAAGCCCTTAAAAAAAAGCTAGGGTGACACATCAGGAAGCAGCAGAGCCAACATTTGACTCCAGGGAGTCTGAGCCCCAGGGGTCATTTGCTCTCCACCATGCCACACGGCCTCCCAACCAGACACCAGCCAGGCTGCTGAGTGCTGCATGGGGCCATGGACTGACCTTGGGTAAATGACAAAGGATGCTTTTCCCAGTGTAGCTGCATCTCCAGACCAGACCAGCGTGGCCCCAGCTCACATCTGTGGTTCTGCTCCCAGTGATAGGCTGCTGGGATGAGAGACAGCCTGGGAACCTAGGAATCGGCACAGCTGCTGGGCGAAGGTGCATCCACAGGATCCAAAAGGCCCAGAGCATCATGGGAGAAGCCATTTGACTTAACACACAGCCCTTAAAAAATTAATTAAAAATTTTTAGTGTTTATTTATTTTTGATAGAGAGAGATAGAGTATGAGGAGGGAAGGGGCAGAGAGAGAGGGAGACACAGGCTGAAGCAGGCTCCAGGCTGTAGGCTGTCAGCCAAACACAGGGCTCAAACTCATGACCCACAGGATTATGCGCTGAGCCCAATTGGGATGCTTAATCGACTGAGCCACCCAGGTGCCCCAAAACATTTTTTAATGTGCGTTTACTCCCTTCGTCCCTGACATTCCTATAAAATGGAGAGACCTTCCCAGAATTTTGCGAGTGGTTCTCTGGCTGCTCTGGCTCCCAGCTTGTTGTTTCAGTTTCACTTTGATTATTTCCTTAATAAACGAAACCTTAAAAGGACTCCACCCCCGATGGCTGGTTCAACAACAGCTTGCTGCCTGTCTGCCTTTGCAGCAGTGACCATCAGAGAGGACAGGACCCTGGCCGAGATGCAGGCCCCAGGGGGCCCCAGTCCTGGGCAGACCTGCGTGCTGATCCTGATCTTCACAGTGCTTCTGCAGTCCCTCTGCGTGGCCGTGACTTATCTGTACTTCACCAGTGAACTGAGGCAGGTCAGTACAACATACGCAGTTCCTGACAGAGGCTCTCGGCAAACCTGGGTTAACTGCCTGTTTCCTCCTCCGTGAAGACCTTACAGTAGGAAAACCTGTTCCCTTTCTCTGCCTGTGGATCCTAACTGCTACTGAATGTAATTACTGAGGACCTTGTCAAAGTGAAAGGATTGTGTGTACCAGGTGCAGTTATAGTACTGGCTGAACCAGCTACTAGCAGATGCAGAAACAAAAGTCTGGAGGTGTTTTTTTTTTCTGCAACACTGTGTATAGTTTATAATACTAGCAATCGAACTAAAACCAAACCCGAGTCTTGAAATGTCGTCAGGTTTCTCTTTTTCCTCTAAGACATGGGTAAGTCAGGAGGGTAAGTCAGATCTTACCAGATGTTTTGATTTTAGATCGGTGGCGCTTCTGTGTTGACAAGAGTGAAGATATCGAGGACTGGCACTCATCTATTCGTTGGCCACAGACATGTCACCATAAAGCCTGTAATAAAGAGGTTACCATATGGACTCAGAATTTTACTGAGTTCATGATAAAATAATTGAAAATAAAACAATTGTCCTATGCCTGTGGGTAGTCAAGTAGGAATCCAGGTACATTTGACAGAGAAAAAAACCTTAGTGGCTTTTTAGTTCATGTGCACCTGAACCATATACACCTTTCAGAACTATGAGTGCAAAATGGCTGACAATAAACCAAGTCAGCTTTTGGCTTCTTATATATATTTTGACCGACTGTGTTTTATATAGAAGAGAGCTGTGAGCTGGAAGGAACTTTGGACACCCCTAACTTCGTAGATGAGGAGACTAGAGAGCCCCAGACAAAATGACTTATCCAAGCTCAGACAGAGCTTTGGAGGTAGAGCTGAAATCAGGTCTTCAGGCACCTAAGTAACATTCCTCCCCCCACCACAGGATGTCCACAGGGTTAATATATTTGCACCCTATGATGCACATTGATAAGGCAATATTACATCTGCCAGCTGGCTAGGAAATGCAAGTAGAGGGGTCTCAGAACAATGTGAACTATCCAAATGGCATAGACTGAGTATCTGTTAAGGAAATGTAGTTTGTAGACCCTGTGGAGTATAAATTTGTTTATATCAAATACTTGCAAATTTTTCCTTTGGATTTGGATGAAGTAGACTCTTGTTTGACTTGTAAGTAATTATGAAAGTGGTGGCTACCATTAGGTGACCGGTAAAGTCAGCTTTGCTGTAGGGCACATTCAGAAGAGCCTGTGTATCTGTAACTGAAACAGCAATGGAACTATGAGCATGCCTCTAGTTCTAAGTCTGCATGAGAGGCTGGAATACTGCTGTGTTTACAAGTTTGGAGCTAGAATGTCCTAACCTTTGTTCACTTTGCAACATAAACAGAATCAGTCTGTCTCTTTATTATGAAAGAATATCATTCCCTCAATTTGCTGACGTTACAAGTTGGTCTAATTTTAAGACTATATTAACTGGTTCTTGACTGAATGGACTTATGTAATTGTGTATACGATCAAGTAATTTTTTGAATTCTATAAAACTGGAAATTTCAAATAAACTTCACCATGTCCCCAGGTGCATACATTTTTCTTAACTGCGTAGTTATATATGTACACATATATTTATAGACATGAAGAAGAATTCATTGAGAGTGCCAGAAAGGGAAGAGAAATAACAGATACTGAGCAAATACTGTGTTCCAGGAACTTTGCAAAATAGTGCTCTATTTGATCCTTACAAAAATCTCGTAGTGGTGCCCAAGTGGCTCATCTAGCTCTTGATTTTGGCTCAGGTTATGATCTCAGGATCATGAGATCGAGCCCTGCATTGAGCTCTGCATGGAGCCTGCTTGGGATTCCCTCTCTCTTCCCTCTGCCCTTCCCCCACTCTCTCTCTCTAAAAAAATCTTGTAAATATCATTACCCCATTTTACAGATAAACTAAGGCTCAAGGAGTTAGGTGATTTGTCCAAGATTTTAAAGCTGGTTGAAGAGAAAGCCCAGTTTTGAACCCTGGCATTAAATAAGTGCTCAATAAACTGTGGCCATTGTAATTAGTATTGAGAAGTCTCTTGAAGTTGTCACCCTTTTCATCAGGAACGCTTGCAAGAAAAAATGAATCTGAGTCCCTTTGGTTGTCTGTGTAGAGTTTGGAAAAGCATGTTTAACTTAAATATTAATTTTCTGAAACGAAGCTCAGATTCCACTTTGGCTAATGAAACTTTCTAGAAGAGAGACTACGCAAGGATTTTAGGGAATGTGGCCTTAGGTGGGCTGAGTAATGTCTAACTGGAGCTTCGCAAATAAGCCTATAGACTAGCAATCACGAACAATGAATATGGGCTTAGCCTCTAACGTTTATTTCTCCCTGAGAACATTTTGTGACAAGGAGGCTGCCTATCACTGCAGCATCATATTTGGGAAAGACAAAGGAGAAGGGGATCCTTATCCCCCCCAATCTCCTTAAATGGTTTTTTATGGTATTTGTGGTTTGCAAAAAATAATTGTTAGAGACTAATGTCAGGGCAGCAGAGAGAGTCAGTGCTGCCACCCCAAAGTCCCTGAGTCAACTGGCAAAGGAGTCCACCCTATAGCCCACAAGTTCTGCCAAGGACTCTGGCCTAGACAGCTGCCATGTTTGCAATGACACCAACAGTAGTCACAGTGGAAATCCACTTGTCAGAACCAAGGGCTTCTGGAACAGAAGAGCAGGCACTGGGTACAAAAGCTGTGTCCCTGAGAAAATAGCACACACATCCCCCTGCCCTAACACCCACATGTGGTTATGGAGAGAATAGCTCTCATGTGAAGTGTGATGCAGGAAATTCATGCTTTGAAGTGGACAGGATGTGGGAAAGAAGGGGGGAGAGAGACACATCACATTAATCTTCATGAATCATTCTTGAAAAGCCACAGCAACCCCTCACTCATGCATCTAGTTTCTAGCATTGCCCAAAGTCTGTAGAAGGAAACACCAGATACGACAATGCAAGAAAATGTGGGGATGGGGAGCGTGGCTGGGGCTTTCTCTCTGGGTTTCTAGAAGAGAAATACCAAAATATCGGTCATTGTGACTTCTAAATGGTATGATTATGGGTGTCCTTTTTCCCTCTTTATTTTCCTTTTTATTTTATAAAATGTCTACAGTGAATGTCATAAAAGTATCTATGCTATCTACATATGATTTTCATGTAGATTTAAAGAACGTGGCATTTTTTATGTGGTCCTAACAGAAAACAGTCATACACAAAACTGTCCACAGACAACCGTATAAACAAGAGAAATCATCCAGAGACTGATTAGGAAGTAGGATTAGGGTGATTTTTGTGTGTTTTTTTTGTTTGTTTCTCATTTAGAAAAGTGTTCTTTACTTTTCCGTATTTGCCAGGTTGCCTGTGTACCAACAATGTTTCTAGGCTTCATTAAATTTGGGGGTAACAGTGGAGTCACATTAGCTTGTCAACCTCCCTCTCATGTAGACCTAGGGTCTTACTGAGTTTTCAGGGTTCTCCCTCCTACCTCCCAGATGTGTTTCTGGAAAATCCCCATAGGGCATCCAGAGCCCGTAGGCTGCACTTGGTTCTGGCCTGGGCTAGTCCCTGCTTCCGCCCTTTTCGGTTCCCAGGCAGCTAGCTGCCAGCTACCGTGGCTGTCTGGTCCCAGGCAGCCCTCAGCCTTGCCCCTTCTTGCCCCTGGCTCTACCTTCCACCTTCTTCATCCTTTCCTGCTGAGACAGCTTCTAACTGCTGTGAAGTAAGAACACCATCTCTCCCTCCTTTCTGTGGCATGCATGTCTTTTCCTCTCAACAGGTTACCGAAGTTTGTGAACCTGTTTATTCAGTTTTATCGTACCAATGTCTGGCCAGAGAGCACGCGTGCTGGCTGCACTGGGACGGTGTCCAGTGAGGCCAACTTGCTCTTCCTGGAACCACCCTCAGGTCTTGTACTGCATCCAGCTCTTTGTCTCCAGTCCTATGCCCTGATTTGCTAGATATGTTCTCATATTTCTAAACCATACATAACTGACTGCCTTTCTGGGAAATGCTTTTCCGTTCCCACATAGGTTGGAGATTAAAATAGAAGTCTATAAGGGAAGAGCTTGGGGTGGGTAGGGGCAAAGCAATGTCGGCTAATTCCACCGCCACTCCCAACTCGATTCAGGTGGCCCCAGCTGTCACCCCTACTGCATCTACTAGGCTGAATGTTCTTCTCTTGTAATTTAAAACAGGAAGAAAGAAAATAAACATTTAAAAGTAAATGAATGTTCTATGCCAGAGTGTGTGGAAGGAATTAATCAGCTCAGGTTTGTACTTTTGCCCTTGATGGACCTTGATCAAATGTCCAAGGAGTGCATGGCTGAGTACAAAATGGGTGACTCTGGCTGGGACCTCCCATAAACAAGTTATTTTGATCTGGAAGGAGGTTGTCTTTTTATAAGAAGGTGCATCATTAAGTTTGGTCTTTCCTTCAAGCTGTGGAGTCCCCTAAGTCCAAACAACAGATAAAAATGGCCATTTCCCCAGAGAAAGGCAATTAAGATTTGTACAGAAAAAATCACATATCCTCAATCCCAGTTGTTAAAAACAAAAACAGGAAGAAAAAAAACCCAATGTCTGACCTTGCACGGACTTCCCATTTTCCTTTGTAAAATTAACCAGTTATCACCCTGCAATGTGCTGACTGGTTTGGGATATCTGTGTGCATGCACTTGTGTGTGTGTGTGTGTGTGTGTGTGTGTGTGTAATATCAAGCTAGGACTTCATTGAAAATGACCTGGCCATTATAAATGTGTGCTCTCAATCAGAAGGAGGGGGCAAACCTTCAAACGGTGTTTCAAGTCTCTGCAGGTAAATTCCTAGATAGATTGTGTACAATTAATGAGACAATATTAAGATTTCCAGTGGCAATATCGTCCAGAGTTGGCCACCCAGAGGACTAGAAATCACAACAATAACTAGAATTTACTCAATAGCCAAAGCTCAGATCAAGACACAGAACATTGCCTACACCCCAAAGGATTTGTTTAATTTTTTTATTTAGGATGCTGGAATTTAAATGGACTCTATTGCCTACTTTGTACCTAGACAGCTTCCCAGCTTTAGAATGGGACCCCCACCATATCAGAGGTGGAAAGGACCTCAAAGATCACCACAATGAACCAGCTCAAAACTCAAATGAAAAACAGACACAGAAGAGAAAAAGCAATTTGTTGAGGGACACACAGCTGTTTAATGGCAGGACCGGTGAAGGGCACTGTGACCCAGGGTGTCTCGCCCACACCTGTATCCTTCCCACCACGCCTGACTGCTTACTTTTATTCACTAGACAAAGGACAGCACGCTTACCTTTATTTCAAGCCACGAGCTTATCCAAAGTACCAAGACTTCTCTGAATCTGTTATCAGTTCCTGTTGTTTTAACTTGTAAATGAACAAAAATAAAAAGCACTTTGGTGTATAATAATGTGTTATATTCCATCTGAACCCAGATGCAGGACAAATACTCCCAAAGTGGCATTGCTTGTTTCCTAAAGGAAGACGATATCTCCTGGGACCCCAACGATGAAGAGAGTATGAACAACCCGTGCTGGCAAGTGAAGTGGCAGCTCCGTCAGTTTGTTAGAAAGGTAGGTGCACCACCGGGTCATTCCGCCAGCACACACAGCAGGGCGTGAGAGAAAGAACACTGAGTATCCTCAAGCGTAGATGCCTCATTTTGCAAGGGAGGCGATGGAGGCCCAGGGTATTTAAGTGATCTCGCCCAATTTCCTAAAACTAGAAAAAAGTGGAACAGCACCAGACAGGGGGTCCTGGCTGACCCCTGGTCTACAGTTCATTCCTCTACTCCAGAGAGCCTCCCCATCTAGTCCACCCTTTTTATCTCCCATTGTGGGAAATCGAGGCACAGACTGGGCAAGGTGTTCAAGATCACACAACGATAAAAGATGTGTGTGGTTTTGTTGTTGTTCAGAAGACAAAAGAAGCCAAATAATGGTGTTTTATATTATTCACACCTTGTTGATGTCTGGAGTTAAATATATACTTATTTTTGTCTGTGTATAGAGATGAAAAGAGAGGAAAGGAAGAGGGAACAAAGAGACGCGTTGGGAACTTGAAGGTGATGACATCTCAATGTATAGTCAACAAGTGACAAATTACAAAATATGATCTGTTTATGGGCACAGGATCACTAGCAGAAACACTATGTTAGCTGGCAGTTTATTTCACTAAATTACATTATTTTGCTTTCATTGTTTTTGCCATCTGCCTTCCAGAAAGGTCAGATGAGAACATGGATATAAAAATACCCTGTATGCACCATTATTGTTTAAAAAAATACTGGGGACATTCCCAGGGCAGGAAGAAGATGTGTTTTAAAGGTATGATTGCAAGTCCATTGTTTATGCCCTGTCTGTCCATATAAACGGTGTTACGTCAGCGGTTAGAGCTCCAATTTATAACCCCAAGCAGTCCTCATAGTAGACCCCAGACATCACCTATGATGCCATTTCTATGAGAAATGGAATCCGACTTTGCCTGGAGGCCGGGGAAGGGTGCCCACCACCCCACAACACAAGCTGTATGATTCAGCTGTGGCTCCGTGGCCCCAGGTGGCAAAGACCCGGACAAACCCGAGGGTGGGAGGAATGGGGCTCTGCAGTCCCTGGCGCGCATGGGGGCAGCCCCGCAGGTGGCAGGGGAGAGGAACTCAGAACTAGGGCATAAATCTGGAGACTGAGATGGGGACTGGAAGCCGGGGCTGGGAGTGGGGGATTAGAGAAGCAGTGAGAATAGATTTCACATACCTCTTTCCTGCTGTTCTTTCTCTCCCTCCCATCCTCACGTGCTGCCCCTAACTAGAACAGGCAGCAGCTGACAGAGAGTGCAGATGGGTGGTGGGAGTATAGGGTGGAAAGATTTCCCTTTATTTTTCAGGCACCATTAGTGGAACAGACTATTTCCAGTAAACATCCTATGCCCATTACATATGATATCTCATTTAATCCTCATAACTGCTCTGTGAGGAAGGAAGCATTATGATCTTCCTCCTTTTTTTTTTTAATAGATGAAGAAATTAAAGTTCACCTCAATTAAGTAACTTGAGCAAAGTCTCCCAGAACTAGTGATTGACAGATCTGAATCCGTACTATCTGACCAGACTGTCGTTATTCTTTCAGTCTGTTTCCCACACTATAGGAATTACCCTTCTCTCTTTCCTGCTGCTCCTCCCTCTTCCTTCCTCCCTTCTGTCCCAAAATGAGAGAGGCACAGAGACTATGCTGAGGCCACATCTCCTTTCCTTTCCATATACCGATGCCCACTGTGTTACTGGCAGACCCTCCATTATCAGGTCAGGGCTTGAGGCCAAGCGGAAGGCGGAGAGCTTCTGATCTGGGGTGGGAGTGCAGAGGAGGGGAGTTTTTGCCTGTTCCCACATTAACAACAGTGGCAGGAAAGGAAGGCAGCGATGGATAAAGGCCCAGGTAGCAGAGCTGGGTGGAGGCGAGTTTAGAAGCTGTGGATGCGCAGTCAGCATTAGCCCATCTCATAGAAAGGCTAAGGTTTCACTCTTTCTTACTGGTTTTCCCCACTGGTTAGTACAAAGAAAGTGATGCTACTTGTTTAATAAAGATGTTGGAACGTGGTAAAATATGTTGATGTGAAGAATGCCCTAGCCACGTGCCAGAAATGAGAGAAGGACACCGTGTTGCAGGTCCCGGCTTGATGGGCTCTGTATGTCCGTGGGCATCCCGACAGAGTGGAAGTGGGCCTTACATCGCGAGACCTGGGCCTGCCCGATGCAAAGCCCTTGAATGCTCTTATGTAGTGCACGTATATACACACTTGCATGCAGACACACATCCCACACAGAGAGAGTGAGGTGGTATGCTCGCCGCATCCAGTAGCTTCAGGGGGCTTGGGGAACATTAGCCTGTCTTCACTTGGCAGCTGGCACCTTCCTCTTGTGTTGCTCAAGGTGTGGTCTTTCAAAGACTTCATCCAGAAACAGAGCTTTCCCAGACAGAGGACCATCCTCGGTCACCATGCGGCGACAGCTGCCTCTGCCTCAGTATTCGCACCATCTCCCGCCCTCCCCCACACAAACTCTGCTTAAACAACTGAAGCTTCTGAGGTTGATGTCCTATGTAGAGATTTCATCTCAGATACCCACAAGAAGAGCCGTAGGCATTCTGTAGTCAGTTTAACTATTTTTAGGGAAATTAACAAGCTTTATTCAATACTGTTTGCAGATTTTGAGAACCTATGAGGAAACCATTCCTACAGTTCCAGGTAGTATCTTTTTCATTGTTATTTTAATTTTCTACTGTCAACTTCATGGCAGGGTGACTAGCTCTCCAGCCATTTTTCTCTGCTTGTATCTACACAACCCCCTCCAACTCCTCCTGTGTCTCAATCCACTTGATTCTATTTTCTATCTGCATTGACAGTCAGAACACTTAGGGCCAAATCTGTGCCCCACCCATGGTCAAAACTTTATTTCATCGGAATCTTATTTTCCCAGTGTGGACTTTCCTCTCGCCTCAATTTGTTCAATTATTTATTTTTTACTTGTGAGTGTTTCATAAATGAGCCATCTAAATCCTTTCTGGAACGTGGCTGAAAGTAAGATAAATAAAGTCCCCAAAGTAACTCATCTTCTCTACTCTGACCACCACTAAGCTCTATGCCCTTCCCTACACAAAAGCCCCTCACTTTGTCATTTTTCCCAGCAATCTTTCACCCACCCACCCACCACAAGTCTCCTCTCATGATCCCTCAGCCATGGCCACCTTCCTCTTCATGGTCAGCACCCTGCTCTTAACCCACATCCTCTCTAAGGGTTATTCTCCAGGCTGGCTTCTTCCCTTCCTGGCTCTTCATACAACTGGCCCCTTTTCATTCTCATCTTGTCACCTAAATGTTACTTCTTCAGAGAGAACGTCCCCAGCTACCTTACTTAGGTAAGGTAATGAACACTTATCTTGTCCATTTCCTTTCATATATAATTTATCTGTGTGCTATCTGATTCCCCACCACATTAAAAATACACAAAGATAGAACAGATGTCTATCTCTCTCATCTCTCTATACCTAGCACCTAACTCTATGCTCAAAATCTATTAGATTCTTTTATTCCCTTGACCCTTAGGTGGACCACCTTTGGTATACACATGTGTGTATTTTGATTGAGATGAAATTCACATAACATACAAGTTACCTTTTTGGGGGGAGGGGACGTTGTAAAAGGTATCATTCTCATTTTATTTTTTAATTGAAGTATAGTTGACATACAATAATATATTCATTTTAGATGTACGCCATAGTGATTTGACATGTATATACATTGCAAAATGCTCACTACAGTAAGTATAGTTAACATCTGTCACCATACAGGATTGTTACAATATTATTCACTATCTTCCACATGCTGCATTTTATACACCATGACTTATTTATTCTATACTGGAAGTTTGTACCTCTTAATCACCTTCACCTATTTTGTCCATCTCCCCACATCACTCCCTTCTGGGAATCACCAGTTTGCTCTCTGTATTTATGAGTCTATTTGTCTTGCTTTGTTTGTTTGTTTGGTTTTGGATTCCACATATAAGTGAAATCTTACATTATTTGTCTTTATCTCTCTAACTTATTTCACTTAGCATAATACCCTCTGTGTCCATCCATGTTCTCTCAAATGGCTAGATTTCATTATTGTTTATGCCTGAGTAGTATTCCAATGTGTGTGTGTGTGTGTGTGTGTGTGTGTGTGTGTGTGTGTGTACACACAGCTTCTTTATCCATTTATCTTTTGATAGACACTTAGGTTGCTTCTATATCTTGGCTATTGTAAATAATGCTACAATGAATATAACGGTGCATATATCTTTTCGAGATAGTGATTTCATTTTCATTTTCTTCGGATAAATATCTAGAAGTGGAATTGCTGGATCATATGGTTTTCCTATTTTTAATTTTTTGAGAACTCCATACTGTTTTCCACGGCGGCTGCACCAATTTACATTCCCGCCAACAGTGTAGTAGTGTTCCCTTTTCTTCACATCTTTACCAACCCTTGTTGTTTTTTATCCTTTTTGTATTATCACATCTGAGGTGGTATCTCATCGTGCTTTTGATTTGTGTTTCTCTGATGATGAGTGATGCTGAGCGTCTTCTCATGAAGGAATGGCCTTACATGGAAGGGGTTCTGTGGGAACCAGAAGTGCAGTCCCCTCTGGTTGCCAGAACCAGACACTTCAAGGGTGTTCCCTGTGTGTACCCTCCTGTCGTGACTGGGCCACAACTGCTGGTGAGCGTGACTGGCCATAGGTCTGGCTATGGCTGCTGTGGGTGCTCTGCTGGGTGGGGCTACCTGCCCTGGGTCAGAAGCCACTTTGGAAGGACACTGGTCTCAGCTGAGGTCACCCCTGATGTGTGGCAAGGAAGGAGCAGCTTTACAGGGACATTGATCTCAGCTGAGCTACTTTAGGGGGGCAGCTCCCCTGGGATGGGCAGACTCAGGGGCACAGGTCCACAGGGTAATGTCAGGACGAAGCAAGTGGTGCTAACAAGATAGATGGACAAAGTCAGAACTGGCACCGGTCAGTGCATCAGGCCAGCGAGGCAGAAGGAGGGCAAGATAAAAGGCTGCCAGCACTTCTGCATCACCCCTCCCCCCACAAATTTCCTACAGACCCCTGCTCTTCTATCATGTGCCCTAAAATGAGTCAATGAATCTCCTTTGCATATGGCCCAGGCACTTTTGAAACTGCTCCCCTGTGCCATGTCTTGGAGTGAGTAAGTTTGTATGCAGGCCCTTTAAAAGCAGAGTCTCCATGTCTGCTGGCCCACTGGCTCTCCTGGAGGTGAGCCCCACTGATTTTCAAAGCTGGACATTGTGAGAGCTCATCTTCCCAGTGTAGGCCCCTGGGAAGGGAGGCGGTGCCCCATGTGGGGCTAGACTCCCTTAGTCCCCAGGGGGAATTTCACACCTATGATATCCCACCCCTCACTTATAGACTGCCTCACCTGGGGTGTGGGTCCGGACCAGACCTTGTCTCTGCCACTTTCAACTCTTCTCCATGTGACTCTTTCTTTTTCTCTTTAGCTGTGGAAGCCCTGTCCTGCTAGTCTTCAGGTCCTTCTCAGGGAGCATTGCTCTGTACGTAGTTGTAGCCTTGATGTGTCCATGGGAGGATATAAGCTCAGGATCTTCCTACTCCACCACCTTCAAAAATTTTACAATTAATCATTTTGAAGTGCACAGTGTAGTGGCAGATGGTACATTCCCAATATTGTGTCACTACCATCTCCACATAGGAGGTTCTTAATACAGGGGTGCCTGGGTGGCTCAGTTGGTCGAGTGTCTGACTCTTGATTCCTGCTCAGGTCATGATCTCATGGTCATAAGACTGGGCCCCAAGTGAGGCTCTGTGGTGGATGTGGAGCCTGCTTAAGATTCTCTCTTTCCCTCTCCCTTTCCCTCTGCCCCTCCTCCATTCATGCACACATTCTCTCTCTCTCTCTCTGAAAAAGGGGAGTTCTTAATACATATTTTTTAAATGAATACATAAGTAAAGAAAACTATTAAATCAATTTACTACTTCTTCACATTTGGCTCATCATAGCCCCATTTTCCCATATTAATGCCCATAGAGGCCTAACTACATATACCAGAGACTTACATCCTAGGCCACACCAGCCTGGCAGAGGAGAAAATGTTCTTCCATTTAAGTGTTGCAAGGATGTCTTTCTACGTTTCAACTATTCTTTTTCCCTTTTTAAAAAGTGTTTATTTATCTTGAGAGAGAGAGATAGAGAGAGAGAATGAGTAGGAGAGAGAGAATCCCAAGCAGACTCCTCACTGTCAGTGCGGAGCCCTATGCAGGGCTTGATCCCATGAATTGGGAGATCATAGCCTGCCCCAAAATCAAGAACTGAACACAATCAACTGAGCCACCCAAGTGCCCTGTCAACTATACTTTTTCAATATGATAAGCTTCCTCATTACTTAACAGCTCCTTTTTTTTTTTTAATTAAATAGGCTTTATTAAACATGAAGGATAAGACTTGGTCCCAGGGTCTAAACATTCTTTCACCAAAAGCAAAAGTGGTTGTTAGAACACTGAATACTCTTTCTCTTCTCATGAGGCACAACAGATCTATGATCTATTGTAGATTACTATTTTCAGTGTTGTAAGAAAAATACTCTTTGTTACTCATCTCAATAAGATGTAGAAATTGTGTACTAATCAGCATACCTAGATGTATTGACGACACCCAAATAGACACATTCACGGGTTTCTTTTCCAGGAAGTATTTGCTATAGACTCTAAAGACTCCTCTTTAGAATTTGCTTTTATATCTAGGTTTTCCCTTATCCTTGCAATTACCTCAAATGCAAGATATTTATCATTGGATTCAGTTACTGAATATTTTAAAACAAAGTGTTAAGGTCTAAGGGCAGGCAAGGCATTATGAATTATTTAACAGTGGGAGTTAAAGATGAATGGACACATCAACCTTGAAAGCTGAGCATTCTGAGAGAGTTATGTAATTGATCATGCATCCTCATGATATATTTTGGTCTTCAGTACTGTACAAATGCCTCCTCATCCTGAATAAGTAATAAGTCATACCAGATAGCTGGAAGTGACTCCATTTCCTATTTATTCCTTCCCTTTTTTACCACCTCTTCTCAATTCTCCCACCTACTAGCCTAGATTAAGGCCTCCTGTTCTCAGTCCTGATCATGTACTTGCCAGTCTCCAGCCCTCTCACCTTGTAACCATCAAACCTTACTTTGAGACAGGATAGCTGAAAGTACAACACATCATCTCTTTACTTCCCTGCCCCAAATCATTCAGAATCCACAGCTGCAAAATCCAAATCTCTTACCTTAACATTCAAATCCTCTGTAGTTTGGCTCTTCATTCAAGCCTAAAACTGAACCTCTCCCATGTCTGTGTCCCAGGAATGTTTTGTGAGTCCTGCCTCTGGCCACTGGCCTAAATCTCAGAGAATGCCCTTCTTCCAGTCCTCCTTCCCAAGCTTGCCCATCCTCATCCTATTCAGATCATTGTCTTTGTACCTCAAATATTTGCTTACATTCATTGATTTCTATTCTTTCTCCTTGCTCCTAAAAGAGTGCCTGGCATAGATGTGATGGGCACTTCGGTTTGTTGGAGCAAGTGTTAGCACAAACCCTCCCCTGACCTCAGTTCTCCAATAAGTAGGAATCTCTTCCTCTTCTGAACACCCATCACCCTTTATTTATATTTCTCACAGGTAAATTTTCACTTTCTAACTTATATCATTCCTAAAAGACTATGGGTCCTTTGAGGGCTCAGTCAGTGTAATCAGTGACTAATCTTTGCAGCCCATATATGGCATAGTGTAATGCCTCATTCCTGGCAATATGAAAGAATATAATTTATCTTAACAACCAGTAGAAGCACACTTGGGAAGTTTGAGGTGATTTTGTTAAAGAGGTAGTTTGTTGGGGCATCTGGGTGGCTCAGTCAGTTGAGTGTCTCACTCTTGATCTTGGCTCAGGTCACGACCCCGGAGTCGTGGGATGGAGTTCCACATTGGGCTCATGCAGAGCATGATCCTGCTTGGGATTCTTTCTCTCCCCTTCTCTCTCTGCCCTTCCTCCACTCATGCTCTCTCTGTCTCTGTCTCTCTCTCACTCTCTCTTTCTCTCTCTCAAAATGAATAAAAATTAAAGAATTAAGGGGCAATATGTCGAATTTGTATACTTAAAGGCTGTTCCAGAGTACTTTGGAATGTGATCAATAGGTGTTGTTTATTATGATCTAGTGAGCCAGTGATTTTTATGTTTACATACTGATTTTTATGACCAGTATGCCAATTCACATTTCTCTTGGGGTGGTGATGACGGGGGGTTGCGGGGGAGGGGGTGGGGGATGACTGTTGGATACCAGTCTGTAGCATCTTTGGACCATTGTTACACTGCTACTCCTTTAGAATCAGGATCACTCTGATTGTCTCTATATATAACTCAAAGTGGAAATTTGCCAACACTTGGTTATTTGTGCATTTTAAATGACTCAGCAGAATTACTACATGTCCACCATTATTTATTTGTTTGTTTTTTATTTGTTTATTTTGGAAAAGGACCAGAATCTCCACTTTGTTGTATTCTGGTTGGACCTTACCTCTGAGGTGCCAATAAATTATAATCCAGGTTGCTGCTTACTCTTCTCGTCTAAAACACTTTGAAAATTAAACATAAGCTGGGATAGATGGCTCATCATACTCAAATGTGGCCTGTTTTTATGAATCATACAATCAACTTTGGAAGCCCAATGTGCTTATGATGTCTGATCAATAACAGTTCTGAATAGCAATGTATTTGAAAAGTAGTTTGACAAGTGCTGAAGATTCTTTGTCATTTTTCTTCTAGAAAAGCAGATAAATATTCCTTACCTAGTAAGAGAAAGAGGTCCTCAGAGAGTAGCAGCTCACATTACTGGAACCAGTCGGAGAAGAAGCGCATTCCCAGTTCCAAGTAAGAGAAATAACAAATATACTATGGTTTCAAGGAAGACAATGGAAAAATTTGTTCCAAATAATTTGTTCTTTCAACTTCTACATGAAATGTCTATATGGCTATGTACAAAATGTTCAGTGGGGACTGGGGCTCAGATTTGCTCTTTTTCAGAAGGAAAATTACAAGATTATGCCATAATCTTGTCACAATCTTGTCTTGTCACAAGACAAGAATGCTGTCTTGGAGTTTCCCCCACTCCTATATGTGCTTTTCTTCTTCTCCTTCTTCAGAGTAATTTCTCTTTCTCACTCCATCAAATCTTCCTCCTCTTCAGAAGTTCCAAATCAGTCATATACTTTCACCAGGAGTGACTAGCTACACCTTGTGGCATTTGTACTTGGTTGAACTATGGGAAATTGTCAATAGTTGACCATTTTTCACTTAGAGAAATGTCAGTTTCATATAGTTTAAACAATATGGTAAGCTTACTTCTTAACTAAAGAACAGGTGTCCATACAGTGCTATAACAATGCAAGAGTCTTACAGTCTGGATACCCACATTGGGATACCAGCTCCTCTTTACCTAGATATATGTTTTGAGCAAATTACTTAGTCAAATAAAGCTTCAGTTCCTTCATATATAAAGTAGAGATCATCTTTAACTCATAAAATAGTGAAGATTAGCACAGGCAAAATTCCTGTGTATTGTGAGTACTCAATAAATAGTTGTCTTTATTATTACAAAAGGTTTTATCTCAAGTTAAAGAAATTTCAAGTATCAGTTAAAAGATGAAAAGAATTGGAATTTTTTTTTCATTTTTTCCCTGGGCAATTGCTTTCCTGGTATTCCTGAACTCTTGTTTTACAGTTGTGGGATTTTTAAAAAAAACTTCTTTCCTGGGCAGTTGTCTTCTTGGTATTCCTGGACTCATGTTTTATGAATGAGAGACATGGTCTGCCTATGAGTGAGATCATTATTATAACATTGCTACTTACTATTTATCAAGAAAAACAAGTCGTTTTGCCCTGTTGAAAAATTAAACTTTACACCAATCTTGGAGATGAGCCCAAAGTTTAAAGGAGTATCATATTTTGGTAGGGTCCTTTTTCATTCAAAGTCTTTGGGAGTTAAAGATTCAGGGGTCTAAAGACCTTTAAATTTGGGCCTCTTTGCTAAACCTTACACCCTGTCTTACTGTGTACTGGAGATACTTTCTGTTTGAATGGTGCCTTGGATTCTGGATTGCTGAGAGACACCAAGAAGGAATCCAAAGCGACCCAAAGGAATAACAGTAAGTTCTGAACTCCAGGTTTAAGGAAATAGATATGTTTCTTTTGGTTTCCTTATATGTTGTTCATTTGAGTTCACCTGCCTAGGAAGGGAGGCAGCGGTTTGGGACAGAAATCCTGCCCAGGCAGATTGCCATTCCCTGTGCTACAGTTTAGAGATGAATTTGGCAGATATAGTGTTAGGTGGTGGATAAGGTACAGAAAAGAAAGGGACTCACAATAGGTTGCAATGACACAGTAGCCTCCAGATTTCTGTAAGAAAATTTAGAATCTTGTAAGACTGAAGGAGCAAGAGGGTTTATATTAGATTGAAATTCTTTACAATCCCAACCCCAAAACTGGCTAGCAATAGCTACTGAGATATTTCTTGCCTTTGCTACAAACTTCCTTCTTCTAACTTTCTTTCTCTCTACACTTCCTCCAGGCTCCAAGAATGAAAAAGCTTTGGGCCAGAAAATAAACTCCTGGGAATCATCAAGAAAAGGACACTCATTCTTGAATAATTTGCACTTGAGGAATGGAGAGCTGGTTATTCATCAGAAGGGGTTTTATTACATTTATTCCCAAACATACTTCCGATTTCAGGAACCTGAGGAAACAGAACAGAACAGAAAGAGAAACACACAAATGGTACAATATATTTACAAATACACAAGTTATCCTGACCCGATACTGCTGATGAAAAGTGCTAGGAATAGTTGTTGGTCTAAGGACTCAGAATATGGACTCTATTCCATCTATCAAGGTGGGATATTTGAGCTGAAGGAAAACGACAGAATTTTTGTCTCTGTAAATAACGAGCAACTGATTGACATGGACCAAGAATCCAGTTTTTTCGGGGCCTTTTTAATTGGCTAAATAATCTGCAAAGAAAAAAACAGTATTCTCAAAGTGACCATTCACAACAAAGCAAGGAAGCCTAAGCAAAGCTGCCTCAACCAAAAGACCAAAAAAGCAACACATGGTTTTCTAATATCTGTGAAAGTGACCAAGTCTAAGAAAACAACCAAGACCTGGAAGAAAGCAAAATTGCCAAAAGAACCTTCAGGGCTCTACCTGATATCAGTTTGTGAGTGGAAATCTAGAAGATTCTGTTTCCAAACACTTGTGTACTATAAACATCTGTTTTTATTATCTGCTCTGGTGTAGATTCTAGAAGATTAATGACCCAGCTCTTAAGTAATATATCATCTTGGTCACTTCCAGGTTGCCCTAAGGGACGACATTCCCCAAGTTGGAAGAGAAAGGGAAACCAGTAAAAGGTCACGATCTTGGGAGGCAATCCTCTGCTGACACATGCGATGCGTGAAGGCAATTTGTGTTGTGCGTGACGTCACAGGAGGTATCTCACAGATCTGGATTTGGTGGAAATAAGAACATTGTACTCAAAATAATATCATGTTAAAAAACAAAGAAACTAAATTTATGTTGATGGAATATGGAGCCATTTCTGAATGGCTTGTGCTTTTTCCTACCAAAAGTCAAACTGGCCGAAAGCACTTATATTTTTGATAAAGGACACTGTGGTGAGCGAACAGCTAATCAGAAATCAGGGAATTTAGTCTCATGGGGGCAAGAAGAGAAATGGGAAAGTGGAAATGACAAACACAGGACAATCAGCAGAAAAGAGCCAAAGAAAGATCTGATTCCCACTCCCTACCCTCCTACCCAATCCTCCACTGCCAAATGTCTTATGTAGCATCATCTCCTTAAGGTTGTATCATTTTTTTTTTGCCTCTGCCAGAAGAACAGCAATTGTTTTTATCTTCTAAAACTGTGACACAAAGCATAATATTGTGCCATTTAATCTAACCAGTTGAAGAAAAAATTAGTAGGCATATTTGTCTAATCTCTTCTAGTTATTATCCTAAACACAGTTTAATTTATACTTTTGTATTGTGTGCTCATTTAAATGTGTCTGATCAAATAGCTCTTTTTCAAAAATGCTCATTTAAATTTAAATTTACAACATGCTGCAGATACCTGGCACTTCTGGCCCTTCTACTCTATTTTCCAAAACACTAGTCAAGTTTTTACATACTGAAAAATTTACTTGTTATTCTGTTTTTCAAATCCTGCTTCCTCTCTCTAGAATATAATGCTGTGATAGCAGGGGACATTTAGTCCTATTAACACATCTGTAACCTCCATACCTGGGACAGTACCTGAATATAGCACCCACACAAAATGTATTTGTGAATAAATGAAAGACTGGGTAAATGAATACCTAGTCATATGGGAAAAAAATTTACAATGTCCTTGCCTGATCCCTTACACTGAAAAAAACTTCGAGGAATTTAAAAAGTAACCTCAAAGTGAAGAAGACCTATTATTTTTTTATTTTTAAATTTTTTTTTAAGATTTAATTTTTAAGTTCTGTCTACACTCAATGAAGGCCTTAAACTTACAACCCCAGGATAGAGACACATGCTCCACCAGTCAAGCCAGAGAGGCGCCCCGAAGAAGAACTTCTAAACAAAAATTTAAAACCCAACATAAGAAACTGTAATGATTGTCAATATAAAACTCAAAAATGAAAGAGAATATCAATTTTTACTCTATATTTTTATACTACATTTTTTAAATGTTACTTTTTCAATAAAAATGACGTTAAAGTGTGTAGTTTTTGTTGATCTAGTACTTGCATTTGTTTTATAGTACCAAGATTACTAAAAATGGGAAAAAAGGACTTTTTTGGGGGGAGGAAGGAGGACTTCTAATCTCTTTTTCACGGTATCTTTTATTCGATGCATCTTACAGAAGAAATGAATTAAGTGCTCACTTTTTATTTAATGTGATAAACTATATCAGTCCTTTCCTTTACAGTTAATGCTTTTGTTATGGGTTGAATTGGGTCTCCCAAAAAAAAGTATGTTGAAGTCCTATTCCCCAATACCTCAGAATGTGATCTTATTCGGAAATAGGGTTGTTGTATATACAAGTAATTAAGATGAGGCCATAATGGAATCAATAGCGTGAGTTTTTAATTCAGTAAGACTGGTATTCTTATTCAAAGAAGGAAATTTGAATTTTTCTCTTGAAGAGAACTCCATGTGACAACAGAGGCAGAGATCAGAACAATATAGCTGCAAGCTAAGGGGCACCATGGATTGATGGCCATTGCCAAGAACCAGGGAGTGACAAGGAAAGGATCTGAGATGCGGAGTCTCAGAAATCCCCTGACACCTTGATTTTGAAATCCTGAACTCCAGAGCTGTGACGGAATAAATTTCTGTTGTTGAAAGCCACTCAGTTTGTGACCCTTTGGTCCAACAGCCCTAGAAAGCCAATACAGATTTTCATTCTTTGCCCAAGAGATCTTTCCTACTGCCACTATGCAGATACTGCCATATATTTTTTTCCCAAAAGCTTTAAGGTCTGGCCTTTCGTAGTTTGATAGCATAATTCAATTATAATCTAACTTATGTGGGATGTAAGGTAAGGATGAAATTTTATCTTTTACCATAGTAGTAGCTGGTTGTCCAATACTGTCCTTTGGAGAGTCCATTTTCTTCCCTATTGATTATAATTTTTCTTCTATCATATACCAAGCACTTACAGGTCTTTTTCTATGCTAACCTTTTTTCCCCCCATATTGATATAGTTGTCCCACACCATTTGGGTTTTTTACATTGTGGTAAAATATAAAATTTACCATTTGAACCATCCTGAGCGTACAATTCAACAACATTAAGTACATTCACATTGTTGTGCGACCATCAATACTCTACATCTCCAGAATATTTTTATCATCCCAAACTAAAATTTTGTATCCACTAAATAGTAACTCTTCATTCTCCTTCCCCCCAGCCTCTAGTAATCACCATACCGCTTTCTTTCTCTATGAGTTTGACTATTTTAGGTACTTCATGTAAATAGAATTATACAATATTTGCCCTTTTGTGTCTGGCTTATTTCACTTAGCATAATGTCTTCCGAGTTCATCCATATTGAAGTATGTGTCAGAATTCTTTCCTTTTCAAGCCTGAATAATATTGTATTGTGTGTATATACCATATTTTGTTTATTCATTCACCTGTCAATCATATCATCCAGCTTTAATGGTTATTATTTGCCTTACTACAAATCTAGATATCCAATATGTATGTTCACCTTCTTTAGTTCTCGGTTTCAAAATAACATGGTCCACTCTCTCTTTCTCAAAATAAATAAATAAAGTTTAAGAAAGTGGGGCGCCTAGGTGACTCAGTCAGTTAGGCATCAGGTTCTTGATTTTGGCTCAGGACAGGATCTCATGGTTCATGGGTTCAAGCCTCACATCAGGCTTCATGCTGACAGTGTGGAGCCTGATTGGGATTTTCTTTTGCCTTCTCTCTTTCTCTCTGCCCCTCTCCCATTCATGCATGCACATGCACTCTCTCTTTCTCTCTAAAAATAAATAAATAAGCTTTAAAAACACACTAAATAATGTGGTGTATTCTTAGCCCTTACTTTCCCTGTGAATTTAGAAACTGTCTGGAAGTCATACGAATACACACACACACACACACACACACACACACACACAAACATACACACAATCTTTTAGATTTTTTTTGATAGTGTGGAGGAGGCAAAATTTCTCTTCTAACCTTCTTAAGATCTCCAGCTAGGTTTACAAATTAAACTGACATAAGATAGATTAATAGGAGAAAAAGATAAAAGTTTTCATAATTACTATTTTTCTTAAATATATATGGGAACTTTCACAAGAGAAATGAAGACCCAAAGAAGCAATTAGAGTTGAGCACTTATATGAGTTGAACAAAGAGTGGTAAATTGTAAAAACATGACATAGCAAAGGGGTTTTGGCTGGGATAGTTAATTGTGTCGAGAAGTAACTAGAAAGGTAAGGGTTAGTTTAACAAGGTTCTGTTTATGAACCAGGCAGGGGGCTATAAAAGATGAGAGAGCTATAAAGGAGTAAATTTTGTATGCAGGTGAAGTTGACATCAGATCAAATTAGACTGCTATAATTCTACGATGTCAAATATAATCACTATGGTAACCACAAAGAAAATATCTATAGAATATACATAAAACAAAATGAGAAGGCATCAAAACAAGCCACTGTAAAAATTTAACTGAACACAAAGGACATCACTAATGGAGGAAGTAAAGAACAAATGCCATAAGACATACAGAAAACAAATAAATGGTATCATTTAAATATATTGGATTAAACTACCCGATCAAAAGGCATAGATTGAACATGTGAATAGAAACAGCAGTCACCCCAGAAGGAAAACAGCCAATTTAACTGAAGGGAAAAGAGATAAAATGGAATGAAGAAAAGTTGTGAGACTTCTTAGATTTTATAGGATGGGATTGTAGAGTGATTAAGCTGTGAATACACAGTGTTCTCCAAGATAAGAGAAGAAGGACCCCAAAATAATCCAGAGGTCATTAAGGCTGCTGCGTTTGTATTAAAAAGAGGAAATCTATCCCCTGGGCTTCAGCAGACCAGACAACCCCTGCTCCTAGCTATAAGAGTGGTGCTACCCGCAACTATGAGATCAGGGCCACCCAAAGCCATAGATGGCTGACACTTGCCCAACAGAGTGTTGGGTGTGGCTGCCTCCACCTAGATTTCAAAGAATGGACCCAGCCAGAACTGTAGGCATGCAAACCAGATAGAAGACTACAGAGGGGGCAAGGTTAATGCTGAGAGCCCCCTGCTAAGGAAATGCCTAGTGGAGTTATGCCCCCACAACCCCAGACCAGTAGAATCACCAGTGTGCAATTTCACATAAGGAAAGCTGTAGGAATGCAAATCCAGGCCATGAAAGCTGCTATCTGTGCTGCCTCAGAAAAGCCATGGGGGCAAAGATACCTCAATATTCCCAGAAGATGCTATCTTCACCTCACTGGCCCTGGTGGGCAGAGCATCTAATTAGAGATTATTTAAGCCTTAAGATTTGATGTTTGCCCTACTGGGTTTGGACTTACTTGGCCACCTCTTTCTTTCCTATTTCTCCTTTTTGGAATGGGGAGTTTATCCCTTGCCCTGCCCACCATTGTATTTTGGAAGCACATGACTTGCTTTCTTTTGCAGATTCACAGCTGGAGAACAATTTGCCTCAGAATGAATTGTACCTTCAGTCTACTCCATATCTGATTTAGATGGTATTTGTATGAGACTTTGAACTTTAGACTTTTGAATTGCTAGAGATATCAGAATGAGTTAAGTCTTTTAGGACTATTGAGATGGAATGAATGAATTTTGCATACAAGAAAGATATGAATGTTAGGGGACCAGAGGCAGAATGCTATGGTCTTAATGTGTCTTCCAAAAATTCATATGTTGAAACCCTAATGTCCAATGTGACGGTATTCGAAGCTGGGGTCTTTGGGAGGTATTAGGTCATGAAGGCTCCACCTTTATGGATGAGGTTAATGCCCTCAGAAAGAAAGGCCTGAGAGAGCCTCCTTGCCCCTTCTGTCATGTGAGGATGCAATGAGAAGCCTTAGACCCAGAAGAGGGCCTCACACGACCATACTGGCACTTTTATGTTTACATCAAACCTCCAGAACTGTGATAATAAATATCTGTTGTTTCTAAGTGACATTTTGTTGGAGCAGCCTAGATGAACTAAGACACTCTCCAATCAAAAGCCATAGAATGGGTGAATAGATTTAAAAAATAAGATCCAGCGATATGCTGTCTACAAGAGATTAACTTTAGATTGGAAGACACACCTAGACTGAAAATGAAGAAACAAGAATATTTCATGCAAATAGTAACCCCACAAAATCAGGAATGGCTACACTTCCATAACACAAAATAGACTTAAAAAACTGTCTCTAGAGACAAAGAGGGTCATATATAATGCTGAAAGTTCCACTCACCAGGAAGACATAGCCATTATAAATACACACATTCCACATCAGAACGCCTGCATGTAGTATAAGCAAATTCTGACAAATCTGAAGGGAAAATTGACAATGATATAATAATTATAGGGATGGAGTTCAATATCCCATTTACAACAATGGGTAGAACACTGAGGCAGAAAAAGCAATAAGGAAACAATTGACTTAAAGAACATAGTATGTCAAAAGGATCTACCTGATGTATGCAGAACTTTCCAGTCAACAGAACACACATTTTCCAAGATAGATCACATTTGATCACAAAACAAATGTTAACAAACTTTGAAAAATAAAAATTTTTAATGTTTATTTATTTATTTATGTGTGTGTGGGGGGGGGGAGAGAGAGAGAGACAGAGAGAGAGAGAGAGAGCATGAGTGGAGGAGGGGTGGAGAGAGAGAGAGGGAGACAGAGACAGAGAATCTGAAGCAGGCTTTTCATTCTTAGCATGAGTGCCCGGTGTAGGGCTTGGACTCACGAACTGTGAGATCATGACCTGAGCCAAGGTTGGATGCTTAACTGATTGAGCCACTCAGGTGCCCCTAAATTTTGAAAAATTTAAATCATTTCAAGTATCTTCTCCAATCACAATGGAATGAAACTAGAAATCAATAATAGCAAAAAAAAAAAAAAAAGGGAAAACTCACAAATATGTAGAAACTAAACAACACATTCTTGAACAACTACTGAGTTAAAAAGGAAATCAAAAGAAAATTTAAAAAGTACCTTGAGACAAGTGAAAGGTGAAAAGACCACCTCCCAAAACTTATGGGTTGCAGCAAAAGCAGTACTTTAGAGGGAAATTTATATCAATAAACACTAAAAAAGAAAAAAGTTCTCAGACAAACCAACTTTATACTTCAAAGAAATAGGACAAAGAATAAACTAAGCCCAAAGTTAGCAAAAGGAAGGAAATGATAAATAGTAGAGCAAAAATAAATAAAATACAGTATAGAAAAATAATAGAAAAAAACTTCTAAGAGTTGTTTTTTTGAAAAGATAAACAAAATCAACAAACCCTTAGCTAGACTATTTGAAAATAGAGAAGAACTCAAAAATATAAATGCAGAAAATAAAGAGAAAATATTACAATAATGTGTCTGAAGTAAAAAGGATCATTACAGACTATCATGAGCAATCATATGCCAACAAATTGGATAACTTAGAATAAATAAATAGAAACATACAACTTAGTGAAACTGAATCAAGAAAAAAATAAAAAGTCTAAACAGACCAGTAACAAATAAGATCAAATCAGTAATCAAGAACAAAGAAAAACCCAAGATCAGATGACTACAGAGGTCAATTCTACAAAACATTCAAGAAGAATTAATTCTTCAGAGTAATACGTATTCTTCTCAAGCTGTTCCAAAAAATAGAAATGAAAGGAAAGCTTCCAGAATCCTTCTATGAAGCCAGTATTACCTTGATTTCCAAACCAGACAAAGACCCCACTAAAAGGAATTACAGGCCAATATCCCTGAATGAACATGGATGCAAAAATTCTCAACAAGATACTAGCAAATTGAATTCAACAGTATATTAAAAGAATTATTCACCATGATCAAGTAGGATTAATTCCTGTGCTGTAGGACTGGTTCAAAATTCACAAATCAATCACCGTGATACATCACATTAATAGAAGAAAGGACAAGAACCATATGATTCTGCCAATAGATGCAGAAAAAGCATTTAACAAAATATAGCATCCTTTCCTAATAAAAACCCTCAAGAACGTTGGGATAGAAGGAACATACCTTAACAACATAAAAGCCACATATGAAAGTCCCACGGCTAATATCATCCTCAGTGGGAAAAACTGAGAGCTTTCCCTCTAAGATCAGGAGCACAATAGGGATATCCACTAGCATCAGCAATCAGACAGCAAAATGAAATGGGCAAAAGACATGAATAGACACTTTTCCAAAGAAGACATCCAGATGTTCAACATCACTCATTATCAGGGAAATACAAATTAAAACCACATTGAGATACTGCCTCAGACCAGTCACAGTGGCTAAAATTAATAACTCAGGAAGCAACAGATGTTGGCAAGGATGTGGAAAAAAGGGGAACCCTCTTGCACTGTTGGTGGGAATGCAAACTGGTGCAGCTGCTCTGGAAAACAGTATGGAGGTTTCTCAAAAAATTAAAACTAGAACTACCCTATGAGCCAGCAATAGCACTGCTAAGAATTTATCCAAAGGATAAAGGAGTGCTGATTTGTAGAGGCACATGTAACCCAATGTTTATAACAGTGCTATCGACAATAGGAAAATTATGGAAAATCAACTGATGAAGGGATAAAGAAGATCTGAATAGCCAAAGCAAGTTTGAGCAAGAACAACAAATCTGGGGTCATCACATTTCCTAGTTGCAAAATATATTGCAGAACTACGCTAATCAAAAACAGTGTGGCACTGGCATAAAGATAGACAGGACAGTGGATTAAAATTGAGAGTCTAGTAATAAACGCACACATCTTTATCCAATTGATTTTTGACAAGGATGCCAATGCCCTTCACAGAGAAAAAGCATAGTCTCCTCAATAATAATACTAGAACAACTGGATATCCACATGCAAAAGGATGAAGTTGGATTTCTACCTCATGACATATAAAAGAGCCATTCAAAATGGGGACACCTGGGTGGCTCAGTGGATTAAGCATTCAGCTCAGGTCATGATCTCACAGTTCATGAGTTTGAGCCCTGCATCAGGCTCTGGGACGACAGCTCAGAGCCTGGAGCCTGCCTTAGGTTCTCTCTCTTTCTTTTTCAAAAATAAACAAACATTGGTTGGGTTTGAGGTTGGTGTTGAGGAGAATAACTACCATGACTTCCGGTGCTTTGATGAAACCTCAGATGCGAGGCCTTCTGGCCAAGCACCTGCGATTTCATATTGTTGGAGCGTTCGCTGTGTCCCTCGGGGTTGCAGCTTTCTATAAGTTTGCTGTGGCCAAACCAAGAAAGAAGGCATATGCAGATTTCTACAGAAATTATGATTCCCTGAAAGATTTTGAAGAGATGAGGAAGGCTGGTATCTTTCAGAATGCAAAGTGATTTTGGAGTGTAAAGAATTTTTTTGGGTTGAGTTCCATGGAAGTTTGTCACTGACCTGTGTTCCTGAGCTATGAAACATGAATGTTGGGTTATGGAATAATTTCTCTTGATAAATAAACTAACAGATATGGTGGACAGTAAAAACTAACTAAATAAATAAACATTAAACAACATTTTTAATACTATGTATAAAAGCAAACTATTAAACTCTTAAAAAAACATATCAGTAAATTTTCATGACCTTAGATTTGGCAATGGACTTTAGATCTATACTAACATGAGCAACAGCAGAAAAAAAAAAAAATAGAGAAAGTGGACTTAAAACTAAAATCTCTTGGGGCACCTGGGTGGCTCAGTCAGTTAAGCGTCTGACTTTGGCTCAGGTCATGATCTCACGGTTCGTAGGTTCGAGCCCTGCATCTGGCTCTGTGCTGACAGCTAGTTCAGAGCCTGGAGCCTGCTTCAGATTCTGTATCTCTCTCTCTCTCTGACCCTCCCCTGCTCACACTGTCTCTCTCAGAAATAAATAAAAACATTTAAAAAATTTAAAAAAACCTCTTGTACATCAAAGAATATTATCTACAAAGTGACAAGACATCAAGAAAGTAAAAAGCCAGTGTACAGAAAGTGAGAAAATATTTGCAAATCATATATCTGATAAGGGACTTATATCCAGAATATGTAAAGAACTCTTACAATTTAACAACAAAAAGATAAACAACACAATTAAAAACTGGATAAAGGCCAAAACCGCCATGGGGTGTCACTTGTGCTCATTGGGATGATTACTATACAACAACAACGACAACTATAGACAATAACAAACGCTGATGAGGGTGTGGAGAAATCAGCACCATCATACATTGCTTCTGGTAGGGATGTAAAATGGTGCAGCTGCTGTGAAAAACAACTTGGTGGTTCCTCAAAAAGTTAAACGTCGAATTGCCAAATGACCCAGCAATTCCCCTCCCGAGTGTAGCTCCAGGAGAAATGAAAAAGATACTCAAGCAAATGCTCGTACATACATGTTCGCAGCGGCACTACTCACAAAGGAAGAAACAATACAAATATCCATTTTATCCAGGTGAATGAATAAACAAAATGTGGCAAATACATACAATGGGTACTCAGCCACCTATATATTCTTTAGGATGCCTATGTATGAATCTATAATGAAAATCACCGGTATGAAAAGGGGGCATAATTCCAGGGTGAAGGGAGGGGATGTGAGTGTTGAAGGTCTCCAGGATGCATCAAAAGGAGGGTAGTGCTCTGTTACTGAATCTGGATGTGGGTGCACAGCCTTGGTTCTCTTTAGTGTCATGTTTTACATCTTGACCATGTATTACTAATATTTTATAAATTAGATTTTATCTCAGTGGTATTGATAATCATGCCAAAGCAGAGATTTTGGAAGAGACTACACCACTCTTTGGTCCACCAATGTGTTTTTGAAAAAACTTTATTGGGTCTTTGAAATTGCAAAAGAGGGGCGCCTGGGTGGCTCAGTCAGTTAAGTGTCTGACTTCGGCTCAGGTCATGATCACATGGTTTGTGAGTTCGAGCCCCGCATCGGGCTCTGTGCTGACAGCTAGCTCAGAGCCTGGAGCCTGCTTCGGATTCTGCGTCTCCTTCTCTCTCTGATCCTCCCTTGCTCATGCTGTCTCTCTCTGTCAGAAATAAATAAAATATTTAAAAAAATGAAATTGCAAAAGAGATTCATGCTGTTTATGATGAGTGAAATGCAGAAATGTATGCGGAACAAGTTAAAAATCAATGACTCCACCGCTTTCCTCCCTCCATGAAGAATCTAACGTTAAAATGATCTGTGCTTTCACATCTTTCTCCCTTCTCACACAAGTATGTATAACTCATATACCAGCTTTATTAATTTTTTTATACACACACTTGTGTGGATAAAACTCAGCAACTCTTTAACAGTATGTAGACCCCTTGCAACATTCAGATCTAATTGAATTTTTTAGAAAAAATACTGCATAATACCTCAGTGAGTGACTAAATCCTCATTTATTCCACTGTCCTCTTGTTCCTAGTTAATTGCTACAAATAACACTACAATAAACTTTTTTGGCCTTGATTCTTTTTTGGCCCTTGGGTCCTAAATTGGGATTGGTTGCTTTCTTCAACTTTGGCCATAGCTCACACACACAGCAGCAGGAAATGAGAATACACTGTTTCCATGGCTATGTTGAGGGGATGGTAACAGCAGTTCTTCTGGCTTGCCAGCCTGATGGGTGGAAACAGTATCTAATCTGTGTTTCCCACCAACAGTCTTTATTATGGTCAGCAGAGGTGGTGCAGGAGCAGTGCTTCTCTGAGCTCACTGCTCTTCAGTAACTCCTGGGGAGGGTCTAAAACTGCAGGTGCCTGGGCTTCCCCACAGACCTACCAAATCAGAATGTCTGGGAAGGGGCCTGGGATCTTTTTGTAGTTGTGTTTTAATTCCCCCAAGTGATTCTGATATAGCTAACGGGGCACACATCTGACAGAAAATCATGAGCAGAACCTGTCTAGAGTGGAGAAATCCAAGTTTCAAAAGCTGTGATTTATGAATTAAGTACGTATGAAGACAGTGTCCCCAGGGGCACCTGGGTGGCTCAGTTGGTTGAGCATCTGACCTCGGCTCAGGTCATGATCTCTGGTTCATAAGTTCGAGTCCTATATCGGGCTCTGTGCTGACAGCTCAAAGCCTAGAGCCCACTTCAGTTTCTGTGTCTCCCTCTCTCTACCCTCCTCCCCTCTCATAAATAAACATTAAATAATTTTTTTAAAAAGAAAAGAAAATTATGTGCCCAGATAATCATTATGGTTAGAAACTCAAATATTCAATCTACACGCAACATTTTAATTCCATGACTTGTTTAATACAAGGGAGGCCTATGTGTTCCTTTGTCTGCTGTAAAGCCCAAGATACAGGAGGCAGCTATGATGTGGATGTTTTCGAGTAACAATTTTCTGGGCAACTGTGAATCCTTTCCTAGAAGGCACAGACACTGAATGTCTGGGTTTTTTTAATGGACTAAGATCAGAGGTGTTCTGGCCCATTGCTGCTGGACTGTGTCCCATAAAACCTCACTTGAAGAATAGAAAAAAAAACAAACAACCTGTTACTTCAGTTTTTGTTAGTAAAGATCTGGACAGAGCATGGGATTTTTAAAGACAACGACCTTTCAGGAGAGGCCAGCTTAGCTGTTTGAGAGGTTCCTTAACAGGTTTGAGTAGCAAGGGGAGGTCTCGCACCTATCTCCTAGACGGCAGAATGCGGCCACCTTATCGTCACATACCACGAGCAGCCACCAGATGGCGAGGCTCCCTTATTTTCCTCAAAAGGCCGAACTGCTTTGGAAGTGGAAGAGAATAAATGACTTCAATTTCTCTATTTATATGAAACGAAAGTGAAGCGGACAAGGATTCATTGTTTCAGTAGTTATGTCCTAGCTTCCCCGTGTCTCAGACAACATCACCCAGCTTGCGGGGAGATTGCGAGGACGTGCTTCATACGTGGCTAAGCGCTCAGACCCTGCGTGGCAAGTTCTAAGCACTCTTTTTAAAAAATGAAAAGCTGAGATTGAAAAGGCTTCTGGGATTACAACTTCATTTTTTTTAATTTTTTTTAATGTTTTATTTATTTCTAGGAGAGAGAGAGAGACAGCGCGAGCAGGGGAGGGTCAGAGAGAGAGGGAGTCACAGACTCTGAAACAGGCTCCAGGCTCTGAGCTGGCAGTCAGCACAGAGCCCGACGCGGGGCTCGAACCCACGAACCGCGAGATCATGACCTAAGCGAAAGTCGGACGCTTAACCGACTAAGCCACCCAGGCGCCCCAATTACAACTTCATTTTAATTGCTTTCCTGTTGAGTTCCATTTCAGATTTCTGTTTTTTCTCCTGTTTTAAATTGGTATATGGCTGACACACAATGTTACATTAGTTTCAAGCGTGCAACATAGTGATTCCACAAGTCTACACATTATGTCCTGCTCACAAGTGTAGCTACCCATCCGCCAGTATACAACAATAGCACTGACTACATCCTACACGTTGTAACTTTTATTCCCGTGGCTTGTTGGTTTCATAACTGGAAGCCTGTACCTCCCACTCTCCTTCCCCGTCTGGCCCTGCTCCCCTCTGCCAACCATCCGTTTGTCCTTTCGATACCTATTTGCTCTAAAATCCGCTACACAGTCCTATCTAGGTCAAAATTGAAAATCGATGTACAAAACCCCCAAGTTTATAAAACAGATAAATTCAAGAGATTGTAAGAGTACTTTCTTTTTTTTTTTTTTTTTTTTGTAAGAGTACTTTCAAAAGAGATCATCACGGACTTCCTTAGAAAGTATGTTGCCTTTCTGCCTTAAGAATTTGATTCAACTGATTAAATTCAATTTGCCCCTGACTGCTGTGCGAAATGAGATGAAGGATTCCTGAAGATACATTGTGAAGCAGTAAATTGCCTTCTGCATCCTTTGCTTTCCCCTTTTTATAAGTTTTCCCCTTTCCTATTAAGCTCCCCACGCTATCTGCCTGCAGCCCACCCTCTTTTGTGTTCCAATCGTGCCCAGGAGGGGTACCGACACTGGATGAAGATTGGGAGCCCCCTTCCCCTCCGCCAAACCCCAGGAAGCTCATCACAGGCCTACGAAGTGAAAAGTGACCTGAATGTGGTGCTTTTGCACTTGGGCAGCTTTCACTCTAGCGAGATAATAACGTGGAAGAGGAGGAGGAGCCATTTATTGAAGACTTTCTCTATTGTGGATACCCTTTCTGCAGGTTCACTTAATCCCTGCAAAAACCTTAAGATGGAAGGATGGGGATAAGCACCCATTTACATATGAAGAAGCCCGGAACGGAGCTAGTAGTAGGTGAAAGATCCAGGTCTTGACCTTAGGCTTGTCTGATTCCACAGCTAAGCCTTCCCCCTCATTTTTATGCTAATCCCTTCTAGAAGAAGTTTTTCTTAAAGCTAAGAATACGGAGTGAGAGAAATGAGATATTTATATCATTTTGGTCATTAACATTATTCTATTTCACATTAAAAGTATGTGATTATTTTTGTTTCATTCTCCAGAATGTTTCACTGAAGAATCAAAATAATAACAACATACTACATTCTTTTTAATTTTCCATGAGTTGCCACTAAAGGAAATGTAGACAATTTGTCATTCCTTGGGGCATTATAGAGAATGATGATTTTCTGTATTCTTTATACTAATGAGGTAATAATTATCTTTATTATTCTTTGTGACAATGCAATATAAAGTTATAATCACCACATTTTGGGAACTCTAAAACGTGTTCAAACAAAAAGGATAAACAAGAATTTGGCAGATACAGCATTAGAGAAGAGGTTTTTATTTACTTATTTGTTTTAAGTTTTATTTATTGATTTTGAGAGAGAGAGCAAGCATGCATGCATGAGAGAGGCGCAGAGAGAAAGAGGGACAGAGAGAATCCCAAGCAGGCTCCTAGCTGATAGCCCATGGAGCCTGATCCCACGAACCAAACTGTGAGCTCATGACCAGAGTCGAGATCAAGAGTCAGAAGCTGAACTGACTGAGCCACCAGGGAACCTCAGGAGACCTGAGTATTTGAATATGATTCCTGATAGGGGAGCTTGAGATTCTCTCTCTCCCTCTGTCCCTCTGCTCCTCCTTGGTACTCTCTCTCTCAAAATAAATAACTAAACTTAAAAAAATATGATTCCTGGTACAAACCTTAAAGTGATTGATTTGATAGTCTATAATCTAAAGTATATACAAATTTGGATTTGTCCTAAAAGTATAAAACATCCTGGCTTATTCATTAGGCTTGCCTAATATTTTAAAATAATTCCACACCCATACTGTCTTCATAGGTTCCACAAAATCATTTACCAATGGATAGTATATATATATTATCTCAGAGAGATCAATTTGGTACAAGCATCATGCTGTTCCTTCATAACCTGTTAAGACAAGTGCAGGAACCCGATGCGGTCTGCCCAAGGCAACTTATCAGTGAGTGTTCTAGCCGGTGTGGATTCAGCAGCACTTAACAGAAGATCAATTCAATTGGCACCAATAACGTGGAAAGCCTGAGGGAGGGTGACTCCAGGCTTGGTTAAGGCAGTGGCTCATTGCCATCGCTAAGGATCCAGGTTCTCTTCAATCTTCTGTTGCGCTTTGCTCATGATGTTGGCTTTTGCCCACAGGCTTGCAAGAGGGCTGCCAGCAGGTTCAAGACAGTTGTCCCTCGAAAATCACAGGTTTGAACTACATGGGTCCATTTATACATGGATTTTTTTTACTATATAAATACAGTACAGTACTGTAAATGTATTTTCTCTTCCTAATGATACACTTAATAACATTTTCTTTTCTTACTTTATTGTAAGAATACAGTGTATAATACATATAACATACAAAATATGTGTTAATCGACAGTTCATGTTCTCTATAAGGCTTCGGGTTAACAGTAGGCTATTAGGGGCACCTGGATGGTTCTTTAGGTTAAGCCTCCTACTTCGGCTCAGGTCATGATCTCACAGCTTGTGGGTTCGAGCCCACACCAGGCTCTGCGCTGATAGTACAGAGCCTGTTTGGGATTGTCTCTCTCCTTCTCTCTCTCTCTCTCTCTCTCTTTCTCTCTCAAAAACAAATAAAGCTCAAAAAAAAAAAAGATACATGGGGTGCCTGGGTGGCTCAGTCAGTTAAGTGTTGGACTTCAGCTCAGGTTTTGATCTCTCAGCTCATAAGTTCGAGCCCTACATCGGGCTGTGTGCTGACAGATCAGAGCCTGAAGCCCACTCTGGATTCTGTGTCTCTCTCTTTCTTTGCCCCTCCCTGGCTCATGCTCTCTCTCTCTCTCTCCTTCAAAAACAAATAAACATTAAAAAAAAATTTTTTTTAAAGAAGATATAAGAAAAAAAGAAACAGTAGGCATTAGTAGTTCAGTTTGGGTGGGGGGGGGGGGAGTCAAAAGTTATACATGGATTTTAAACTGCCCAGAGTGTTGCTGCCTCTAGCTCCTCTCACCTCACCCCATTGTTCAGGAGTCAACTTCTCAACTTTAAAAGGCTTCCTTGTACTCCTCTGTTAGAGTGAGAAAAACTCTTCCACACTTATTTAGAATTATAGACATGCTCATTCCTAAATCATTCGCTGGCAAGGAAAATGGAATTTCCAGGATTTGATTAGATTAATTATCATCCCCCATAGGTCTACCTTTTTCTAAACTATGTGGTCTCCTGAGAGCTGAACAAAACCAAGATTCTTACCAAAGGGATGATTAGTGGATGGAATGGCTGCAAGGTGGGTGGTCAACAGTTACTGCTATGCTGAGTCAGAGGAAGAGCCGAAAAGGAATCAGCTTCAAAGGCAAGGCTGGTGCTTTCAGGGTATTTGCCTGTTGGAGGAGAACAAAAGCTAAAGAATAACTGGACAATACTATTCCTTTGTTTCTAATTTGACATGGCAATCTCAACCCCCTAATGATTTTTTTAGGGAAAGATAAAAATACTGTGATTATGTCTCTTAAAAGAGACAAGAAATTCCCTACATGGAGGAGTCAGTGGTTCAGAGTTAAATTTGTAACTAAAATAAATCTTGGGAGAGGGGCACCTGGGTGGCTCAGTCAGTTGAGCGACGCTTTGGCTCAGGTCATGACCTTGATTTTGTGGGTTCAGGTGCTTTGGGCTCTGTGCTGACAGCCTGGAGCCTGCTTCAGATTCTGTGTCTCCCTCTCTCTCTGCACCCCCCCCACACTGTATCTATCTAAAAAATAAATAAACATGAAAAAATTTTTTTAAGAAATTGTGGGAGAAACATAATTAAATCAACCAGAACATTTTCAGTTCGATGTACAGAAACCCTATTTATGAAATAGGAAAATCCATCTTTCGTCAGAAAATCCAGAGGTAGGGCAGGCACTGGTGTTGGTTGATTAGGCTCTTTCCATCTCTTGGTTCTGCTGCCTTTAGTGTTGGCTTCATCCTCAGGTCGGTGGCTATAGTGATTGCAGGTGTCACAGCTCATCAAGGCAAGGTTCAAAAGGGGCAGAGCAGTAGCTGCCCATTAGAATGGCAAGACTTTCCCCAGATGCCCTTAAGCACACTCCCTCTCTTGTTTCCCATCCAGAGTTAGGTCATATGTCCACTCCTGAATCCATCACTGTCCGGAGGATGGGCTCAGTAGACATCTAGGGTGTGAGAATTCTGAGTTTGTTTTCATTGTGATTGGGATAGTTAGTATCTCCTTATCTCTATCTGTAGTGAATCTAGATCAGTGGCCCACACATGTTTTTGTAAATAAAGTTTATTGAACACAGCGCTATTCATGTATTTATGTATCGTTGATCTCTGCTTTCAAGCTACAATGACAGAGTACTTGTAACAGAGACCCTATCTATGGCCTACAGAGCCTAAAATATTTTTATCTGCTTTTTATTTTAAAAAAAAGTTTGCCAACTCTAATCTAGAATTAACTGAAGTACTTTCTTTTATTTGCTTTAAAGTATCTTCTGAAAACAGGGGCACCTGGGTGGCTTAGTCGGTTAAGCGTTCGACTTTCGCTTAGGTCATGATCTCGCGGTTCGTGGGTTCGAGCCCCGCGTCGGGCTCTGTGCTGACTGCCAGCTCAGAGCCTGGAGCCTGTTTCAGTCTGTGACTCCCTCTCTCGCTGACCCTCCCCTGCTCGCGCTGTCTCTCTCTCTCTCTCTCCTAGAAATAAATAAAACATTAAAAAAAAATAAAGTATCTTCTGAAAACAGTATATTTTCAGTAATGTAGATTGCCTTCCCCATTGCTGGTGGGCATTCTCCAATTCACTGAGGATCTGAAAAGGCCAAGGAAGGAAGAATTCGCCCTTTTTTTCCTGCCTCACTTTTGAGCTGCAACATCCCATCTTATCTGCTCCTTCCCTTGGACTGGAGTTTATACTGTCTTCTGCCTTGGTTCTCAGGTCTTCAGATTCTGACTGAATTGTACGACTGACTTTTCTGGGTTTTTAGCTTGCAGATTGCAGATGGCAGTTTGTGGGATTTAGCCTCCATAATTACACGAGCCAATTTCTCATAGTCTATCTCTTTCTCTCTCTCTCTCTTTCTCTCCCCCCCCCACATATACATACACACATATATACACATGTTCTCTAGAGGAACAGAATTTGTGTGTGTGTGTGTGTGTGTGTGTGTCCTCTTTCTCTGGAGAACCCTGACTATTACAGAGCAAAACCTAAGTTTATGTCATCCATAGTTACGTGATTAGATATATTTTACCAATTTCCCATGTGATTTTTCCAAATTGAAGAAATCCAGTCTACATAACATACCTACATAAAATCAAATCACTGACTTTCCCATCAGTCATGCTGCTTAAATAGTGTTCCAGCCAGTGGTGTGCTGGACCCAGTTTTTCCTGATTTGTAAGAGTCGATTGTTAGCATTACTTTCAAACTGCCTCCAGTGACCTTGGTAGTATAAAATGGAGGGTGGTGGGAAGATAGACCACAGAAATTGGCAAGCATTACAAACAGAGGTTGTTGGATTGTTTTTCCCCCCAAACATCTGGCTGTTAAACATTTACCAGCACACCATGGCTCCAGTAATCCCTGAATATCTTACAAACCTATTTCTGTCATATAACTGCATGACAGAGAATGTCTATATGTGATCAGGACGTTGCCAATACATTATCAGTTTAAAATGAATTTGTGGATGGAATCCTACATGGCAATGAGAAAGAATGAAATCTGGCCATGTGTAGCAACGTGGATGGACCTTGAGGGTGTTATGCTGAGCGAAAGAAGCCAGGCAGAGAAGGACAGATACCATATGTTTGCACATCTAGGTGGATTAGGAGGAACTTAACAGAGGACCATGGGAGAGGAAAAGGGGAAAAATAATTGGGGAGAGGGAGGGAGGCAAACCATGAGAGACTCTTGAATGCTGAAAACAAACTGAGGGCTGATGGGGGTGGAGGAGAGGGGAAGGGGGGTGATGGGCATGGAGGAGGGCACTTGTGGGGATGAGCACTGGGTGTTATATGGAAACCAACATGACAATAAATTATGCAAGAAGAAAAATGAATTTGTGGTCTGAAATAATTGGTCAGTTCAATCTCTCTTGCACTGAACTCATATAGTAATATGTTTTACATTTTATACAGTTTTAGGGGTTCCTGGGTATCTTGGTCAGTTAAATATCTGACTCTTGATCTCAACTCCAGTCTTGATCTCAGGGTTGTGAGTTCAAGCCTACTTTAAAATGTGAAGCCTATTTTAAAAAAAACAAAATAATAATAATAATAATAATAATGATAAATAAAAATTATACATCGATATGTATAGCTTTTCCTAAAAAATATTTCTTAGATAGATCTTGTAGATGAAATAATGAAAGCAAAATATCTTCCCCTTAACTGACCTGAAACTGTAAGCATATTTATATTGTAAAATTTATGTAAACTCCTTGTATGTGACTAAAGCAGAACATAGCTAACACTGTACAAGAATCAAGTGTTCTGAACTCTCAGTTTGTTCTGTGGTGAGAGTAGTGTTTACTGAGATCCAAAGGAAAGCCCTGGGTTTGGAGAGGCTTGCCTTAATGTAAAAAGTGCACTCATTCAGTTAAAAAATATTTATTAAACACCTATTAAGTCCTAGACAATAATGACTTACAAAAGACCTGAGCCCTGCTCATCTGAGCCTTACGTTCTAGTGGGGGAGGTAGAAGTTAAATAAATAATCACATACATGAGCAAAAAGTAACTGTGGAACAGAAGGAAAGAAATACAGGTCTTTGCAAGCTTGGGAAACAGACCCTCCCTGAGAAGAACTGAAAGACAATCACTGTATCTGGATTGCAGGGAGTGAAAAGGAGATGAAATCTATATTTTAGGGGAAATCAGTTTTCCAAGAGACCCTGGAAAAACATGCCAGCCTAAGAATAGTGGGGAGCCATGTGAAGGGTTTTAAACAAAGGAGTATCAGGATTAGATTTGCATTTTCGAAAGATCACTGGCTGCAGATGACAAATGACTTGTGGAATGGGAAAAATAAATAGAAGAAGATAAATCCTTTGGCTATTGCAGCCATTCTGGTGGGGGATTACGGAAGCTCAAAGCAGGGCATTAGCAGAGCAAATAGTGAGAAGTGTCTGGAACCAGATCTGAACTAACTGGGGGTCCCATGAAACACTTCAAGGAGCTTATAATGTAACTGAAGAAGTGACTCACAGGTATGAAATCACAGAAACAGTGCATAATTAGGAAGTAAGCTGAGAAGTTCAAACTTTTGGGGACATAGGAAGTGAGAGTGAAAAATGGGTCAGCACTCCAATGGTTAGAATTTATTTTTTCTTTTAAATTTTTTTATTTATTTCTAGGAGAGAGAGAGAGAGAGTGAGCAGGGGAGGGTCAGAGAGAGAGGGAGTCACAGACTGAAACAGGCTCCAGGCTCTGAGCTGGCAGTCAGCACAGAGCCCAACGCGGGGCTCAAACCCACGAACTGCGAGATCATGACCTAAGCGGAAGTCGGGCGCTCAACCGACTAAGCCACCCAGGCGCCCCAATCCAATGGTTAGAATTTAGAGAGAAGCCAGAGGCCGCAAGGGGCAGGACAACGAGGAGAGAGGCCTACAGAGATATGGCCATTGTGGGGAAGAACAAGTCTTGTTGGGTATGCAGCATAAGGCCAAATTACAAGAACTCGAAAAGGCCAGAGTTTGAAAGACTTGATGTGAGATTAAAGAATGAGCCACTACATATGGTTTACATGAGAAGGGTACAAGATGAAGGCAACATTTTAAAAAGTTTAGCTTAACTAAACTACTTAGACTGAGAAAAACTTGCTACCTGCATGGTTTTTGAATGGTGGACTGGGTTTAGGTGGTGGCAATTAGGAACGGGGATGAGGAGTGGATATTAGGAACATCCAACAGGCTCGCAATGATGACTGTGCTTTAGATGCACAATGAGCTTGAAATGAAATGCCCAGAAGGCAATATAGACCGGATGGTTTTCTTTGCATTCCTCTGCACTGTTTACAATCCCATGTTGTCTTTCCTCTTTAGTGTTCCCAAAAGGAATGTTCCGTGATTTGCACAAAGGAAAAATTCTGCTTTCTGAAGCACTTGGCAAGACTTTACAGAATGAACTATGGTAAGGTACCATTTTAATTTCATATTAAATATTTTGACATAATAAGATTGAACTACCCAAGCAGTCATAGACTTGTTTGTATTCTTTATCAGTTTTCATAATTACTGATTTCTAGAAAACTTGACCTATAAATAGAATCTTATTTTAGTGAGCTTAGGGAGATAAAAAAAAAAACAACTTATATTTAACTTCCTCTAAAATTAATGTATATTGTAGTCTATAGCAAAACAGCTTCAGGATGTATTGTTCATATTTATAGAGAAACTCATACAATCATACCTTGTTTCCTAATCTCTACTTTATTAATAACCCACCTTCAATGTGTCTTTTTGTCAAAGATGAAGGTACCTTTTATCCCTCCATCCTCGTGACCCTCAGCTCTCCTGAAATAAACTATCACCAAAATACTAATAGAATATTTTGTGGAAAATCTCAAATTTCAAATGTCCAAACACTCTACAAATTAGAAACTCCAAAAGAACAATGTCTTTACTACAGAAATTAGCTTCAGAGTGGTTAACAACTGTTGAAGGCATCTGCTAAGTGGGATTTTTAATTTAATGGAATTTGTTATAACTCCATCAGTAAAGCACAATTGCTGTGCACCATCTGTTGAGGCCTTGAAATTGACTTGCTTATATAGAACCGGATGTAACAATCATATCTATTGACATGGAATACTACTTTTTACTAACTTTTCATCTTACTCTTTGTTTTCCAATGCTTTTAGAATCATTAGAGGATAAATTAGTAAGAAAAAAACACAATCTCAAGCGTCAAAGGGGCAACTCAGCAATAAAAAAACCAACAACCTGATTAATAAACTAAGGACTTAAATAGAATTTTTTCCAGAAAAGATATACAAATAGCCAATAAGCACATGAAAAGATGCCCAACATCACTAATCATTAGGGAAATGCAAATCCACAATAATATATCTTTTAATACCCATTAGGATGGCCATTACAAAATAGAAAAGCAAACAAACAGAAACCAGAGAATAAGTGTTTTCAAGGCTGTGGAGACATTGGAACACTTATGCATTGCTGGTGGGAATGTGAAATAATGTAGCTACTAGGGAAAAACCATATGGCATTTCCTCAAATAAAAATGAAGTTACCATATGATCCAGCAATTCTACTTCTGAGTATATAACTAAAAGAATTAAAAGCAGGAACCCAAACAGATATTTATACACCGATATTTACAGCAGCATTATTCACAATGGCCGAAGTGTGGAAGCAACTCAAATGTCCACTGATGGATGAACAGATAAGCAAAATGTGGTATATACACAGTATATAATGGAATATTATTCAGCCTTGAAAAGGAAGAAGGAGATTCTGGCACATGCTACAACATAAATGAATCTCAAAGCTATTCTGCTAAATGAAATAACCCAGCCATGGAAGAACAAATATTGTTCAATTATAATGATATGTGGTACCTAGGGAAGTCAAATTCATAAAGACAGAAAGTAAATGGTGGTGGTTAGGTGCCAGAGAGAGCGGGAAAGGGGAGTTATTTAATGGATATAGAGTTTCAGTTTAGGAAGATGAAAACGGTTCTGGAGATGAACGGTGGTGATGATTGTACAATGATAATGTACTTAATGCCACTGGACACTCAAAAATGGTTAGAAATACACACACACACACACACACACACACACACATACACACAGTATATTTTACCACAATAAGAGTCAAAGGGACTCAGAGGAGTCATCTGATGATTCAAGGATCCTAATAAACGGCTTAAAGTTGAACCAAATTAGTTGAATTATGCATCACTCTACACATCCATCTCATCAGAGAGTGGGCCTTCAGTGTCCGTCACACTGCAATGTCAGTACTGATGGACCTCATGGTGCAAAAGGCTGGAAGCAAGGAAGAAGGAGGGATGATCATTCAGGGGAGACTTGGGGGATAGGGCTATAGGAATGTCTTCCCAAGAATGATCCCTTATTTTTCTCCCAGACAGGGCCAAAAAAGCAGCTAAGGGAAACTTCAGAATGGAGACTACATTGAGGAAAACTACCATATCCCAATTGTATCCTTAGAACACACAGTTCATGGTTAAACTTTTTCTTCTTTAAGAAAATAGACAAAAGGGACAGCCTGGGTGACTGAGTTGGTTAAGCGTTCAATCCTTGATTTTGGCTCGGGTCATGATCCGGCAGCTCGTGAGTTCGAGCCTCACATTGGGCTCTGTGCTGACAGTGCAGAGCATGCTTGGGATCCTCTCTCTCTCCTCCTCTCTCTGTTCCTCAAAATAAATAAAACAACAAAAAAGAAAATAATAAAGGAATTTAAGTACATGTTAAATATGCTGTTTTTATAAATGTAATACTTTTCCACTGTAGAAATTTGAAAGTCGAGAAGTGTAGAACAAAGTAAAAATGACCTGTAATCCTACTACACAGATGTTACTGCTCATTTGGGGGTTTTCCTTCATGCTTTTGATACATCGTTAGGGATTTTGAAGCTCAAATGTTGAATGAGTTATAATGGAGTACTATATATCATTAACATGAAACAAATTTAAAATCTTAGCATCTCACTCTTTCACATCATCATAATATACATATAGTGTTGTATGTAAATTTGTCATTATTCCCTCCTGTCTAAAACAATGGGCATTACAATCTATTATCTAAAAGAATAAAATATTACTTCTAAAATCTTGCAAATACACTTAGAGTCCAAGAGATCATTCATCGCACCTCTCAGAGGTGGTCTTATATAATCCACTTCTCCCAGGGCTCCCTTCTTCCACTAGTTCTCTCTCTCTTTCTTAATATGTCCTAGTATGTTTGAACCATATCTTCTATTGTTATTTGATTTTGGGTTTTTGTTTTATGTTGTATTAAAAGATATATATGCAAAAGTTGATGGAATAGATGAAACAAAATTGGCAAAATGTTGATAACATTTGAGGGTGGGGGTGGGTGCATGGGGTTACATTATATTAGAATATAAGAACTTTGAAAAAAACAAAGTGCAAGGAGCAAAATAAAATTTCCAAAAATTACAATTAGTATTTCCAGGGCACTATGAGATGATATTGGATTCATGAAATAAGAATGAGAAAGAAAAACAAAACAAAACAAAAGATACAAGGTCCGATATATGAATAACAGGAGTCTTTTTTTTTTTTTTTATTTCTAGGAGAGAGAGAGAGAGAGACAGTGTGAGCAGGGGAGGGTCAGAGAGAGAGAGAGTCACAGACTCTGAAACAGGCTCCAGGCTCTGAGCTGGCAGTCAGCACAGAGCCCGACGCGGGGCTTGAACCCACGAACCATGAGATCATGACCTAAGCGAAAGTCGGACGCTCAACCGACTAAGCCACCCAAGCGCCCCTGAATAACAGGAGTCTTAAAAAGGAGACTAGAGAAAGTGGTGGGAGAGGTATGTAACAAAAAATAATTGAATAAAGTTTTGTAGAGCTGAAGAACATAAATTGAAAACCCAAAAGACCATGGAGCATAATGATTGGAGAAACACTCACACTAAGGCACATCTTGTGAAATTTTTATAGCCTGGAAACAAAGAGACCATTGATCTAATCATATTCTCTCAGTTCCTTGCCCTACTCATGTACTCTCTTCTTTCTTTCATTTAGCTTAAGCTCAATGGTCAATAACTCTAATCAATTCCTTGGATAGAACCTCCACATCTTTGTTTCTCTTGTGCTTTCTCATCTTTTCTGAACAAAATCATAACCCTGGTTAAATTAAATTTTCCTTCCACTTCAATTCTGCACCAGTGCAACTGAACATAACTTTCCCATAAAAATGGGAAAACCAACAGTTATGTTGTCGGATTAATGATCATTAACCTCAAGTGGGCCCTTACTGCTGCCCAGCAATCAGATATTAACCTCGCGTGTTCGCTTTCTGACTTTCCTAGACAACTGTCTCATACTTGCATCTCTTTGCTCCATCCTCCATTACCTCTTTCCCCACCCACTCTCAGCTGTTGCCCTTCCTTCCTGTATTGCTGAGGAAACCAAAGCTGTCAAAGAACTCCCAGAAGTCACACCTGCATACTTATCTACCCTCCCACATCTATGCTCACATATTCTGCATCCTCTCCTGTCCTTGGGGATGAACTAACCACACTCCTACAGAAGCCATCTCTTTTGCCTGACTACTAGGTCCAGCCCCTCTTAGAAATGCCACTGGAGCAATTCTTATTTTTCCACATTTTTTAAAACCACACTTTCAAGTTTCCCCATTAGAGCATTTTATTCACAACAGCACACAAACTACTGTTATTTATTACAGTTTTAAAAAGAACTTCCCTGGACCCACATCCTCCTCTACCTATCACATCATTGATTTCCTTCCCTTTATAATAAATCTCTTTTTTTTTTCTTAGTTTATTGCCAAGTTGGTTTACATATAACACCCAGTGCCCATCCCCACAAGTGCCCTCCTCCATGCCCATCACCCCCCTTCCCCTCTCCCCAACCCCCATCAGCCCTCAGTTTGTTCTCAGCATTCAAGAGTCTCTCACAGTTTGCCTCCCTCCCTCTCCCAAACTATTTTCTCTTTAAAAAGTTGTCTATATTCACTGTCTCCAAAGTATTTTCTCCTATGATTACTTGAACCAAATAGATTTATCCTCAACATGCCACCAAGATCATCAATTAACAATTAATTCCATGTTGCTAAATGCCATGGCCAATTCTCATCTTACTTAACCCATGGAAGTATCTGATACAACTGATCACTCCTTCTTCCTGGATATACTTTCTTCACTTGTCTTCTAGACTGTCACATGCTCCAAAGTTGCAATTCTATTCTACTGACCATTTATAAGTATCTTTTGCTAATTCTCATGATCTCCTACCTCTAAAAGTCGAATGGCTCCAAATCTCAAGGCCCTTAGACCTCTTATCTTTTCTAGCTAAACTCATTCCATAGGTTATTGCAGTTGGCATCCTGACTTTAAAAGCTACCTATTGCTAATTATTCCCAGATTTGTATCTCTAGCCCTGAACTCCATACCAATATATCCAATTCTCTTCTCCGATTGTCTTTTTAACTTTCTAGTAAGCTTTTCTAATTTTGCACATCTAAACTTAAGCTCTTAGTCTTCCTTTCAAAACCTGCTACACTTCCAATTTTTCCCATATCTATTAATGGCAAATCCATACTTTTCCACTGCATGGGCAAAGAAAACAAAATGTGGCTCAAGAAAGGAGAATGTTATCTTACATGGTTTGGATTTACTAATATCTATATACACGTAAAATATGTGTGCTTGAAGATATATCTAACCCAAAATTATGGTGTGATTGTATTTGGAAGATGAAGAAGTTATGTGTGTGTGTGTGTGCACACGTCCTTGGATAGAGGTGAAGCATGGGTTAAGAATGTAAGAGAGATAAATACTCTTCTTCCATAACAACGTGTCAATAAATAATACATAACCCAGTGAGAGCATGGTTAATTAGCTTTATATAACTATTTAAATTATAAACCAATATATAACTTTGACAAATTAAATAAATAAATTTTGGTATTACTTATGTTTGAGATGACTATGTTGAAAATCATAATGCTTAACATCAGATGTAAAATGAGTAATATGGAAAGTCCCACTGGAATGCCTATGGAGAAACTTTGGAAATAGATGGATATCTGGGATTTTCTAACATGTTTGAGTAATTAAGCAACATATGTTACTTCTATAATCAGAGAAGCATACATATTTTTAAATGAATTTCTAAAATGCATAATTATTTAATTATTCATAGTGATCATTCATGATAATGTATCTTATTTGCTAGCTAGAAAATGCTTGTTAGGTGCCTGCCTGAATGCCTGAATCCTAAGATTAAATTTTTTGTAGAAATACAATTTTTCTCCTCCATTGATGTACTTGATATTAAATCTGGATTCTTACAGCTTGCCCATCTGAAAAAAAAGTGTATTTCTTAGTTGGAAATATGTGCATGATATTCTTTAAATGATGCTACATGATGTGATAAAAAAGTAAAAGTGATAAAGTCAAATATATCTACAAGGTTTGAATGAAATATGAAAATAAATTATGTATGTTTATTAAAAGTACAATGTAACACTTAAGTTTCCTTATGAATCTTCTCTTATGTTCTATGTTTACATATATGATTTCAAATGAAATAAAAATGTAATCAAATCACTAAATATTTAGTTTAAAGGATCTGCCTCCTATAAGACTCTATACTAAGTTTTATGGGTCATTTAAGGAAAGAAGTATTTTTGTTCTCAAACTGTATTCTGGCTGGGAAATACGGTAGAGGTTGCAAATTATTTTATCATATCTAGAACCTTGGGAGTGATAATGTGCCCTGCTATAAAAGTAAATTTCCCAGCCTCCCTGAAGAGGAGTTGGCCAACTTGATATAGGTGGGAGTTTTTGAGTTGAGCTTCTAAGAAAGCCCTTTCCATCTCCTCTTCTATTTCTTCTTGCCCAGTCATTTGAATGACTATAGTTCCAGCAGTAATCTTGGACCATGAAGCAATTTTGATATGGAAAGCCATTCACAAGGTATGATAAAGCAGAAAGGCAGAAGGAACACTATTCCTGATCACATCATACCAGCCCTACACATCCTATATTCTGATTTCTTTTAGAAAAAAAAAAAAAGAATCCATGAACTTGAATCATGTTTCAGTCGCCCTTTCTTTTTAAGTTCCTGATGTATCCAATTCTAGATCTAATTAATACCAAAAAAAAGATATAATTAAGTCAAATGTTCAAGAATAATATAAAATATAATTACAGCTTAAAGAAGAAATGGCACATGATAGTACACTATGGAAAAGCACAAATAAAGCATACAGTGGCAGTATACAGTGTCCAAGTGATGAGTCCAGGCTTTGAAAATACATAGAGAAATTTTATATATGACAAAGGAGACACCTCAAATTATTAGGAAAAAATGGAATTTTTAATACACAATGTTGAAACAACTGGATAATCATTTGGAAAAGATAAAATTGGATCTATATATCACTTCATGGACCAGAATAAATTGCAAATGGATTAGAAATATGAATGTTAAAAAAAAAGCACAAAGTAACATAATAAAACGTGGATGAAATATTTCATAATCCAGCAATGAGTATAGCTTTTATAAATAAAACTAAAAAGGGACGCCTGGGTGGCTTAGTCGGTTAAGCGTCCAACTTTCGCTTAGGTCATGATCTCGCGGTTCGTGGGTTCGAGCCCCGCGTCGGGCTCTGTGCTGACTGCCAGCTCAGAGCCTGGAGCCTGTTTCAGTCTGTGACTCCCTCTCTCTCTGCCCCTCCCCTGCTCGCTCTGTCTCTCTCTCTCTCTGTCTCCTAGAAATAAATAAAACATTTAAAAAAATAAAGAAATAAATCCCAATTTGAAATATTTCTTAAAAATAAATAAATAAATAAAAAAAACTAAAAATCCAGAAACAATAACAAAAAAGACTGACAAACTTGATGACGCCCAAATTTTAAACTTTTGAATATCAAAATAAAAACCCCATAAGCAATATTAAAAAGACAAATGAACAGCCGGAGAAAATATTTTCAATTTTTGCTATTTCAAAGAGATGTCTCCCTAACACAAAAAGAGCTCCTAAAAATCAATTTTAAATAAAACAACAGTCCCATAGAAAAATGAGCAAAATTCATAGCCTAGAAGCTCATACAAAAAAAAGGCACATAGCCCTTGAACATATTAAAAGATGTTCTACCTCACTCTTAATAAAAGAATGTAAATTAAAAATACACTGATAAACCATATCTCATCTAACAAATTGACAAAAATCTAAGAATTGACAAAACTGTTGCAGAGGTTGGAAGAAAACAAGCACTCTTATTCATTGTTAATGGAGATACAATTTGGTATAAACTGAAGGAGAGAAATGCGGTGATATACAGTATTCTCCCAGCTCCCCCCTTATCCACAGTGTCATTTCCTGTGATTTCAGTTACCCATGATGAGCTGCAGTCCATAGCAGATGATCCCTCTTCTGAGCATTGGCAGAAAGTCAATAATGGCCTAATGCTGCATCACAATGCCCACCTCATTCACCTCGCTTCATCTTATCACATTGGCATTTTGTCATCTCACATTATCACGAGAAGAGTGAGAATGGTGTAATAAGATATTTTGAGAGTGACCACATTCATGTAATTTTATTACAGCATATTGTTATAATTGTTTCATTTTATTAGCAGTAATTGTCAATCTCTTCCTGTGCCTCATTTATAAATTCAACTTTATCACAGGTATGTATGCATAAGAAAAAACATAGTATACATAGAGCTCAGTACTATCCTCGGCTTCAGGTATCCACAGGGGGTCTTGGAATGAATAATGGGGGACTACTGTATAACAAAATTACAGGTACTTTTATTATTTGACCCAACAATTCCACTTCTAAAAATGTAATGTAATAAAAATATAATGTAATAAAAATACTAAATTTCCATAGGTATTTTCACTCAGGCACTATATGCTGCCTCTCCAACTTTCCTTTATTTGTGCTATTCAATAAGTTGCGTGTGCCATGTGCCAGTTCTTCTTTTATTAAACTGTAATTTTGTTTTATATTATTCTGTAACACATTCTGTAATATACCTGACATGTGAGGCAGTATTATTTATAGCAGTAAAAGATTATTAAAACATATAAACAAACAAAAACAGTGAAACATTGGAAGAATGAAAGTAAAGTACATCTCCATAATAGAAACTATGTAACTTTCTCCAAATGGAGTACTATAAAACCATTTAAAAAGTATTGATATGAGGGGCACCTGGGCGGCTCAGTTTGTTAAGCGGGCGACTTCAGCTCAGGTCATGATCTCACAAGTCTGTCGGTTTGAGCCCCGTGTCAGGCTCTATGCTGACAGCTCAGAGCCTGGAGCCTGTGTCTCCCTTTGTGTCTCCTTCTCTCTCTCCCCTCCCACACTCATGCTCTGTTTCTCTCTGTCTCAATAATAAATAAACATAAAAAATTTTTTAAAAAGTATTGATACAAGCGAACTCTAGAGTGTAACGTTATGATAAAAAACCAAGATAGTGAACAATGTATCTAGGATAATAACTTTTATGGAGGCTACAGAAACACACACACACACACACACACACACACACACTTATAGAAGCACAAACAAGACAGGCTAATCAGAAGCTAAATTTTTAAAAATGTCTATTGGGGAGTATGAAAAAGAAGTAACTTTTTCCTGAATATTGTTTGGTTTAAAGTTTTAAATTTAGGACACACTTTGCTTTAAAGTTTTAATTGTCAAATCATATAAATGTTTTAGAAATTAAAATATAACACTTAGGGCACCTAGCAGGCTCAGTCAGTATAGCATGTGACTCTTGATCTCAGGGTGGTAAGTTCAAGTTCCACAATGGACATAGAGTTTACTTTTAAAAAAATAAAATTAAATTAAAATTTTGAAATAATACTAAAATTGAGATTAACTGAAACAAATAAATCCTATTTGTCAAAATGGTAACATAATCACACATAGAAAAGCATTATTTCAAGTAATTTTAGAACACTTAATGGACATATTCTGAGGACAAAAGAGATCTGCAGGAAAATCTCAGACTTTATTTGTTAAGTTTACTATTAGTGGCAATGCTAATATCAGTTTGAAATCATTCAGTGAATATTGTAACAAATGATTATGATTATGTGGTTAGAAACCAGGATGGTCAGTGTAAATATAAAATCAAATAAGTTGAGAAAATAATTGGAAATTTAATTACCTATATAAACTTATGACTTCTTAATTTTTATATGGAAATAATTTCAAAATTAAAGAAAAGTTGAATGAATAGTACAAAGAAAATCTTTTAACCCTTTCCCTCAATTCATTTATTATTAATATTTCACTCCATTTGTTTTATCATTTGCTCTATTTATCTACACACATATGATTATTTTTCAGAAACAGGTGCATAAATCATGGTGAGTATATATTTTTAAGAATAAGGATATTTTCTCTTACAGAATTACCAACTTCAGTAAACTTAACACTAATTCAATATTTCTATCTAATCATGTGCCGTATTCTAAGCTTGCTAATGACCCAATATTGTCCTGCATTGCAGTTTTTTCCCCTCCAGGTTAGGATCCAGTCTAGAATCAGGAATTATGTTTGGAGGTTATACTTCTTTGGTCTCCTTTAGTCTGGAACATTTTCTCAGTCTTTGTTTTATAAAACAAAGAGAATTTTTAGAATAGAATATTCCTCATTTTGAATTTGTCTGATGTTCCTTGTGACCAGATTGAGGTTGTACATTCCAATGCATAAGTGACATTATGTCCTTCCCAGAGTATCACATGGATAATACTAATTTTGATCACTTGATAAGGGTACTTCTGATTTATCTACTGTATCATCATCATTATTATCCCATGATTTCTTAAAAAAATATATTCTAGCTGTGTCCACAGACAGGGTCTAGTCCACAATATTCCAGGGGCAATAACCAGCCCTAATGCCCAAATTCAGGTCTCTAAATGGCATTTCCAATAAAAGGTACCAGGAATTTCTGGAGGAATGGCTACCCTAGGTCTAGAGTAGAGATTTTACAAGGTGGGCTAGGGATATTTTATTGTGCTATAAAGTAAGGAAGTTCTCAAAATCCAAGTAAATCATGTCAAAAGACTCTGGAGCTGGCTTGAAAAGGATCTCATAGGCTAAACACAGGACAACTGGAGAATCAAAAAGAAAAAAAAGATTGATTGGTGTGCATTGGCTATATAAAAATCCATAAATCCATGATAATACTCCCGACACCATTCAAAGGACAAGGCCTGATGGGCTCATTTGCTCTAATGTGCCTTTGTGCCCCTGTCTGAACAGTTGAGCATGCTTTGCTTAATCTGACAAAACTCAACTTTCAAGATTCAGCTCAGATACCATTTCCTCTGAGAAGCCATCCCTAAACCCCTATGTAGTTCATTGTTGTTTCTCCGTATTTCAACAGAGCTCATTGTATCTGCTTCTTCAAATACATGTATCATACTATACTGGAATTGCCTGTTTAACTATATTTTTCTCTCTAGACTGTAAGTTTATAAACATAAGGCCTGCCTGGGTTTTATTTATTTTGTTATTCCCAGTGCCTAGCACATACTTATAGACAATTTTATATATTATATAACATCATGTGTTATAAATGAATGGACCAATTTCAATATTATCCCTTGTTTCTTTTTCATCACACAATACAAATTTGTCTACATTTTAGAAAATGATCGAATGCAGTTAAATACCTGGCTATTTTAGCCAACTTGCCCAATTTTTATCACCACAGATTTTTAAAAGTTTTTTTCTTATCATCCTTGTTTTAGCACTAAGTAGACTAGAAATATGCCCCACAATCTTTTTCTGATTTTTATTCTTAGACAGTAACTTCCTACAGTATTTTTATTTATCCTAGTCTGTTTTCTGCACTGAAGATCTGTCTACACACATAGATCTACTGGTAATGTAGGTGGGAAGTGTTAAAGTCAACTGTAACTGGTGGCCTGACCTAGTTGTAATCTTTTTAAAAATAATAGTAGTTTGAAATAAAAATTTTTTGAAGCCAAGTGTGGGAGAGAGGCACCTGGGTGACACAGTCAGTTAAGCGTCTCACTTTGGTTGGTCATGATCTCACATTTCATGAGTTCAAGCCCCACCTCAGGCTCTGTGCTGACAAAGAGGAACCTGGATCCCGCTTCCAGTTCTGTCTCACTCTCTCTGCCCCTCCCCTGCGCACGCTCTCTCTCTTTCTCTCAAAAATAAATAAACATTAAAAATAATAATGAAAGTCAATTTGGCATATCTGTAACACACCACTGATAACCGATGTAGTGTGCTCTCTAGTAGGATGCCTATTTCAAACCTCCTTCATCCAGTCTCTCACTATGTGTGGAATCTGTCGTGATTGTGTGGATTCATTCAGCCATAGGTCTTTGTGGGCTTTTTAGCATTAACAATTTAGATAGTACATGTGATGCAAAACACCTGTCAAAGTCATATGCAAACACAGTAAAAGGCTTTGGGAAAGCCTTCTCTTATACACAGTAAAAGGATTTTCATCTACTTCCAGGGACAGGTGAGCACCTGTAGGTAGGTGTGTGCAGTGAGCAGCTTAATGCCTTTTGTGCTCGGGAGGAATCTCCCCTGCTTCCGCGTGGAGTAAGACTGCCCGTGCTGAGGCATAAGTGGAAAGAGCGGAGGGCGGCGTGGCCGCGGTTTTGGAAAGCTGCGGAGCGCAGTACGCAGGGGCCAGTCGCTGGCCGCGGTGCTGAACACGCCCTCAGGTTGTTCCCAAGACGCCGGGCAGGAAGAGGTGCAGCTGCTAGGTGAGACTGCGGGCAGTCGACAGTCTCACGTCTTAGGTTGTCGATTCCTGGCTCTGGGCAGAGGGACGTAACAGGGGTTACGTAACAGGGATGTCACCCTGCAAGCCGCCTCCAACGCAGTTCCATGAGACGCAGCTCCTGCTCCTAAACGGCAACCACAGTAACAGAAACACAGCCCGTGTGTGTGTGTGTCTGTGTGTGTGTGTGTGTGTGTGTGTGTGTGTATGTATTTTTTGAGATCCAACTCTGTCCCTGACACTTGACACCCAGTCCCAGAGGTCCTCAAAGCATCCTCGCAGTTTAAAATAAAACGGTGAATGGCCCTGACCATGTGAACACAGCTACAGACAGCTGATCTTACTCAAGCAGGCTTCAAAAAATGTTTACTGGGCACCCTCCACGTGCCAGCCTCACGGCCTGTGCTCCTCCTCCTTTGCCTTCTCCACCCTCCCACCACGTTCCTTTCTTTTTACCCCTCCTTCCCCGCTCCCACCTTCACCCCGAGGTTTGCATAAGGCAAAGTAATACCTTACACAACAAATCCCTCACCACAGCCAGCGGCTAAGGTGAAGGACTATACAAAGGGCTAGGACTCAGAAGAGAGTTTATTCAACACATCTTGTCCTTCGTGCTCAGAAGTCCAAATCCGGAGGGAGCTCCAAGTCTAGTCTCTGGGTCCCCCACCTCCTCGCTGTGTGACTTTGGACAAGTGGCTACATGACTCTGAGCCTGTGTGCCTTGGTTAACACGATGATAGGTTCTAGAATTGTGTGAGGTCCTTCCCACGTGTGCACTAGTCTCATCTCTGATCAAAACACAAACACGAGGTCTCTCTCTCTCTCTGTCTGTTCTTTCTCTCTCTCTCTCTCTTTCTCTCTCTCCTTCCTTCCTTTCTTCTCTCTCTCTCCTTCCTTCCTCCTTTCCTTCCTTCCTTCCTTCCTTCCTTCCTTCCTCCCTCCCTCCCTCCCTTCCTCCTTCCCTTCCTTCCTTCCTTCCTTCCTTCCTTCCTTCCTTCCTTCATCCTGTCTCTCTTTCCTCTCTCTCTCTCCTCTCTCTCTCTGTGTGCCTCTCTCTCTCCCCCACCTCCTCTCTCTCTCTCTCTCCTCTCTCTCTCTCCCCCCCGTCTCTCTCTCTCTCTCATTCTGTCTCTCTCTCTCTGTCTCTGTCTCTCTCCCTATTTCTCTTTTGGCGTCCGGTGGGGCACACTCGCTTCTTCTCCCCACCAGGTCCGGGAGCGTCCGGCCACTGAAGGCATTCTCCGCGCCACTCCCGCCGTCCCCGCCCCCACCTCGGGTGTGACCTGTCCTTCTAGACCACTCCACGCTGACAGCGCCCACGGCTGGAACGAGAGCGCCTCTCTCCCGTTGCGCAGTGCCGGGTCTCCGAGCTCGCCGCGAGCCGGACGCTCCGGGGAAGCTCGAGGCGCAGAAGGGGCAAGAACGCGCCGGAGAGGCGGGACGCGCGGGGCTGCCCCTGCGAAGGCGAAGGTACGCGAGCGGGCGCCAGCCAGAGGCTACGCTTGGCGGAGATACCGGGGGGGGGGGGGGGGGGGGGGGGGGGGGGGGGGGGGGGGGGGGAAGAGAGGTATCAGGAAGGCGTGGGTCACTCGGCCTCACCACCAGTGCGTGCGCGCGCGTGCGTCTCCCTCCCTCCCCCCTTACGGGCCCCAAGCTGTCAATCTCACCTTCTCCCAGAGCCTCTGCCGCTCACTTACCTCTTTTCTCCTCTCCAAGCATCCTCCCTGCGAGCCCGCGCCGGCTCCTCCTTCGCGCTGTCTCGCGGCTAAGGGCACCCTCGGGGGCAAGCCGGATCCAGCCTCTCGGGGCCGTCGCATCCCAGAGCCGGTTGAAGGGAGCCCGCAGCATGCGCAACGCGACGCCGAGCGAGGAGCCGGGCTACAACCTCACGCTGCCGGACTTGGGCTGGGACGCTCCCCCGGACAACGACTCGCTTCCCGACGAGCTGCTGCAGCTCTTCCCCGCGCCGCTGCTGGCCGGCGTCACAGCCACCTGCGTGGCGCTCTTCGTGGTGGGCGTCGCGGGCAACCTGCTCACCGTGCTAGTGGTGTCGCGCTTCCGCGAGCTGCGCACCACCACCAACCTCTACCTGTCCAGCATGGCCTTCTCCGACCTGCTCATCTTCCTCTGCATGCCCCTGGACCTCGTCCGCCTGTGGCAGTACCGGCCCTGGAACTTCGGCGACCTGCTCTGCAAACTCTTCCAGTTCGTCAGCGAGAGCTGCACCTACGCCACGGTGCTCACCATCACGGCGCTGAGCGTCGAGCGCTACTTCGCCGTCTGCTTCCCGCTGCGGGCCAAGGTGGTGGTGACCAAGGGCCGCGTGAAGCTGGTCATCCTGGTCATCTGGGCCGTGGCCTTCTGCAGCGCCGGGCCCATCTTCGTGCTGGTCGGGGTGGAGCACGAGAACGGCACGGACCCTCGGGCCACCAGCGAGTGTCGCGCCACCGAGTTTGCCGTGCGCTCGGGGCTGCTCACGGTCATGGTGTGGGTGTCCAGCGTCTTCTTCTTCCTGCCCGTCTTCTGCCTCACTGTGCTCTACAGCCTCATCGGCAGGAAGCTGTGGCGGAGAAAGCGCGGCGACGCGGCGGTGGGCGCCTCGCTAAGGGACCACAACCACAAGCAAACCGTGAAAATGCTGGGTGGGTCTCAGCTTGCCCGGAGTTCGCTCTCCCGTGTCCTCTCCCCCCCCCCCCCCCCCCCCCCCCCCCCCCCCCCCCCCCCCCCGCGCCTTCCCCGCCTTCCCGTTCTCCCAGAGCCTCCGCCTCTTTCCCCTGGTTTTCTCAGTCTCTGAATGTCTCTCAAGTTACTCTCTCCCGGTTTTGTCTTGAGCTCTCTCTGGTTTCTTAGTTTCTCTGTGGTGTGTGCGTCTCTCTCTTTCTCTCTCTCTGTTTCGTTTTCCGTTCTGTTCATCTGTCCTCTCCCCTCTCCCCCCCACCCCTCCCCGCCCCAATGCCCACTATGTCACTGTCTCCACTCTTTCTTCTGTTATCTATCTCTTCGCGTCTCCTTTGGTCTCCTTTTTGTCAGGGAAAGATGCCCCACCTTTGTACGTCCCTTACATGAATGTTGTCAGCCCAGAAACACTGCCTCACAACTGAAATATTTCATAAAAGTCTATTGTGGTCTTTAATAAGTGTTACACGTGAGATTGAGCTTCCTGCCTCAATTTGCAGATATCAAGTTGCATTTAAAAAGTAGGCACGGGGGGGGGAGAGGGGGGGGAGGAGGCCTTAGGATCTAGAAAGCCTTCGGTGGTAAATTTAACCAAAGACATGAAGAACGTGGATAGTTCTGTCAGAAATGATTCATTTTTCTTTCAATATCGCGGTACACTTTCTGACCTGCATTTTTTCAGACAATTGCATCAGTTCTGTTTATCCTACTGCTGTTTATTTTAGCTTTGAAGAGAAGTCAATGACAAATCAGTGCTGGAGTTGCCATTTGTTTTTGTGACCACCTCTTTCTCCTGTTAGAGTAGTTCAGGATCAAGTAGGATAACCTAAGATAGGCAGGCTTCCCACGTGAGGAAAGAGGACTTTGTGTGAGCCAACAGGACTCACTACTCCTCCCCAGTGGTCTTCCAAGAGCATCTAGGTAGGTGCATTATCAGGCCTCGAGTGCATTGCATATTTACTACATAAATTTAAGTATGTGTGCTTGGTACAGTGAAGTAAAACAAAAAATGCGTTCCCATACAAGCAAAATATTGGTTCTACTTGCTTTTTCAAAACCAGGATCTTTACGTTCTATTAGTCCTCATTATAGTCTAACATTCTGTGTTTATCGACATATTTCGTGCTTCTTAGAAGTTGTTCCAGGTTGATTTTGTATTTGTGATTTTATAGTTCCTGGAATCCTGTATTTTAAAGTGATACAGTTTTTTAAAGAATGTGAAGTGCTTCTCACAGTGTGACTAACACTTTGTAACCCTGCTCGTGCCCTCCAGGGGATTCTAACATTCATGTTGCTACTGTGGCCAGTCGGTTGCTCCTACGCAACTTAGTTTTGAGAATAAGTTTAATAATTTCCTCCCGTTTTATTTTTAAGCTGTTAACTCTCCTCACTGGTGTCTCAATGCCAATATTAATTTTCTTTTGCCTTGACATTCTAAAAGGAATCACTAAAGTGGTACGAAGACTAAAGTATTATTTTCTGTTATTTTTCCCTTGGTTTCTGAATTTTAAACTAATCCAGAAATTCAGAGGTCCTGGAGAAAATTATCTGCCCTGGGTAACATGAAGACTTGGATGGATGATAATTAATGTTAGTTGCTTTCATGGTCTTTTATAACTTACTTATGCCTATTGTACATGGCAAAGTATCATCCATCTCAGTGGTTCTCAATCCTGACTGCATGCATATTCAGCCTTCTGTGAAACTTTAAAAAGAAAAAAAAAGAACAGAAAAGAAAAAAGCAGGTGTCTTGGTCTCCTTCTCAGGGATATTATTTTTATGAGTCTATATTACATACAAGGAGTCTGCCCCAGGAAACTCTGATACCCAGCAACGGTTGAGTATAACCACTGCACTTCATATGTGTTTGGCTATATCTAACACATGTGAAATGGCGGACTCTTGTGAATAGACTGTTGAGTCAATATGCCAGTCTAGTCACAAAACCACTCAAATCGTCGTTAAATAGAAACAATTGGAAGCTCAATAAAAACGGTTGAACTGTTAGTCCAGACAGACTCATCCTAGTTAAAAAGTAGCAATAGGGAGAAACAGAACCTGATGCTTCTCTGAAATCAATGGTCATGCTATGCATAATCAAAACAAAACTGTGTCTTCAAAATAGAATGTGGCTTGCTATGACATGTCTTGAACTCACACTCTCTCTCCCATTGTCCTTTTAGCTGTAGTGGTGTTTGCTTTCATCCTCTGCTGGCTGCCTTTCCATGTAGGACGATATTTATTTTCCAAATCCTTCGAGCCTGGCTCCCTGGAGATCACTCAGATCAGCCAGTACTGCAACCTGGTATCCTTTGTCCTCTTCTACCTCAGCGCTGCTATCAATCCCATCCTGTACAACATCATGTCCAAGAAGTACCGTGTGGCGGTGTTCAAACTTCTGGGATTTGAACCCTTCTCCCAGAGGAAGCTCTCCACTCTGAAGGATGAAAGTTCTCGGGCCTGGACGGAATCTAGCATTAATACATGACCGAGCGCATTGCTGAGCAAAGTCATCGCTTATTCTAAACCAGAGCCATAGCACAGCAGAACTTGGGAGGAAGCTGAAGGTTAATTTTGGAATTAGGAACACACTGATCTGGAAACAATTGGGAGGAAAGAAAAGACAGAACTTGTAATGTGTGAGCAGTTTGATTCGATGGCACACTCATCAGTGCTCTCATACACTAGTTTTGCGTATTCACTGTCTATGATTTTGCATTCTGCTGTTGGTGCTAGCAAGGACTTAACAATTTGGAGAAAGGAGGATGTGCAGAGGGGCAATTAGGGCACTTCATAAAATACTAAATCTGATTTACTTTTTCATAATGATAAAAATATTTGATCACGAGAATGACATTAAAATATTTAAGACATACCTTTTAACTACTAGCAATTTTCATATAGCTCCGGATCAGTGCTGTCTAAGAGAAATATAATGCAAGGTACTTAAGTAATCCATATAAAACTTAATAATGAGAATTTGACATCCTTTTTTTCGGACAGAGTCGCTGAAGTGTTGTTTATGTTTACCGTGCACCTTAGTTTGGATGTTAAGGTTTCGCCAGTAAGACTGGATGTGTTTAGGGTTCATAAAATTTGCAGATGAAAAAGTAGATTCCATAAATCTAAGTGGTCCAAACACACCTAAACATTTTCCAATAACTAAAACTACTGGAATTTTTAAAATTTACAGTGAATTAAAATTAATTAATGTTGTTCAAGCCACCTTTCAGATGTGGTTAGTGGCTACTCTATCGGACAGTGCAGTTCTGGAGTATATGTGAAATTATTGTTAATCTGATAAAAAATGTTTACAAATAAAACTCATTCCCCGAAGTGTTTTTTATAGGGAGCCTAGCATAGCAGAATGTTAGAGTGATAAATCCTCAAAATTACATCTAAATGCCCTATTCTGTGTGCTTGGAAGAAAATGGATATGAAATAAAGAGGCATTTTTAAATTAGGTTGAATTACATGTGTATTTATATATTCAGGAAATGAGACTTTATAGAAATTATAGAAAATCATAAACTGCCTTATTTGGTGTAAGAAAAATACTTAAGCCAATCATAAGGCTTTGCTTTGTGAATAAAGGAATAATTTATAACTTACTCTGGAAAGCTTATAGGAACTTGGTGAACATAGACATTTTTCAAATGGTGAAAAATTCAGAATCCTTAAATGCTACTGCTTATTGATATTCAAAACTTTAAAATATCTTATAGCCATTTATTTCAAAATGCCTATACCATGTCCTGTCTCAAATCAGTTTTGTTATTTCCATCCCACTGTTTGTTTGATAGATATGTTTACTTGGATTCCCGGTCTCCCTCTGATTCATACTTATGAATGATTAAGTACCTTCAACTAAATAGTGAGAATTTCGGTTATAAATTTGTATTGACATTGCTCCCTGCATAGTCAACTCTTTGCACATTAAGTATATTATTCTAAAAATGATGTCACGATAATCCCACACAATATTAAGTCATGTAAGCAATTCCTACATGAAGTTATTTGTTCAACTATGGAAGTATATGAACCAGTTAGGGAAATTATTGCCATGATTGATTTACTCTCCTACCAAAAGTAAAGATTATTTAGCTGAAATAATTGATTGTTCATCTTAGAAAAATGAAAAACATAATTATAATTAGAATGATATCTGGAGAAAAATATTTTTTTTTAATTTTTTTTATTTCTGAGAGAGAGAGAGAGAGAGAGAGAGACAGCATGAGCAGGGGAGGGTCAGAGAGAGAGGGAGACACAGAATCTGAAGCAGGCTCCACACTCTGAGCTAGCTGTCAGCACAGAGCTCAATATGGGACTCGAACCCACTAACCGTGAGATCATGACCTGAGCCGAAGTCGGATGCTTAACCGACTGAGCCATCCAGGCAACCCTGGAGAAAAATATTTTTGAAGTCCTTCTTGACACTAAAACTGCATCAGCTTAGTCTAAAATCACAACTTTTGCGAATTGATTATTCAGTTAATTCTTGGGAGTGCTGATGCACTCTTTTTAAAAATACTCTCATTCATTTATGCCTATGAGTTACTCATTAGGTCATTCAGCATTATTCTCCTACATAGGGTCCAGCAAATCCCAAAGATGTAATTAACTTTCCTGAAACCTTTGATTTTTTTTGTCTACAAGTATATCCTACTTGAGAGAAAACAAGCAAAGAAGGTTTGACTTCCATTACGCAGTTGATTACTTTGGAGAAAACCACACCAAACTCTCAATTTGTTGCCTACGTATTTAATGGTCTTTCCTTTCTTGTGAGTTCAAGCCTATAGTCTCAGCCTAACTCACTCACAGGTCATAGTTACATAGCAAGGACCACCAATGCCCTTCACTGATGTTGATAAGTGAACTCAGAGATAATGTTTAGAGAAACAGATCTTTAATTTGCCCTCTTCTATCATTGCCTTTTTATTGTTTGTAACATCTTGTTATCATCATACCCCATAAATTGGTTAAGACTCAGGGAAAAGAGGAACTTACACTGAGGAATATTCTTTCTAAAAGTCCATCATTTCACAAACATTTAGTATGTGCTTGGTATGTTCTAAGCTCTATAGACTCATAAACCAAGGATTTTATCCTTAATGAGCTCATGATCACTTGTGTGTCATATTGAAGTAGATAACTAATAAAGGTCTTTAAGTTATGAAATAAACATCTCCAGGTGACACTGAATCAAATTATTCTCCAGATTTTAAGGGGTTATTCATTTCCCTGTGTTGTGTATTTGGCTGAAAAGAAATTCAAAATGGGCTGTTGCTACACAAACCAGTCAGATTTGTAGATGCACTTAGTATGTCTGCTAGTGGTAATTACACTCACAGCATTGTTCATTAATATAAGGAAAGGAGTTGGTTTCAGTTTTAATCTGTGTTTCCATTTTCCTGGTTCTTCAGCAATGAGGCATCTGTCACTATACCTTCCACCAGGTCACAGAATCAAGGGTTGGGTCTTTTTTATTATAGGAAGTGATGATACATGAGTAAGAAATTTTTAATAATTTCTTTAAAGAAAACATTCTTGCCATGAGTTATTTAAAATCATAGTTTTGTGGTGCTGAGGATTAGAAACATTTCTAATGACTGGTCAGACTTGGAAACCATTTCTTTATGGTCAGCTTCTTACTGCAGTGAAGGTCAGAGCGATGGGCTTTTTCTTGGAACACCAGCTATTTTACGCTAATGCTTTTCTTTTCTTTTTTTTTTTTTTAATGTTTTATTTATTTCAGAGAGAGAGAGAGAGGCAGCGTGAGCAGGGGAGGGTCAGAGAGAGGGAGACAAAGAATCTGAAGCAGGCTCCAGGCTCTGAGCTAACTGTCAGCACAGAGCCTGATGCGGGGCTCGAACACATGAACCGTGAGATCATGACCTGAGCCAAAGTCGGATGCTTAACCGACTGAGCCACCAGGTGCCCCTCTAATGCTTTTCTTGAGAGGCTTTAATGCTTTTCTTACAATTTACAATTATTAGTTGACATTGGCAATTTTTGCTATAATTTTTGTCTGTTTTTCACTTATCGGTATGCTTGAACTTAATTCAAAAAACAAAAATAAAACAAAAACAACAACCTGTCAGATTTTTTGCAAGACTGGTGCCTGAGAACACTCACTTGTCTTTCAGACAACAGTGTGTACACCTTTAAAACGTGACATACATGTGCACATATATCAAAATTTCTTCTCACATTGTCTAAATGATTGGAATAGAGTTTTCTGCTTTCAGAAACACTGTATCTAGTGTAAATAATGTCATTAAAGAAAAAGATGTTTATCTAATGACCCTCCTGTGATTTCTTTGCAATTTAATTTGCGACACTGGCTAGAATCTTTCCAATTATAACGTAACTAGATAGTTAGTAGCCAATGTTAATTCAATGAATTGATAACACAAGTATTTTTATCTGGAGAATAAGCTGCAAGTCAAAATCAATAGAAAGTGATGTGCTGGTGGCAAAGGTCAACCACTTTTAGCTCATATCACTTATTTATTCATATTAAATGAATTCAGTCATGTTAATTCTTGGCAGTAATCTAAGTTTGGATTTGGAGCAGGTGAGGGAGAAAGTTTGCATAAGGCTTATTTTGTGTTTTTCCTATTTTTAAAAAAATTTTATACAAATCAAATGTAATTTAAAAATTTTTTAATGTTTATTTTTGAGAGAGAGACAGAGAGAGAGACAGAGAGAGCACAAGCAGAGACAGAGGGAAACACAGAATCCAAAGCAGACTCCAGGCTCTAAGCTGTCAGCACAGAGCCCGATGCGGGGCTCTAACTCACAAACCATGAGATCTTGACCTGAGCTGAAGTCAGACACTTAGCCAACCGAGCCACCCAGGCTCCCTAATTATGTTTTTCCTTTTGAATCCAAACTCTTGCAGGGTATTGGAAGCTAGCCATTTTGGTTGAGGGAAATATCATCCTTAACAAAACTACAAAACAAAACAAAATAAAACAGGCGGCCAATTGGCCCTCCCAATTGCCTGGATATTTGCTGGAATTCCAATTCATGTTTTACACTATGACACAGTATACCCATTGCCCAAGGAGCTACTGACTATCCCCCAAACTGGTAATCTGGTAAATCCCTCAGAAAACATGCCTCACATAACTGCTCAGAAAGTTCTGCCAAAATGTTTACAAATGTTCTTTCTAGAAGAAATCTCCCCATACTCCCTCTCTACCTTTAGCCCCACAGAAGGCATTTGGAAATAATAGTTTGAAGGATTTTCTGTGATTTTTAACATCTCAAATCCAAACATTTCTCTGACTCAAACAACAAAAACATTCATATTTAACGCTTTGAGCATGGCACATTTACTATACTCGGGAGCACTTGCTCATGTAAATATATCCAGCAGCATAGTCTCCTATTTCATCGATAACCTGATGTTTTCTAGGCAATGTAGAGTTTACAATTTTGTTGATTTGTGTTGTTACAATGTGTCATGTCACTAATGATATTTTGATTTGTGATTCTTTTTATTTAAGGTTTTTGTAAATGTTAAAGTGTTTATTCTAGCTCTTATGTCTTATCAAATTAGACACTGCTTTTCCTTCTTTTGGGTGTCCTAAGCCAAACAATTGCTTAATAAATATCTTTTTAGAGCCTATAGATAATTTCTTCCATGTACAGTTATGAATCTTGGTGTTGGGATATTTCGTCTCTACTCCTATCCTAGATTCAGTTCTATTTTGTCCTTTTAATTTCTGAAATACATATTTTGCCACTGTGAGGAGGTATTTATTATGGTGAACATTATTTTCCCAAGGACTCCAATATTTAATAATGAGTTAAACAATTTCTAGAAGAAGAGGTGCCTTCTATATTAAGAGTTGAGGACCCTGTGATGGACTGTAATCCCTATGCCCTTTCAACTTCTCAATCCATTACAGCCTGTCACCCCCAGAGCAAAGGGCGTTACAACCTGCATGGTGCTACCCTAATGTGAGACCCAAAGACCACAAACTCTCTGAATCAAAGGAAGAATTCCTATACATCTTGCATGCAGCAGTCAGCCTCTCACTGAATGTTCGTTGGATGAGTGAAGGTTTAAAGACTGAATATGTGTCACCCGGGCAGTAGTTTCTAGACACGGATTCCAGGGGCTGATAAAATGTAAAACTAAAATTGGAGACCAATAAGGTGGCCAGCTTTAATTTGCCGATTAAAGGATTTTAATCTACTATTTGTCACCATCATTTTTTTTTCTTTTTCTTTCTTTTCTTTTTTAAGAGGGCAAGTGGGGGGAGAGGGCTCGAGAGAGGGAGAGAGAGAGAGAATCATAAGCAGACTCCATGCTCAGTGCAGAGCCCAATGCAGGGCTTGATCCCATGACCCTGGGATCATGACCTGAGCTGAAATTAAGAGTTGGCCACTCAGCAGACTGAGCCATCCAGGTGCCCTGCCGTCGTCATTATTTCTACTTAAGAAGAACCTGAGAAGCGAATAAAGGATAATCATAGTGTGAAAGTTCAATGTATTCATACATGTATACTGTTAACATGAGTTAATTACAACTTCAAGGGAGTATCTATGTTAAAATGTATAAATAATGTCTGGCAGTAATTAATAATACACTAAAGTAATCCAACATGAGATTTACTTTTATTGATCTGCTAAGGCCCTTTCCAGTATCTTCTGACCCCTTCTGTCCATCTCTTCTTCAGTTCAGTGTCAGTCAATGTCCCACACATCCTCTTAGGCCCATCCCTGTGGCAGGTGTCCTAAGTTCAAAAGAGGAGACTGACTCTAAGATCAAGAGAGGAGAGGTCGGCAGGCCTGCCGGGGGCCTGATAGGTCTCACATTTTTAAAAAAAATTTTGTTTATTTCTAAGAGAGAGAGAGAGAGACGGCATGAGCAGGGGAGGGTCAGAGAGATAGGGAGATACAGAATCTGAAACAGACTCCAGGCTCTGAGCTAGCTGTCAGCACAGAGCCCGACGTGGGGCTCGAGCCCACGAACCACAAGAGCATGACCTGAGCTGAAGTCAGACGTTTAATCGACTGAGCCACCCAGGCGCCCCGACAGGTCTCACATTCTGAGGCCAGTGTTCAAATGCTGATTTTTCCTGGCTTCCCGACTCATAATTCATCATCGGTTCCTGATCTCATAGCCAGCTTCCTTCAAGGTGTCATCAAAATAATTATAAATCAATACACATCTCCTGCAGAATAGCTGGACAGTACGGATCAAATACATACAAATCTTGCATATTTCTTGATCCAGTAATTTCACATCAAGACATAATTACAGAGGAACAAAGACTTACCCATAATTGTGTTCATTGCATCTTGTTCATAATTGTGAAAACCTGAAAAACTCTGATGTGGAGAATAGGGAATTGGTTAAATAAATCCCAGAAATGATAACAATTAACATGTATGCAGCGCTGTGATACGTGCTTTCAATTCTTTTTCACGTATAAATATCCCAAGATACCTAGGAAAAGATTTCATTATGATACCTGTGGGGCTGAGGGGGTAGCTGAGGTGAAAGCTTTGTCACATGACCAGGAAATGGCAGAGTTGGAAATGGACCTCAGGCCAGCTAGGTTCTGTGCTTTCACTTTCCCTATTCTAGAGCACTAGGTAGGCATTAAAAATGATATTGAAGAGGTGCCTGGGTGGCTCAGTTGGTTAAGCGTCTGACTTCGGCTCAGGTCATGATCTCGTGGTTCATGGGTTTGAGCCCCACGTTGGGCTCTGTGCTGACAGCCAGCTCAGAGCCTGGAGCCTGTTTTGGATTCTGTGTCTCCCTCTCTCTCTGACCCTCCCCTGCTCACACGGTCTCTCTCTTTCAGAAATAAATAAAACATTAAAAATTTTTTTTAAATGATATTGAAGGAGGGGCCCCTGGTGGCTCAGTTGGTTAAGTGTCCAACTCTTGGTTTCAGGTCAGGTCATGATTTCACGGTTTCATGAGTTCGAGACCCTTCATGGGCTCTGTGCTGGCAGCATTGAGCTTGCTTGGGATTCTCTCTCTCTCTTTCTCTCTCTCTCTCTCTCCCTCCCCTTCTCTCTCTGCCCTTCCCCTTCTCACATTGTCTATGTCTCTTTCAAATAACTAAACTTAAAAAAAATAATCTCATAGGAGAATTTTAATAATGTGGGAAAATGTTTACCTGGTATTAGTAAGTAAAAAATATATATTGCCCTATCTTATAAAGAAAAAAAAGATGTTCACAGAGCAAAAGACTCTGTCTTTTGTCTATCACTTATACACAGCGATATAAAAATAGTATTAAAGTATTTCTCTGATCTGTGAAAATATTTTCCTCTATTTTTTCCACTGTTTCTAACATATCTACAAAGAATGTGTATTATCCTTGTAATAATGGTAAATGGCAAACTGCGTTAGGTTGGCTTCCCTCCCAGCCCTGTTTCAGATCTTATTCTCTGCTTTTTGCCTCTAGCACCTTGGGTTTGCCTGGCTTCTCTGAGGAACATCATCCTCAGGGTGATATCTTGCACACCCCACACTAACCCCTGCAGCTCCTCACTGGGACACCTGCTCTTCCAAGGGGAGAAAGTTACAGAGAGGCAATGGGAGAGGGAAGCCAGCACTCACTGATCAGGCTTGCATTCCAGTTCTGGAACTGTGTTGCTTTGGGCAAGTTCCTTACCCAACCCCATGAAAAGTCCCAAAACCTAGCAGATACTCTTTAGTGGCTGCAATTATTATTTTGTTACTTGGCACAGAAAGAAACAGCCCCAAGGTGTGTCCACCCACCCAGGTAGTGTAGCAGAGGTGTCCCCACAACTTTATTAACCATGTACAGATATTCAGAGAAGCCGGTAAAAGCAGCTACCAATTTAACAATGCTGGATAATTGCTTTGCCCAGGACATTGACAAGCCTCTGGCTTGCGTTGACAACTCAGGTTTTCAAAATACAGCAGACCTATTTTGGAGTGAACCCTTGGACCCTCTCTCCCAGGAGGCAATTTGCACCTCTACTTATGGAATGAAATGATAATTTCAGATTCAGTCAGCAAGGGGGTAGAAGAGAGACAACAAGAGCTTGTCAAAACCCATTTCCCAAAAGTATAACTTTCTTCATGGCCACATATTCACTATATTGGCCTGTGTAATTGCTTCAGAACGTTTTTTTTGTTTGTTTGGTTGGTTTTTTTTTGAGAGACAGAGAGAGTGCAAGCGCAAGGAGAGAGGGAGAGAGAATTTCAAGCAGACGCCATGCTCAGCACCGAGCCTCAGGTGGGGATCCATCTCACCACCATGAGATCATGACCTGGGCCTAAATCAAGAGTCTGAGGCTAAACCAACTGAGCCACTCAAGTGCCCCTCTTTCAAACCTTTATTTAAAAAAAAAATTTTTTTTTTCTTTCAAAATTTACCCTCCAGGAACAAAGCATGAAAAGTGAAGTATGCATAATCTTTGGAGCTAAACAGAAACAGAATTCTCTGCTAGCTTAACTTTAACCAGCCGTGTAACACAGGGCAATAACTTAGCATTAACCTCTCTGGGTCTCAAACAATTTAACAGTAGGATAGAAATCATAAAAGTATCTGATGTTTTGTGGTTTCTGACAGCTCCAGTGACATAATTCATCTCAAGGGGCAGCATCTGGCACATAGAGGAGCCCAATACATGTTAACTCCTTTTATTACCACTATCTGTTAGGTTGTTTACAATCTACAATTTCTAATTTGAGTTTCTTTAAGGCAGAGCAAGAACCCAAAACATGTGTGAAGAAATTTGAATGCAGAATCCTTCTATAGTTTTAGTGTCTCCCCAACCCCAATTTTTTTAAGTTTGTATTTAAATTCAACTTAGTTAACATACAGTGCAATATTGGTTTCAGGAATAGAATTCAGCGATTCATCACTTATATACAACACCCACATTGTAATAAGTGCCTTCCTAATACCCATCACCCATCTAGCTCATCTTCCCCCTTCCTCCATCAACCCTTAGTGTGTTCTCTGTGTTGAAGAGTCTCTTGGGGCACCTGGTTGGCTCAGTTGGTTAAGCGTTTGATTTTAGCTCAGGTCATGATCTCACGGTTTGTGGGTTTGAGCGCTGCATCGGGCTCTGTGCTGACAGTGCAGAGCCTGCTTGGGATTCTCTTTCTCCCTTGCTCTCACCCCCTCCCCCTCTCGCATATGTGCACTCTCTCTCAAAAATAAATACATTTTTTTTTACAAAGTCTCTTATGGTTTATTTCCTTCTTTTCCCTCTTCCCATATGTTCATCTGTTTCATTTCTTAAATTCCACATATGAATGAAATCAAATGGTATTTGTCTTTCCCTGACTGACTTATTTTGCTTAGCATAACATACTCTAGCTCCATCCACATCATTGCAAATGACAAAGTTTAATTCTTTTTGATGACTGAGTAATATTCCATTATATATGTGTACACACACACCCTCTTTATCCATTCATCAGTAAATGGATATTTGGGCCCTTTCCATAGTTTGGCTATTATCGATAATGCTGCTATAAACATCAGGATGCATGTACCCCCTTTTAATCTGTATTTTTATAACCTTTGGGTAAATACCTGGTAGTACAACTGCTGGCTTGTAAGGTAGTTCTATTTTTAACTTTTGGAGGAAACGCTATACTGTTGTCCAGAGTGGCTGCCCCAGTTTGTATTCCCACCAACACCTCAAGAGGGTTTTCCTTTTTGCATCCTCGCCAATACCTGTTGTTTCTTTTTTTTTTAATGTTTTTTTTTTTTTAATTTATTTCTGAGAGAGAGAGACAGAGACAGTGTGAGTAGGGGAGGGTCAGAGAGAGAGGGAAACAGAATCTGAAACAGGCTTCAGGCTCTGAGCTGTCAGCACAGAGCCCGACGTGGGGCCCGAACCCACGAACCGTGAGATCATGACCTGAGCCGAAGTCGGACGCTTAACCGACTGAGCCACCCAGGCGCCCCAATACCTGTTGTTTCTTATGTTGTTAATTTTAGCCATTCTGACAGGTGTGAGGTCATATCTCATCAGAGTTTTGATTTGTATTTCCCCAGTGATGAGTGACATCGAGGATCTTTTCATGCATCTGTTAGCCATCTGGATGTCTTCTTGGGAAAAGTGTCTATCCATGTCTTCTGCCCATTTCTTCACTGGATTATTTGTTTTTGGGGTGTTGAGTTTGGTCAGTTCTTTATAGGTTTTGGATACTCACTCTGTATCAGAACTGTCATTTGCAAATATCTTCTCCCATTCCATAGCCTGCCTTTTAGTTTTGTTAATTGCTTCCTTTGCTGCGCAGAAGCTGTTTATCTTGATAAAGTCCCAATAGTTCAGTTTTGCTTTTGTTTTCCTTGTCTCTGTGACGTGTCTAGTAAGAAGCTGCTCCTGCTGAGGTCAAAGAGGTTGCTGCCTGTGTTCTCTTCTAGGATTTTGATCATTTCCTGTATCAAATATAAGTCTTTGATTCATTTTCAATTTATTTTTGTGTATGGTGTAAGAAAGGTCCCCAACCCCAATTTTGACAGTAGTTTTAACCACGGCATTAAATGAGCTTTTCTTGTGACTTACTTTATTGAGACTTTCCAAAGAATTCAGTGTAGTTTTCCAAGAAATTATGATTCTCTTTTTGCAGTCACATTTCACTCAACTTACATACTTTAAGTAGTTAGAATAACAAGAGCATTCTGGCATAGACAGATTTGAGAATAACTCAGCTGGTGGAGTAGAAGTGCGGGAGTGAGCTAGAACATGGCCTTCTGGCACATGGCACATTCAGGACCCTTGACAGACGAAAAGGAGAACACTGGATCCTAGTGATCTAATTAAGAACACTTCTAGTTCCTATGTGAAAACACATTAAATATAGAAAGTTTTTGTCTCTGTTCAAACAGAATAAATCGTAGTGCAGAACCCGTTAGAGACTTTCTAGAGTCCTAGAGGTTCTAGAAGGTTTCGTGCTGTAGGCCAACTCCCATCAATTGCTAGTGGGCTCCCAGAAACTTGACTGAGAAAGGACATTAGGGAGACAATGTGTTCCTTTTGCCTGTGACCAGTTACTCCTACTCGTACAGTACCAGTTACTTACTCCTGCTGTCTAGGCATCCTGTCTGGTTTTGCATTTATGCTAGATTTTTCTTTCTTATTTAAAAAAGTGTTTAAACATTTATTTATATTTTGACAGACAGAGACATAGCATGAGCAGGAGAGGAGGAGAGAAAGAGGGAGTCACAGATTCCAAAGCAGCCTCCAGGCTCTGAGCTGTCAGCATAGAGCCCGATGAGGGGCTTGAACTCACGAACTGAGAGCTCATGACCTGAGCCGAAGTCAGACTCTTTTTTTTTTTTTTTAAGGGCTTGTCATTAATAGCTGCATTAAAGAAAGCTGGGACGCAGTTGTCAGACGGCCAGTTATTGTTTCCAGCTTCTGCCATAGTCTTGTCTAGGAGCATGTGCAGTGCATGATCAGTGAGCAGAGTTCTCTCCTTAACATCTGGTAAACTGAGAGATGACCAACTATAACCTATCTCTATTCCCAGTAAAGCATGCAAAACACTTTCTCAAAGAAACTAAAAACCAAAGTGGGCTCTGATACATGCTGTAAGGAAAGTCAACCTCTTTCCATCTCAGGAGTGCCGGCAGAGGAAATATTTAACCATTATTTGTTGTTGTTGTTGTTGTTTTCTCTAGTTACATGTTGATTCTCACTGCAGTCTTGAAGATGCATACTCACCAGGCTGCCAGTCTGCAGGGTCAGTGGGAAATGGGGGAAATGATAGGAATATGTGTAATAAGTCCAGGAAATAAAGACTGAATGGTCCTCCTGTAGAGCATGCCCCGAACACTCTTGTTATAATGGTAACAGGCTTTTAACTTTGCTATAAATCTGCTCGAGTCAGTAATTATTTTAAGAAAACTCTGCCTGAACCAATAATTTAACTCATACCAAGCACTGCAGGAGATACATTTACATGTCAGTGTATGAATGTAAATAATTCATTTAAATAATTGTTTTTCTAAATTAATCTTACTCATCTTTTATTCTGTAGTTTCTTGCACATGCACCAAAAGTTCATGAGAGCTGTTAATGCGTTGGTTTTATTGTCAGAAGATGATCTTGGCCCAAGGTTGAACAAGGCCAATTTTATATTCATGCTATCAGATACTTGAAAAAGAAGATTACTTAATCTCACTAATGAGTTGAGTTTTCTCACCTAGTTCAATGAAGTTGAAATAAAGCTTTTGGGAGTCATTTTGCCAAAGTGAAACATCTTATATTATCAAGAATAATTGTAATTTTGGTTAAGCTTTTTCCCATGAAGTTAAATGTATTCATTTTGGAGTGATAATACAACTATAATTTTGGTAAGGCAAACTGCCAAGACAAAAATAGTGCTCTCACTAAATTATGAATCTTATGGAACAGATAACAGAACTTGGAATTGTACTTACATAATTGCAATTCATCCAAATAAGTTGTTATATTTCATGAATTAAAATAGAAGGTATATTGCCAAAATTTACAACACACACACACACACACACACACACACACACACACACAGACACAAAATAAAATGTCACAGAATGGCAGCATTCACTCTCTTTATTCTACCCATCGTCAATTGAATTTCAGTAATACTTGTGCTTTTGAAGAACTACTTTGTAAATCAACCTTATGTTCTCAAATAGAATTGTAAATGAGCCTTCTACATTTATCTTTTGCTTAAAATCAGTTAAAATCTTTAATCAGAGTAGTCAACAAATGAAATATCAAGAAAAAACCCTAAAAACTAAAAACATCATTGCCTGAAGCTCTGAGAAATGTGTAGTAAAGTTACTGAAAACACAGCTCACAACAGGAAAACATTAAAATATATGCCTATGAGAATAGCAAGAAACTGAACAAATTATGTAATGAGGATTTGAAATTGTATAGATTCAATTTTGATATTTTACAATTGATCTTCAGAATATCTTAAAATTTGGGTTGAATCTTTGATGGAATGAAATTGAGAAGGTCTACTATTTTCCAAGATCTAAGTAGAGTAAAACACTCAAAAGAATCATAATCAACTTATTTGACAAATTTTATCTTATAAAGATATTTGTCCAAGAAAGGCACTCTCAGTAGGGACAAAGTGACAGAATCTGTAAAAAATTGGGGTTGAAATTAAAATTTCAGTAAGAAACTAACGAAAAGAATAGCCTCCTTTTTCTCAGAATTTGCTCTGACATTACTAGAAACAATAATCAAAGATAGTAAGAATTTCACATTTATTAACCACAAATGCAACAGAGAAGGGTACTGTAGGTAATTTTATTTAAAAATGAATAGATTATACTAAAAATGAGGTAGGGGTATCTGGGTGGCACAGTTGGTTAAGCATCCAACTCTTGATTTTGGGTCAGGTCATGATTTCATGGTTCGTGAGATCAAGCCCCGGGTTGGGATCTTCACTGATAGTGCAGAGCCTGCTTGAGACTCTGTCTCTCTCTCAAAATAAATAAACATTGAAAATGTTAAAAACGATGTTTTCTTCATAAAAATATTAGTGACATAGTACTCGAGATATGACAAAAAAAAAAGCCTGATTAAAGTATATAAATACATGCCAAGAATATTTTTCCCATTTATTATTTTTAAACATTCTGAAAATCAATATAGGGGTGCCTGGGTGGCTCCGTCGGTTAAGCATCTGACTTCGGCTCAGGTCATGATCTCATCGTTGGTGTGTTCGAGCCCTGTGTCGGGCTCTGTGCTGACAGCTAGCTCAGAGCCTGCAGCCTGTTTCAGATTCTGTGTCTCCCTCCCTCTCTGACCCTCCCTTGCTCATGCTGCTTCTTTCTCTCAGAAATAAATAGAACATTAAAAAAAAATTTACATGAAAAGCAATATAAAGTCTTTTTATTTGGATTTTATTTTTAGGAAAAACTTTGATTTTATTTTATTGGTAGAACTATAAAATATTCTATTCACAAACTATTTTTAGCTTGTCAATCAGTAAACAAAAATCAATAGTTTTACATTGACTTATTTTTAGTATTCTTGTTGCTGAAACCCAGTTAGGCTGCTCACCACTCGAAAGCCAATTGTCAAGACAAGAGTTGGTTGGAAAGGAAAGTTGCTTTATTCAGAAGGCTGGCAACCTGAGAGGATGGTGAACTGATGTCCAAAGATTATTCCAAAGTCTTGGAACAAGCAGAGTGTTTCAAAAGGGGGGCATAGGAACATCATGAAGGTTGCTGTTTAGGGGAAGCATTCTCAATATAATCTCAAGCAGAAGAGCTATTTTCTAGCAATGTCCAAGCTTGATCTTCTGGGGACACCTCTGTCCTTGTTTCCCCAAGGTCAGTGGTCTGTTGAAAACTCAAAGTTGTAATTTAATCAAGCCATATAAGCTACAGGGCACAGGTTAATGAGTTAGAGATACGTGTCCTTTAGGCTGCTTAGAACACAATTACACACCCCACTGTCATTCCTTCATTTCATTTCTATGGAATATGGGCAAAAGTTCATCTTCTGTAGCTGCTTCAAGCTGAATCAGGGCACAGAAGGGGCTTTAGAATGGAAGGGCTTGACATGGTGCAGGATGTAAATTTTGGCCCCCTTTTCTAACTGTGTTGGGCTGTGGGTAGTATCAGACGTAGTTCTTTATTTAAAGCTTTGGGTGGGGCGCTTGGGTGGCTCAGTCGATTGAACGTCCGATTTTGGCTCAGGTCATGATCTCAAAGTTGGTGGGTTCGAGCCCCACATCGGGCTCTGTGCTGACAGCCAGCTCAGAGCCTGGAGCCTGTTTCAGATTCGGTGTCTCCTTCTCTCTCTGACCCTTCCCTGTTCATGCTGTCTCTCTCTCAGAGATAAATAAAACATTAAGAATTCTTTAAAAAAAAAAAAGCTTTGGGCACCTTCTTGCATAATCTGGTGACATATAACATTATTAGTCTTGTCCTAAGTATATTCCAGTAAAAATCCATAATATTAGTAAGGCCCATTTTTATTACTCCCCTTAGAATAGATCCGATGCTAGTGGGTATCCAAGAAAATAGTCCAGCAAACCAATTCCAACTCCCTTGAAACAGAGGAATGTGCTGTTTTAGGGTCTGCTGCAACCAAATGGCTTGGTGTCTAATACTGTCTACACTAGTTTCAGCTTGCATGGGGGTGTTAATATAAGTAGAGCAAGAGGAATTGGCTATTCCACATACATCATCTTGTTCACCAAACTAGTCTAAGGCTGCTATATCTCTGACCTAGTGTCACTTTAGCCAAGCAGTCCAAAAAATTTTGCATGTTGGTGAGGGAGTGAGCTATTTTGTTAGTGATGAGAGTTAAGGTTTTAGACAAATAGCACATGTTGGTGAGCTGCCACTCCCCATCAGGGGAGCAAAGTATACCCAAAGAAATACTCAGCTCCATCTGGTGTTTCCTCAAGGAGGTTCTGCCTGACATGGGTGAATAATTTAAGAGAGCTTGTCCAGTGGGCAACTTCAGCCTTACTGCAGACTGCAAAGGGAGTAGTAAGAACTCCTAACAAACAGGTGCCACCCGTTGTTCAACTGTTCAAATAATCGTATGCCCATGGTGTCCCTTGATTATTCTCCCAGAGTAACTAACAGGCACGAACGTTGGCTGTACATGAGCTGTTGTGGCAATTTCTGAAGCTTACCTCAAACTGTCCTGCTTAGGCAAACAGCAAACACTTAAAGACAATCAGAACTAGAATCTAACATCCACAAAGGTGTGTTACTGAAACATAATTTTTTTCTCTAAAGTCACCTTCATTTCCATCAATGATAGCCAAATCAAGACTAATTTGTTTGTAAAACGAGCCCGGTTTTAACAAACTTGGCGTAGTAAGCACGTAAGCACAGCAAGAACAGTAGTTGACCACATAAATCCTTTAAAACCTGCCTTGTTGGAACTTTTTATAAGGAATTTTCAGATTGAATTTTTAATAGGCTCTCAAGGCCAGGAGCCAAGCCAAATGCTTGCCATTAGATTTCCCTGCAATACCTATAGGTTTGGGTGAATTCGTCTTCTCCACCTTCCCAAAATATCCTGAGGTTCCTGTACCTGCTAGGAAATGACATTTTTACTCACCTGTAAGTCTGCTGGGAAGTCTAAGCAAGGTACCAAGTCAACATTTCCAAGGGGCTCTATTGACTCCATAAAATCAACCCTAGCTCCTTAAAGCTGTCTAGTCATATCTGAGTCTTTGTATGTCTCTCTGAAATATGACATTCCAGTCAAAGCCTTGGTAATCTAACAAATGTTTTGAATTGTGTCCCATTACAAAGACAAGAGATTCCTATTGAACTTATGCATACAATTATAATTGCCATGAAAGAAGAAATACTAAGGGTATCTGGAGGGTTCAGATAGGGAGAAAAGATAAATGTTTCAGTTTATTCACAAAGGAACATTATCATGTTTCTATAAGTTGTAAATATCATAAGAGAAAAAATTTCCTTAAATCTGAAAGAGCAAACATACCAAACAGGGTCATAAAAGGTGCCTAAGTGGCTCAGTCCAATGAGTGTCCGACTCTTGATTTTGGCTCAGGTCATGATCCCAGGGTCACAGGATTGAGTCTGGTGTCTGGATCCATGCCAAGCATGGAGCCTGCTGAGATTTTCTCTCTCGCTTCCTTTGCTCCTCTCTCCCGCTTGTGCTCTCTCTCTCTTTCTCCCTCTAAAATAAATAAAAATAAATTAAAAAAATATAAAAGTCATAAAAACTATAATCATCTTCCTTAATTCATTTTGTACCGTGTAACTAATCTTGTTCTGTTTGAATGCAGCTTTTCCTTCATTTCAGAAATTCTTACCCAGTTTAGTTTTATGATCTTAAAGCTATCAGAAACCTGTATTTGTCAAAAATCCTTTTCATGAATCTCCTTGAAGATGAAACACATTTTGTAAGAGCATCAGAACAATAACTGAAGACTTAAAAAAATGGACATGGTCAAAGATCTGAAGAGAGTTCATTATAATGCAGCTGACAAGGAAATCCAGGCTTTTTTGTAACATACATTTTAATAATTAGAATGTCAAGTGATGGCCTTAAACCAGGACATACTATAACTTTAGAAATTTCATATAATTTCTAGAACAGTTATAACATCAACCCATATAATACAACCTAAGAACATTTATTATCATTTGTTTGACAATGCTTCCCATGTAATTTAACATAACAAATAAACAATCCTAATTAGTCAAAAAGACTTCCTTTAGAATTTGAATTTTGGGGAAATTTTATTAAAAACCTCAGAAGATTTTAAAGCTACTGCTTAAATAGGATTACAGATCATTTTAAAACTTACTATTTAAGGGGCACCCGGGTGGATCAGTCAGTTAAGCATCTGACTTCAGCTCAGGTCGTGATCTCATGGTTCGTGGGTTCCAGCCCTGCATCAGGCTCTATACTGACAGCTCAGAGCCTGGAGCCTGCTTCAGGTTGTGTCTCCCTCTCTCTCTCTCTCTGTCCCTCCCCCAATTGTGCTCTTTCTCTCTCACTGTCTCTCTCTCAAAAATAAACATTTTAAGAAAAGACCTCCTTAAAAAAAACTTGATATTTAATTATTAAACAAGATGGCAATAAGAGATACTACAGGCTATACAGTTGTTAACAAAGCTTAGCTCCTTCAGTGTTGAAAGTTTTAAGACCTGATCAAGACAAAACACAGAAACTTTGGTTTTCTGGACAGATAAAGAAAAAAACATTATATATATATTCTTATCAAGAACAGACCAACAATCCAAGAAAATTTTGTCTTTTTAATAGAGATAAAAGCCAAATATCAATCTTATACTAGTATACTTTTAAAACTCATTCATTCCTATCTTAGTCTTAACCACCCATAAAATTCTCTTCCAAAGATTCCCTTTCACAAACTTTCTACAACTTTTTTTTAAACATTCAGATTTTTTTCTCTAAGCCTTTTCTCTCTAAATAACCAGTCTCATTTTAGGACAAAATTACTTTCTTTTCCCTCAACAAAAATGTATTCACATTCCTCAATCCTTATAAAAAACACATTTTACTTTTCTGCATATAGAGTCATTTCCTTATCATTTCTAGCAGTCTTAATTACTTTTATCAGAATTTTAACTCTTAGAAACATTAGTTTCTAGAGAAAACTAAGTAGTAACTGATTGTGAACCATGTGTTAAACCAGAATTCTTTAGACTGGCAAATTTGGAAATATGTCATAATTTTTGGAAACATGTTTTTTCATAGTACAACTTTCAATAAAGCATAAAACATGTTTGCTGGCAGACCCAAGTATCTTTAGTGTCTCTGTAATAAGAAGCCAAAAGCAGATAAAGCTACATCTAGTAATTAAGATTTCAGTATTTATCTCATTTGAAAAAGACTTAGAAATCTAATGAATTCAACCCAATTTATAATTTAATGGCAAAACTTCAAGGGTGCCTGGCTGGCTCAGCTGGTAGAGCATACAACTCTTGATCTCAGGGTTATAAGTTCAAACCCCCCCATTGGCTGTAGAGATTACTTAGAAATGTTTAAAAATCTTAAAAAAAAACAAACTCCAAAGTTTCAGGTTTCCAAAGATTTTGAAAGCTATTTAAAAGTTTACCTATAAACCTTTTTATTTATTTAACCTACTTGCTCTTAACAATTATCCATGAAAACTTCATGAAACAGACAAAATTAACTATCATTTTAAGTCATTTTTTGCAGACAAATTCCAACAGATATAATATGAGCTGATTTGACCTTTAGTAAACCTTGGTAGAATAAGTTTTATATTTAATACTGATAACTCTAAAGACATGTCTATTTTAACTAAACTAACAACCTTCAATTAGCTTTAATACCAAATATGTTGCATCTGTGTCCACTAAAAAGTCATTCAATTTGTTCCCCATTGTCAATTTCATTTGGGCTCCTCTGGGGAAATCTGAAGTGGGAAGTTTAAGTCTAGGGGAGTTCCTGGGCTCTTTCATGTTGATTTGGGAGGTGCTCCAGTTTGAACCTTATAAGGAGGTGGCCGGAGAACTTGGGCTGCTTTTGCTCCTCCATTGTGAGGGTAGGAGGAGCAGGAGCCAATGGTGCCCAAGGCACCAAGGATGGTAAAGAAGTCAGCTGTGCAAGTGGCCCAGGGTCGGTGCAGAATAGGAGGAGGAGGAAGAGGTGGAGGCAGAGGTGGCAGGGAAGCCATGGTCAAGGCCAGACTCAAGCTCTGGACTAATATTCTTTTTTTTTTTTTTTAATATTTTTTATTTATTTCTAGGAGAGAGAGAGAGACAGCGTGAGCGGGGAAGGGTCAGAGAGAGAGGGAGACACAGACTCTGAAACAGGCTCCAGGCTCTGAGCTGGCAGTCAGCACAGAGCCCGATGCGGGGCTCGAACCCACGAACCGCGAGATCATGACCTAAGTGAAAGTCGGACGCTTAACCGACTAAGCCACCCAGGCGCCCCTGGACTAATATTCTTTTATCTCTATCTCCTGTCTCTCTTTCCTGCAAAACAGGCTTTTTCTCTGGTTGCCTTTCAGCCTTCTGCACCGTTTCTTCAAAATATGTCCTAATGGACTTTCTTTGGGAACAGAAGGTGTATCCCCCATTTTCTGGGGGCAAAAGTTCAGAAAGAACGCTGAAGAAATAAAACTATGACTAAATGAAGCCCAGAGTGCCTTCATTAGCATTCATTCTCCTCAAAAGTTGGGGGCTTCACTAACTGAACCAAACAGCTTCCTAGACCAGCAAAGAGAGCCAAATCAAAACCTCTCATTTGGAGGCAACCAAATGGGGGAGATAAATTCAAGAGAACCATTTAGTGGCCATCTTTCCTCTGAGCCTCACAGGCCAAGTAGTGTTATGATAAAATACCATCTTCTTTTTAGTCATGGGTGTGCCAATCAGAAAATACCAGTACCAATGGACTCTGAGAAGGGATTGAACTAGACCCGCCCCTTTTCTACACAAATACCAAAACAAACCAGGCACCTGTCAAATAATCCAACTCGCCTTCTAAGAAGAGACCCTAGGTGGCTCAGTAGGTTAAGCATCTGACTTCAGCTGAGGTCATGATCTCCTGGTTGGTGAGTTTCAGCCCCGCTCTGAGCTCTCTGCTATCAGTGTGGAGCCTGCTTCGGATCCTCTGTCTGCCCCCTCTCCAGCCCTCCCCTGCTCATTCTCTCTCTTGCTCTCTCTCTGAAAAATAAATAAACATTTAAAAAATAATGAAAAAAAAACTAAGAAGAGAGATTGGTACAAAGTCATGTTAGTGTTATTTCCCTTACCAGGGATACCACAAATTGGCCCAGAAGGGTCTAATCACCTTAATTGGCCAAATGGCAGTAAAAGATGACTTCCAGCATGCATGCTGATATACTCACCCAGTCATGGAGCCCATCAGCTCACCCCAGTTAACATTTCCTTTCCACCAACAAAACGTGACAGCAGGCAGCTGAAACCGAGTAAAGGCAAGAAAGGAGATTCCCCCAAACAAACGTTAAGTATCTGCAGCTGTTTGAGACCATCCTTAAAATGAATAACCATGAGCAGCTGCCTCCCAGACATCACCATGGGCTCAGAAAACCAATGGTGGGCCCTGGTGTGCTGCTGCGGACATTTGCTCCCTCTAATCTGGGAACAGGTAAGCCCTGGCATTGCCGTCACAGTCAGTCACTCTGTCCTGGGGAGACCTGAGGAGGATGGATGTTACAGGGGCACAGAGTCCTGGCTGGCTGGCCAAAATCTGTTACTGAAACCCAAGTTTAGCGGCTCACCACTCCAAAGCTAAGACTCGAGAGACAAGTGTCGGTTGGAAAGAAAATGCTTCATGCAGGAGGCTGGCACCCTGGGAAGACAGTGGACTGATATCCAAAGACCATCTCCAAAGTCCCAGACTGAGCAGGAGATTTTTAAAAGAGAAGCACAGGGAGGTGATGAGGGTCACCTTGCAGGGGAAGCATTCTCAATATAATCTCAAGCAGACTTGCTGGCATCAGGGAAAGCTATTTTCTAGCATGGCCAAGCTTGATATTCTGGGAACACCTGCTTTCTTGTTTCCCTGGGATCAGTGTTCTGTTGAAATCACAAAGCTATAATTAGTAAAGTGAGGCACAGGTAAAGGGTTAGAGATATGTAGCCTTTAGGCTGCTTAAAACACAGTTACATTCTCTCACTTTCCAAAGTGTTCTAATATGGCCCATGATTGTTATTATCCCTTCTAAAGCTACATCTTCTGTCTGAAGTAAAAAGTATCATGATTTATAAGTGATGTCTGCTGTGAGTGAGATAGTCTTGGGGAATTTTCTAATTTTGGCAATTCCTGCTGGAAAACGAGAGTTATAGTAACTATTAATCCCTACTTGTCCTGTATGAAGGAAAAATGCTTCTATGGCACTGCTGGCCCCACAGGAAGCCCCAAGGAGGATTTTCCCAAAGGTCTCTGGTAACACAGTTGTTGCAAGACAGAGATTCCCACTTAGTCTTGGGAGCCTAGCACAAGAGTAACGCATCAGATGAATGCCAGCATCATCTGGATTCTGTGATTTCAATGGTTTGTGTGACCCTTCTGTATCAGTTTCTTGCTTCCTGTCTTTTTGTATCTCTCTATATCAAGAGCTTCAAGATGTGAAGCACTAATAAGTAAAAAGAGGGAGAGACTGGTGGCTATGATAACCACACCAGAAACCCGTGCTGTGGCTCACTCCCACAGGGAAGGAAGACTTGTGAAAATGGAATTGTGTAAGGGGGCAGTTCACTAGACCTCGTTGCACTAAGCACTAGACTCATCTCTTTTGAATGGGTCTCCAGTATTAATCTTCTCCATTTCTGGGACCTTTACCATGAGTCCACTTCAGCCACTCACTCCTAAACTGACATGTTGGGCAGTGTTGAAATCTTCCATTGAAACACCCTATTTGGTGACCACAAACTTCTCCCATTCGAGGTCTCTTAGCCATTACCCCCTTCATATAGAAAGTCTTCAGCCTCTTTACTTTTTCCACATCAGCACCCCTCCCATCTCCATGATTCTAATTCAGTCCATGATCCTCACATCAGCCACTTTCCAGTGAGTGTTCTCAGTTCACATGCCTTCTTTCTACCGTGTCACTGGTTCTAGATCAAAGCAGCTATACTCCTTCCTGATTTCACGCTCCACATGCTGAATGGTGCCAGAGAAATAACCCATAGCACGAAGTACTTGGTGGAACAAATTCTCCCGATCATCAGCACTCTGTGTCGGTGTGTCCTGACTCAGCTCTCATTCTTTACATAATCTACTTTGAACCTTCTCCTCAAACCATGCCAGACCCTTAGCAGATACCCTTGCATGTTACTTTAAAAGGAAAGAAGTCATGAGTTGAGAGCTCTCTTAGTTGGTTGACCTCCTACAGAAAAGGTCACATGGAGCTGCACATGCCCTTTGCCCCTTCTAGCATGTCACAGTGAGAGCCATGTCTGCCCTTGTCTCCAGCAGTGCTCTACTTCCTTTCTCCTCCCAACTCCAATGACTTTCCTCTCTCTGCTGGCATCTGCCATCAGAATTTAAGCCTGCTCAAGACTTTATAGTTAAAACTCCTGCTATGCCTGAACTGAACTCCCCCTAATTTTTATTTTGAATTTGTAACCCCCAATGTGATAATACCTGGAGATGACAACCTTATGATGACACTAATGCTCTTATAAGAAGAGACACCAGAGAGCTACACATGCTGGCTCGCTTGCTTTTCCCCTCCCCCGCCTCTCCTTCCCTCCCCTCACTGCCTCTCCTCCCTTCCCCCCTCCCTTCCTCCGCCCCTCCCTCTCCTCCCCTCCCCACCATGAGGGCACAGGAAGGAGGTGACCACCTACAAGCCAGGAAGAGAGGTCTCACCAGAAGCTAACCATGCTAGCACTTTAATCTTGGACTTCCAGCTTCCAGAACTGTGAGAAATAAATTTTTGTGGCTTAAGCTGTCCAGTCTATGCTATTTTGTTATGGCAGCATGAGCAGATAAGTCAATCCTACAGTGTCTTCCAGTTCTCTCCTCCCCTTCACAGCCAAACCTGCTGAAATATTCAGCATCCACTTTCTCTACTTCACTCATTTATTAACCCATTGACATCATAGAATGATAATAGTACTGAAAAAGAAAGTTTAAGCAAGGCCACACAAACCAGCACTGTGCTAGGACCCACTTGTTCTGCTCCACGGAGAAAACAGGTATTGAATAACTGCCCAATAGTTATTTAACTATGATTGAGTTGTATGCTATGGTGAAGTGCTGGGTGGATGCTGAGAGCCCTTTCCATTTACCCAGACAAGTCTGGGGTCTAAAACTGATGACAGCATCCCTGTGGTAATGACATTTATGCCAGAGTACAAGGCTGAGTGGGAGCTGATCAGATTGCTGAAGAGGGGCGAACAATTCCAAACATAATAATGGAAAAGGTCTGAGTTATGAAGAGCATGACATACTTGAGGAACTGAAAGAAGGTCACAGGGCTGGAGCATAGGGGGATAAGAGAAAGAGTGATGGACACTGTCTGAGAGATAGGCAAGATGTCAAAGGCCATACCAGAGATTTTGATCAATTTTCTGTGTGATGTGGAGCCAATGATGCAGTGATGAGTTTGGAGTGTCTCTTGGTCAGTCTGACTAGGAGGTGATCAATTTTGTTGATCCTTTCAAAGAACCACTTCCTGGATTCACTGATCTATTCTTTTTTGTTTGTTTCTGCTCTAAAGTTTCTTTCTTTCCTTCTACTGGTTTTGGGTTTTTAATTTTTCTACTTTTTCTAGCTCCTTTAGACACAAGATTAGGTTGTCTGAGAGAGTTCTTCCTTCTAGGGATAAATCTTTATTGCTATAAACTTCCCTCTTAGAACAGCTTTTGCTACATCCCCAAAATTATACTATTGTATTTTCAGGTTCATTTGTCTCCATGTATTTTTTGCTTTCCTTTTTGATTTCTTGGTTGACTCATCAATTGTTTAGTAGCATGTGATTTAACCTCCATGTTTTTGTGTCTTTTCAGATCTTTTCATGTGGTTGATTTCTTTTTTTTTTTTTTTGAAGTGTTTGTTTATTTTGAGAGACATAGAAACAGTGTGAGTAGGGAAGGGGCAGAGAGAGGGAGAGAGAGAACCTCAGGCAGGCTCTGCATTGTCAGTGAAGAACCTGATGCAGGGCTCAAACTCACAAACTCTGAGATCATGACCCAAGCTGAAACCAATAGTTGGGTGCTTAACCGATTGAGCCACCCAGGTGCCCCTCATGTGGTTGATTTCTAACTTTATAATGTTATTGTCAGAAAAGATGCATGGTATGACTTTGAGCTTTTTTCAATATGTTAAGACTTGTTTTGTGGCCTAACATGTGATCTATTCTGGAGAATGTTCCATGTGCCCTTAAAAAGAATGTGTATTCTGTTCTTTTAGGATGGAATGTTTTGAATATGTCTATTAGACCCATCTGGTCCAATGTTTCATTCAAAGCCGCTGTTTCTTTGTTGATTTTCGGTATGGGTGATCTATTCATTGATGTAAGTGAGGTGTTAAGGTCCCCAGTAACTATTTTTTCCTTTCCCTTCCCCCATGGTCTTCTGTTAAGTTTCTCTAAGTGAAAACATATGATATCTGTCCTCTGACTGACTTATTTCAGTCAGCATAATACCTTTCAGCTCCACCCACGTTGCTATAAAATTACATGCATTCTTTCTCATTACCAAGTAGTATTCAAATGCATATATAAACCACATCTTCTTTATCCATTCATCAGTTAATGGACATTTAGGCTCTTTCCATAATTTGGCTATTGTTGAAAGTGCTGCTATGAACATTAGGGTACATGTGCCTCTATGCATCAGCACTCCTATATCCCTTGGGTAAATTCCTAGTAGTGCTATTGCTGGGTCGTAGGGTAGTTCTATGTTTAGTTTTTTTTTGGTCCCCACAAATGCACTTTATTTATTTTTTAAATAGTTTGTCAAGTTGGTTTCCATATAATACCCAGTGCTCCTCTCCACAAGTGCTCTCCTCCATGCCCATCACTCTTTATGTTTAGTCTTTTAAGGAACCTCCACACTTTTCCAGAGTGGCTGCACCAGTTTGCATTCCCACTAGCAGTGCAAGAGGGTTCTCGTTTCTCCACATCCTCGTCAGCATCTGTAGTTTCCCAAGTTGTTCATTTTAGCCACTCTGACTGGTGTGAGGTGGTATCTCTGTGTCGTTCTGATTTGTATTTCCCTGACGATGAGTGACATTGGGCATCTTTTCATGAGTCTGTTGCCCATCTGGATGTCTTCTTTAGAAAAGTGTCTATTCACATCTTCTTCCTATTTCTTCACTAGATTATTTGTTTTTTGGGTGTTGAGCTGGGTAAGTTATAGATTTCAGATACTAACACTTTACCTGATATGTCATTTGCAAATATCTTTTCCCATTCCATCAGTTTCCTTTTAGTTTTGTTGATTGTCTCCTCTGCAGTGCAGAAGCTTTTTGTCTTGATGAGGACCCAATAGTTCATTTTTGCTTTTAATTCCCTTGCCTTTGCATATGTGTTGAGCAAGAAATTGCTGTGGCTGAGGTCAAAGAGGTTGTTGCCTGCTTTTTCCTCTAGAGTTTTGATGGTTTCCTGTCTCACATTTAGGTCTTCCATCTATTTTGAGTTTATTTTTGTGTATGGTGTGAGAAAATGATCTACTTTCATTCTTCTGCATGTTGCAGTCCAGTTCTCCCAGCACCATCTGCTAAAGACACTATCTTTATTCCATTGGATATTCTCTTCTGCTTTGTCAAAGGTTAGTTGGTCATACATTTGTGGCTCCATTTCTGGGTTCTCTTATCCCACTGGTCTATGTGTCTGTTTTTGTGCCAATACCATACTGTCTTGATGATTGCAGTTTTCTAGTAGAGGCTAAAGTCTGGAATTTGATGCCTCCCACTTTGGTTATCTTCTTCAATATTATTTTGGCTATTTGGGGTCTTTTGTGATTCCGTACAAATTTTAGAATTGTTTGTACTAGCTTTGAGAAGAATGCCGGTGCAATTTTGATTGGGATTGCATTGAATGTGTAGACTGCTTTGGGTAGCATTGACATTTTAACAATATTTATTCTTCCGATCCATGAGCATGGAATGTTTTTCCATTTCTTTGTGTCCTTTTCCAATTTCCTTCATAAGTTTTCATCATACGTACCTTTTATATTTCTGGCTAGGTTTATTCCTAGGTATTTTATGTATTTTTGTGCATTTGTGAATGGGATTGGTTTCTTGATTTCTCTTTCTGTTGCTTCAGTATTGGTGTATAAAAATACAACCTATTTCTGTACATTGATTTTTGGATCCTGCAACTTGCTGAATTCATGTATCAGTTCTAGAAGTCTTTTAGTGGAGTCTTTCAGGTTTTCCATGTAGAGGATCATGTCATCTGTGAGAAGTCAAAGTTTGATGACTTCTTTGCCAATTCTGATGCCTTTTATTTCCTTTTTTGTCTGATTGCTGATGCTAGGACTTCCAGCATTATGTTAATCAACAGTGGTGAGAGTGGACATCCCTATCGTGTTGCTGATCTCAGGGGGAAAGATCTCAGTTTTTTCCCCATTGAGAATGATATTAGCTGTGGGCTTTTAATATATGGCTGTCATGATGTTTAAGTATGTTCCTTCTATCCCGAATTTCTTGAGGGTTTTTATTAAGAAAGTATGCTGTATTTTGTCAGATGCTTTTTTCTGCATCTATTGACAAGATCATATGGTTCTTACCCTTTCTTTTATTAATGTGATGTATCACATTGATTTGTGAATATTGAACCAATGAATCCCACTTGATGATAGTGAAAAATTCTTTTTACATGTTGTTGAGTTCAATTTGCTAATCTTGTTGCGAATTTCTGCATCCATCTTCATCAGGGATATTGGCCTATAGTTCTCCTTTTTGGTGGGGTCTCTGTCTGATTTTGTAATCAAGGTAATGCTGGCCTCATAGAATGAGTCCAGAAGTTTTCCTTTCATTTCTGTTTTTTGGAACAGCTTGAGAAAGATCAGTATTAACTCTAAGTGTTGAGTAGAATTCCCCAGGGAAGCCATCTTACCCAGGGCTCTTTTTCTAGGGGGGAGGGGAGAGATTTTCAATAACTGATTCCATTTTTTCACTAGTTATGGGTGTGTTCAAATTTTCTGTTTCTTAGCTTTTGAGTTCTGGTAGTGTGTGGGTGTCTAGGAATTTACCCAAGGGATACAGGAGTGTTGATGCATAGGAGCACATGAACCCCAATGTTCATAGTAGCACTTTCAACAATAGTGGAAATTGCCTAAATGTCCATCAACTGATGAATGGATAAAGAAGATGTGGTTTATATATTCAATGGAATACTACTTGGCAATGAGAAAGAATGAAATCCTGCTATTTGCAGCATCCTGGATGGAGCTGTAAGGTATCATGCTAAGTGAAATAAGTCAGTCAGAGAAGGACAGATATCATATCTTTTCACTCATATGTGGTTTTTGAGAAACTTAACAGAAGACCATGGGGGAAGAGAGGGGTAAAAAAACTAGTTATAGAGGGAGGGAGGCAAGCCATAAGAGAGCCTTAAATACAGAGAACAAACAGGGTGGATAGGGGGCTGGGGGAGAGGGGAAAATAAGTGATGAGCATTGTGAAAGGCACTTGTTGGGATGAGCACTGGGTGTTGTATGTAAGCCAATCTGAGAATAAATCATATTCATAATTTTAAAAAATCAGGATAGGGGTGCCTGGGTGGGTGGCTCAGTTGATGATAAAGCATCTGACTTCAACTCAGGTCATGATCTCATGGTTTGTGGGCTTAAGCCCCGCATCAGGCTCTGTGCTGATAGCTCAGAGCCTGAAGCCTGCTTCGGATTCTGTCTCCCTTTCTCCCTCTGTCCCTCCCCTACTCACACTCCCTCTCCCTCATAAATAAATAAATAAATATTTAAAAAATTAAGTTTTTTGGCCTCCCCACTGCTTTGTTTGAGAGATGAGGGAACTTCAGATCCCCCCTACTTCTCTGCCCTGTTGGCCTGTCTCTATTGTTTGTATTTCTGCTGTGTTGGTTGTGATCTCTCCTCTTTCATTCATCTGGGTCCTTTACTTTTTCTTTTTGATCAAACTGTCTAGGGGTTTATCAATTTTGTTAATTCTTTCAAAGAACCAGCTCCTGGTTTAATTAATCTGTTTTTTTTTTTTTTTTCGATAGCATTGATTTCTGCTCTAATCTTTATTTCCTGTCTTCTGCTGGTGTGGGGTTTTGCTTTGGTTTTTTGTTGTTCTTTTTCAGCTGTTTTAAGGTGTAAGGTTAGGTTACATATCTGAGACCTTTCTACCTTCTTTAGGAAGGCCTGGATTGCTATCTACTTCCCTCTTATGATTACCTTTGCTGCATCCCAGAGGTTTGGGGCTGTGTTGTTATTTTCATTGCCTTCTATATGCTTTTTAATTTCCTCTTTAACTTTTTGGTTAGCCCATCCATTCTTTAGAAGGATGTTCTTTAGTCTCCAAGTATTTATCTTATTTTTTTTCTTGTGGTTGATTTTGAGTTTCATAGTGTTGAGATCTGGAAATATGCACAGGATGATCTCAATCTTATTATACTTGTTGAGGGCTAATTTTTGTCCCAGTATGTGATCTATTCTGTAGAATGTTCCATGTGCACTAGAGAAGAATGTTATTCTGCTACTTTAGGATGAAATGTTCTGAATATATCTGTTAAATCCATATGGTCCAGTGTGCCATTCAAATCCATTGTTTACTTGTTTTTCTGCTTAGATGATATATCCATTGCTGTAGGTGGGATGTTGAAGTCTCCTACTGTTATGGTATTATTATCAATGAATTTGTTTCTGATTAATTGATTTATATTCTTTCATATTTGGAGCATAAATGTTTACAATCGTTAGATCTTCTTGGTGGATAGACCCCTTAATTATGATATAATGCCCTTCTTCATCTCTTCTTAGTCTTTAAGATCTAGATTGCCTGACCATGAGAGACTCTTGAATGCTGAGAACAAACTGAGGGCTGAAGGGGGTCGGGAAGGGGGGAAGGGAGGTGATAGGCATGGAGGAGGGCACTTGTGGGGATGAGTACTGGGTGCTATATGGAAACCAACTTGACAAACTATTTAAGAAAAAAATAAAAAAATAAAAAATAAAATAAAATTCAGTGTTATAAAATACTAAACTTGTGTTTAACAGAAAAAAATAAACATTAAAAAAATAAAATCTAGATTGTCTGATATAAGTATGGCTACTCTGGCATTCTTTTGGCAACCATTAGCATGATACATGGTTCTGTATTCCCTTACTTTCAACTTGAAGGTGTCTTTAGATCTAAAATGGGTCTGTTGTGAACAGCATATAGATGGATCTTGTTTTCTTATTCATTCTGTTACCCTATGCCCTTTGATTGGAGTGTTTAGTCCATTGATGTTTAGAGTGAGTCTTGAAAGATATGAATTTATTGCCATTATGTTGCCTGTAGAGTTGGAATTTCTGGTGGTGGTCTCTTGTTCTTTCTAGTCTTTGTTGCTTTTGGTATTTTTGGGCTTTTTTCATCTTTTCTCCCCTCAGAGTCCCCTTAAAATTTCTTGCAGGGCTGGTTTAGTTGTCATGAATTCCTTTAATTTTTGTTTGTCTGGGAAACTTTTTATCTCTCCTATTTTAAATGATGCCTTGCTGGATAAAGAATTCTTGGCTACATATTTTTCTGATTCAGCACATTGAATGTGTCCTGCCACTCCTTTCTGGCCTGCCAAGCTTCTTTGGATAAGTCTGCTGTGAACCTGATCTATCTTCCCTTGTAGGCTAAGGATTTTTTTTCCTCGCATATTTTGTTAATTTGACTATGGTCTGCCTTGTTTATGGTCAGTTTTTGTTGAATCTAATGGGAGTTCTCTGTGCTTCCTAGATTTTGGTGTCTGTGTCTTTCTCCAGGTTAGGAAAGTTTACTGCTATGATTTGCTCACATAAAATTTCCACCCCTTTTTCTCTCTTCATTGCTTGAGACTCCTATGATTCTGATGTTATTCCTTTTTAATGAGTCACTGAGTTCTCTTGTTTTTATATAATGCTCTTTGTCTTAGTCTCCCTCCCTTTTCTGCTTCATTATTATTCATAAGTTTGTCCTCTATATCACTGACTCACTGCTCTGCTTCATCCATCCTCATCACTGTGGCATCCATTTGAGTTTGCAGGTCAGCTATAGCATTTTTCATTTCATCCTGACTAGCTTTTACTTCCTTTATCTCCATAGAAAGGGATTCTTTGCTATTTTTAACCCCAGCTGGTATTCTTATTATTGTGTTCTAAATTCTGGTTCAGACATCTTGCTTGTATCTATGTTAAGTCTTTGGCTGTAATTTCTTCCTGTTCTTTCTTTTGGGGTGAATTCCTTTGTTTTGTCATTTTGAAGAAAGAAAAAGGATTAATAAAGTAAAAAAACAAAAATTTAAAACAAAAAAATCAAAGGATGCTAGATTCTAGGTGTGTTTTGGTCTGGTTGTTGAAAGAAACTTGATAGATTAGAGAAAAATGGGGGGGGATGAAGGAAAGAAAAGAAAAATATAGAAAAGGAAAATATCTGAAAAGTTGAAAATATGAATACAATAAAATAGAATAAAATAAATTTTAAAATTTTACAAAAAAGTAAAAAATATCATAGAAAAAAATTAAAGAAAAATTGTTTTATAAAAATGGAAAATAAAATTTTTTCACTTTCTGTATTCAAGAATAAGAAAATAAAAAAATTGAATATATGAACCAGCAAACAGAATGAAATGATTGATATCACATGCAATTTCCCTGAGAAGTCAAACTACGAAGCACTTAATAGTCCATAAACTAACCAGGCAGAGAGAGTTGTGGTGTTCCTCAAAAGTGTGGTTGGCCCAGTTGGGTGGGGCTTAGTGTAACAGTTCCATTTTCCACTAGATGGTGCTGCTTAGTTCACTGGGGTGGATTGTTGTGGTGCATGTCGGTGTTTATGCGCATGTGTGGGAGAGGTGAAAATGGCATCACCAGCACCCAGTCTCTAGTATCAGAACTCTGTTTTCCTTCTGACCAGCACCTCTCCTCTGTCTCTGGCTTCTGTCCACTCCCGGCTTCTACACTGTCTGTGAACAAGTGTCAGACTGCTAGGTGATGCCTCCCTCACAAGTCTGATCTCAGATGGGACTGTTTCCCAACCTCTCACCTCTGAGGGACTGGGGCTTTGATGCGCTCAGACCCTCTAGAGGAGAGTCTCGCCCAGCAAAGGCTAGGTGCCCACCTGCCCCCAGGAATGTTCATGGGACCATGCTGCTGCAGATACCCAGAGATTTCAGCCAGGTTCCAGCCTGCCCCAGAAAAAGTTCACACAATTGTGTAGCAGCTCCATTTCAGGGATTCTAGTAAATCACAACACACAGCTGGTGCCAGGCTTCCCCCTTAACATCCTTGTTCCTACACCAGCAAATGTGGCTGTTCTCAGGGGTCCACTGGGACCTTTGCCTGTGGGGAGGCTTGCACAGCCTCTACAAAATGTCCTCTCCGCAGGGGAACCACCTTTCCCATGTTGCCTGAGGACCCCCTGGACCCCACTCTCTGCTTCTGGGGATTCACCCTTCCCACCAGAGCACTGCCAGGTATTGGGCTGTGGAGTCAGACTCCGTGATCCTCCTGTTTATAGAGTTTTAATGGAATTTAAACCCTTTCCTTTCCCCGTTCTCCCTTTTTGTTCAGTCCCTTGTCGCTGTTTCCACTCTTTCTCTCCAGCTGCTTTTGAGGGGGCCTGCTTTTCCCATACTCTTCCCATTTTTGTCCTCTCTCCACAAGCCAAAACAGTTCCCTGTCTTCTGTGGCTTCCCTCTACCCCAGTTCACCTCTCCACACTGTGTATCTGCCAAGTTCTGCAGTTCAGCTTGTTCAGATTGTTATGTTAATCCTCAAATCAGTTTTCTAGGTGTGCAAGATGGTTTGGTGTTGATTTGGCTGCATTTCAGGGACAAGAGATGCAAAAAAAGAAAAACAAACAAAGAAATAATTTCCATGCTGTTCCACCATCCTGGCCCCTCCCCTATAAGTCTTTCTTTATTACCACTTTTTGTATTTTAATTACTATGTGTCTTGGTAGGAACCTCCGTGGGTTGAATTTTTTGGAAGCTCTATGTGACTCCTGGATATGGATTTCTGTTTCTTTCCTCAAAATCAGGAAGTTTTTAGCTATTATTCTTCATATTTTCTCTTGCTTTTCTTTCTTCTGGGATCTCTATAATCCACATGTTACTAGGCTTGATGGTAGTGCTGAGTTCTCTTAGTCTATTTTCTTTTTTTATTCTTATTTTTTCTCTCTTCTGTTCAGCTTTATTGGTTTCCATTACTCTGTCCTCCAGGTTCATTGATCTATATTTCTGCTTCCTCTAGTGTATTTTTTCCAGTTAGTATATTTTTTTTACTTTTATCTCTAATTGGTATTTTTTATGTTTTTATCTCTCTGTTGAGGGTCTCACTGGGATCCTCCACTCTTTTCTCAAATCCAGTGAGTATATTTAGGATGATTACTTTAAATTCTCCAGTAGGCATATGACTTATCTCATTTGGTTTAGCTCTCTTGGTGTGATTTTGTCCTATTCTTTCATTTGGGACATATTTCTGTTTCCTCATTTTGTGTAACTCTGTGTCTATTTCTATGTGTTAGGAAAGTCGTCTGTCTCCTGCTCTTGAAAGTTGTAGCCTTATGAAGGAGAGACCCTGTAGTAACCTACAGTGCAATGTCCCCTGTTCACCAGAATCTGGCACTTCAGGAGTGTCTCCCATGTGTGTTGTGTGTATCCAACTGTTGTGGCTGAGCTGCTTTTGCATTCAGTCCAGTCACCTGCAATGGATCTCTTTACCTGTTGTGGGCAGGGTTTGGTACCTATGTTGTTAATGGGTCAGTCTAAGGCCACCTTTGACTTGAGTTAGTTTAGACTAAGAATTTGTCAGAGCTGTAATAACACCAAAGTGCAGTGTGCTTTTTCTGTGTTGTCCCCTGAGAAGGTTTTGTTGGAAGTTAGTCTGCAGTCAGATGAGATGTTTGCTGCCAGACCACAGTCAGATTGGTGTGTGTGGCTATCTTTCCCTTCCCTTGGGGCAGGAGTCACTTGGATAGTGTTGGCCTCTGTTGGTACTGCTTGCACACTGCCAAGCTTGTGTTGCTGATTTATATGGACTCCAGCCAAGGTTGGGTTGCAGAGGGTGGGTCTGCAGGAGAATAGATTGGGTATGGGGGTGTGGTGCTAGCAACATCTGCATCACTTTGCTGTGGAAATGGACCCATAGCTGCTTTGGAAGCTCATGCTGAGGGTGGGTTGGAAGAAGTGGGTCCACAGAAGAGCATAGTGGCGGGGCATATCACTAATACGTTAGGTGGAGGTTGTTTGCACTGTGCTCTTTCCCACAGATGTCAGTGTATCTGGGCTGGAGGGCAGGGGAAGGTAGGGGCTCCCACCAGCTCTTTTGTTCTTGGAGAAGTCTCCCAAAGATACATTCCCTTCTAGCACATACTCTGATATTAGTAATTAAATCTGCCCATATAACCCAGGCATTTTTCAAACTCCTTCTGTGCACTCTGCAGGCTTTTTGTTTTGCTGTCTCCTTAAGGGTAGGGATTCAGGTTTCTCTTGGCCTCCTACTCCTTCCAGAGCCAAGGCTGCTGATTTTTAAAGTTCTAGATGTTAAGCCCCACTGACTGTAAGAACTTGCAAAGTTAAGACCCTCTGCTTTTCAAAGCCAAATATTATGGGTAGCATCTTCCCAGGGTTGATCCCTTTTTCTTGGATGTCTAGTGTGGGGTCTTCTCCTCTCCCTTCTCCATGCCTGCAGTGTCCCTCACTCCCAAGAACATTCTCTCAGGCCAGTTTGGTTCGTAAGCACATCTTTGCCCTTCCTACCTTTTTCAATGTGGCCTCTCCTATACATTTAGCTGTGGAGAGTCTGTTTTGCCAGTCTCCAGGCATTTTCTGAATTATTTATACTGTGTGGTTGTTATCTAGATATAGCCACGAGATAAGGTCACATTAGGATCCTCCTACTCCACAGTCTTCCCTGAAACTACACACACACACACACACACACACACACACACACTTTTACATCAATAAGATAAACTATACACTTGTTTGTTTTCTGCTCAAGAAATTAGGAAAATCTTTCCATGCTACTGAGTACTAATAGAGAAGAACTTTAAATGTCTGCACAATATTCTATTAAATGTATTGATTATAACCCTCTCTAATGGCCCTTATGTTATTTTTCTCCCTTCTCTATTTTTCCAGCCTCCAATGCTCTTTCATTCATAACAGATATTCACATGACTTGAATTCTCAGTTGCCTCAGCCATCTGCTCAAGTATCAGAAAAGCCTCCACCAGAATATGGTACTTATCCTTCTTCCCCTGTTTTATTTTCCTTCAAAGCACAAACCTTAAGGAATGAGGGTTGAAACCATGTGCTTACTAGAAAGAAAGAGCATTTCTAACTGAAAAAATACAAAAAAAGTTTGAAAGGCCACAAAGCTGGTTGTGGAGGAGTAGAGACCAGACAGCAGAGCCCTGAATCTTGGTCCAAGGTTTCTTCTGCCATAAACACACCCTCCTTTGTAAACGGAGGACATTTATTTATCTTCATCAATTAACACTTTGTTGTCTCGGGCACCTCGGTGGCTCAGCAGATTAGGAATCCAACACTTGATTTTTGGCTCAGGTCATGATCTCATGGTTTGAGTTAGAGCCCTCCCTACATTGGTGCTTGGGATTCTCCCTCTCCCTCTGTCTTTCTCAAAATAAACAAATAAACTTAGCAAAATACTTTGTTGTCCTTCTTTTAGGATCTAAATAGTACTTATCAAGTTTTACTGAGCGTGTGAATCACCTGGGACGCTTGTTAAAGCGCAGCGCCTCATTCATTAGGTTTGGGTGAAGTCAGAGATTCTACATTTCTAACAAGATCCCAGATTTGCCAATGCTGCCAGGTCATGGGTCACTTTTGGTGGAGCAAGAGTCTAGAAGTTCCTAGGTGGCTAGAGTTTTAGAAAGATACCCCAAATGACACCTGCATTGCTGTCCTGGACTACTGTTTGTTCTACCATCAAAAACTGAGAGAGATTCCCTTCAGTTTCGATTGCTTTTCTCCTCCTCAGAGCCAAAGCCAGCCTTCCGTTCATGTGGTAACAAGCTCTACTGTCTTTTTATCTTCCCTGTTGCTTCTTGGCCTGTTTTAACTGTACTGCTGCCAAGGCTGGTCGCTTCCTATTTGACTCTCTGGGCATCTATCCCTGGATCGGTATTTTGCATCCATGTGTCCTCCCTAAATATGCTCATCGACAGCAATATTTTTCCTATAGCCATGGGTCTCAACCCTCCGTTCACATTAGAATTACTTGGGGAAGCTGTGAAAAATATGGATGCCAGGGTCATATACTAAAGCAGTAAATAAAAGTTTCCACAGAGAGAGCTCAGCCATAAATATTTTTAGCATTTTCCAGTTACTATAATACATAGCCAGGGTAAAAAGTCACTAAGTTCTTTTTTTTTTTTTTTTTTTTTATGTTTTATTTATTTCTGAGAGAGAGAGAGAGAGAGAGCGAGCGAGCGAGAGCGCAAGTGTGATCAGGGGAGGGTCAGAGAGAGAGACGGAGACACAGAATCTGAAATAGCCTCCAGGCTCTGAGCTAGCTGTCAGTACAGAGCCTGAAGCAGGCCTGGAACCCACGAACCATGAGATCATGACCTGAGCCAAAGTCGGACGCTTAACCGACTAAGCCACCCAGGTGCCACAAAAAACCATTAAGTTCTAAATGGATTACAAATACCTTCAGTAGTGGAGGTCTCTCACCTAAACTCCTTAGATGAACTTTGTTTTAAAAAGCTTTATTGAGGAATGATAAATACACAATAAACTATACATATTTCAACTTCGATAAGTTTTGAAGTATATACACCCATGAAAGCTTCATCACAAGGTAATAAACCTGGATAACATTCCCAAAATTTTCATGATGGCCTTTTGGTATCCCATTCCTCCTTTGCCCCCACCTTCTGGCCCCAGAAGATTACTGATCTATTTTTGGCACTACTGAATTGTTTGGACTTTATAGAATAGTCTATAAATGGAGTGTATAGAAGTTTAAATTTTCAGTAAATAGCATCATATAATATCTACTTCTGTCTCCTTTCAGTCAGCATAGTTATTCTGAGATCCATCCATTTTGTTGTGTGTTTCAATAGTTCATGTCTTCTTATTGCTGTGTAGTGTTCCAGCACATGGATATATCACAGTCTGTTTATCCATTCATCTGTTTACCGACATTTAGGTTGTTTCCAGTTTGGGGCTATTCTAAATAAAGCTTTGAACTTTTATGCACAAATCCATGTACAGGCATGTGGTTTGATTTCTCATGGATAATATCTAGGAGTAGAATGTCTGGGTTGTATGGTAGGTATATGTTTATCTTTTAAAAGCAACTATTGGGGATGGGCATGGAGGAGGTCACTTGTGGGGATGAGCACTGGGTGTTATATGGAAACCAACTTGACAATAAACTATTTGTAAAAAATAAATAAATAAAGCAACTGTTGGGTACCTGGGTGACTCAGTTGGTTGAGAGTTTGACTTCAGCTCAGGTCTTGATTTCATGATTCGTGGATTTGAACCCTGCCTTAGGCCCTGTGCTGATAGCTCAGAGCTTGGAGGCTGCTTCAGATTCTGTGTCTCTCTCTCTCCCTCTCTGCCCCCTCCCACTCCCACTCTGTCTCTCTCTCTCAAAAATGAATAAACACTAAAAAATTATAAAGCAACTATCAAACTGCTTTCTAAAGTAGTTGCAGTATTTTAGGGGCACCTGGGTGGCTCAGTTGGTTAAGTGTTTAACTTCGGCTCAGGTCATGATCTCATGGTTAGTGAGTTCGAGCCCCACGTCAGGCTCTGTGCTGACAGCTCAGAGCCTGGAGCCTGCTTCAGATTCTTTGTCTCCCTACTCTCTGCCCCTCCCTGGCTCTCACTCTGTCTGTCCTTCTCAAAAATGAATAAACATTAAAAAATTTAAAAATAATAAATATTTTTTAATTCTGGTACATATTTGCAATATTTCATATTCTGGTACATCAATGTACAAGAGTTCTTGCCTACCCTGGCATCATCAGTCTTAGGGGAGGAGTGGCATCAAGGCAACAAGGACAAAACTGGGCTAAGGATGTTAAATAATTCACCTCAAATCAAACAGCTGGTATGTGGTGGAGCCTGTGAACATATTTTGTTAAAATCCGCAGCTAATGCTCATAAGAGCCTTTGTGCTGTAAGGCCACTTTGGTAACATGAGAGAAACTGAGTATGTATGTGCCCAACAGAGCTCAGCAAAGACACTCTTACTTCAGTGAGGTTTTTTTCATCCATGCTGAAGAAAGTCTTGGTCTCTGTGTTTTCTAGTTCTTGGAAGAGACTAAGGGCTGTGACCGCATCGTGCACCCCCATATTGACAGAAGCCATCCCTCTGTCCATGTGTTGCTATCTTCATCAACTGACCCATTCCATCCAAGCGCCAGAGGTAAAACCAGAGGTAAGACAGCCTTCTAATAGCCACTATTTCTGGGAGATCATTCAGAGCAGAGGTGAGTACAGCATCTTCCTCAGGGAGTGCTTTCAGGAGAAAGGGGCTTCCACCCTGGGAGGGAGGATCATTGTGAGCACTTTGTTCTGAGAAAAGAAGCTTTCGGCCATGTATTTTTTTGTTAGGAAAGCCATTTTCAAAGAATAACGTATTGCTTTCTTCCTCTTATTTTTCTTAAAAAATATATCATTCCCACTGTTTGCTACTATATTTGGAACAATTTCCACAGCAAGAGTTCCTGCATAACAAGCCAGCAATACACTCAGGATTGATTGATTATGGTTGTTACTTATATTCTAAAAATGTATCGATTACTTAATTTTTAAGGAAGAAAGAAAATACAAAAATTGGAAAATCTTCATGCTATATGGTTACAAAAGGCTTACCACACAACATTGTGAATGTACTAATTGCCTTTGAATTGTGCACTTTATGTGAATTTAACTTCAGTGAAAAAATGCTTACCAATACTGAATGCTTTTTCTAGGAGATAATTTCAAAATTCTCAACATACAAAAAAACAATTAGAATTCAGTCCGCATAGAAGACATGTTTTAGCACATCCTCCTGTGCCACTAGTGGACGGCAACTGCCCCACCAAAGGCCCCTCTCAGAAAACTTGCCTTGGTAGCCAATTTTATGCTATTGGAATCTGCTCTTTCTAGCCATTGGTGACTGAACCAGTAATAATCGTTTGACCCAAGAGTAGCTCATTCATAGACAGGTAATTTGGGCCAGTTATATTCTTGAGATTTTCAACTAATATCCTAAGAAGCCAAGATGAGTTGGTATTGAGCACTGGACTTTTGAAATCCTATGGAGTCAGAGCTAAAGTTAAGGCAAATTAAGTTGTGTACAAGCCAAGTTATGGGGGGTTAGGAGTTATAACTAAGCAAGAAAAACAAGATAACAGGAGAGAGAGAGAAAAATGGAAAAGGAAAAGAAGGGAGGAGGAGGGGAGGGAGAGGTAGGGAAGAGAGATCTCTGGTTCTGAGGATCTTCCTAGCTCTAATTTGGCAGGGTGGGGGGCATGGCTGCACTGATGTTCCTATGCCCACGAGGTTCCATATTTCATCTTTATTATTGAAGGTATATCTGATTCTTTTTGTTTTCAATTATTTCAATGTTTTCTTTATTTCTGAGAGAGAGAAAGAGACAGCATGAGCAGGGGAGGGTCAGAGAAAGAGGGAGACACAGAGTCGGAAACAGGCTCCAGGCTCTGAGCTAGCTATCAGCAGAGAGCCCTACGTGGGGCTTGAACCCCCAAACCGTGAGATCGTGACCTGAGCCTAAGTTGGACGCTTAATCGACTGAGTCATCCAGGTGCCCCAATATGTGTATTCATTAAAGCTCACTTATTGTCAAAGATAATAATGTAGTTACCATTCTCCATTATGAATCTCACTAGAGTACTGACTAGTTTGGGACTGATTGTATTTTTCTGGTCTTGTCACCCTCTAGCAAGATGTTTTGCACATTGGATTTGGGGGAGGTGGTTTTTTTGTTGTTGTGTTTTTGTAAAGTACATCCCCAGGACTTATTTATTTTAAAACTACAAGTTTATACCTTTTGACCACCTTCACTCATTTCCACCCCTGCCCCCTCCCAATCTGTTGAATGTACCTTGGAGTTGAATAGTAATAGCTATGACAAACAGAGGTTTACTTTCCCAGCATGAAAGTAATCCTGGGACCCACAAGCATATAGCCAACTAATCTTTGACAAAGCAGGAAAGAATATTCAATAGAATAAAGACAGTCTCTTCAGCAAGTGGTGCTTAGAAAACTGGACCACTTTCTTATGCCGTACACAAAATAAACTCAAAATGGATGAAAGATCTAAATGTAAGACGGGAAGCCATCAAAATCCTTGAGGAAAAAGCAGGCAAGAACTTTTTTGACCTTGGCCACAGCAACTTCTTACTCAAAATGTCTCTGGAGGCAAGGGAAACAAAAGCAAAAATGAACTATTGGGACCTCATTAAAATAAAAACCTTCTGCACAGCAACGGAAACAATCAGCAAAGCTAAAAGGCAACTGACAGAATGGGAGAAGATACTTTCAAAGAACATATCAGATAAAGAGTTAGTATCCAAAATCTATAGAGAACTTATCAAACTCAACACCTAAAAAGCAAATAATCCAGTGAAGAAATGGGCTAAAGACATGAACAGACACTTCTCCTAAGAAGACCTCCAGATGGCCAACAGACACATGAAATGATGCTCAATGTCACTCATTAGGGAAACACAAATCAAAACCACAATGAGATACCACCTCACACCCATCAGAATGGCTAACATTAACAACTCAGGCAACAACAGATGTTGGTGAGGATGCGGAGAAAGAGGATCTTTTTTGCACTACTGGTGGGAATGCAAACTGGTGCAGCCCCTCTGGAAAACAGTATGGAAGTTACTCAGAAAATTAAAAATAGAACTACCCTAGACCCAGCAATTGCACTACTAGGTAGTTATATAAGGAATACAGGTGTGCTGTTTTGAAGGGGCACACGCACCCCAATGTTTATAGCAGTTCTATCAACAATAGCCAAAGAATGGAAAGAGTCCAAATGTCCATAGATGGTTGAATGGATAAAGAAGTGTGTGTGTGTGTGTGTGTGTGTGTGTGTGTGTATACATATATGTATATGTACATATATACATACACAAAATGGAGAATTACTCAGCAATCAAAAAGAATGACATCTTGCCATTTGCAACTACGCGGATGGAACTAGAAGGTACTATGCTAAGCGAAATTAGTCAGAGAAAGACAAACATCATATAATTTCACCCATATGAGGATGAGGACGTTAAGCTCCAAAACAGATGAACATAAGGGAAGGGAAGCAAAAACAAAACAAAAAAACAGGGAGGGGGACAAAAACATAAGAGACCTTTAAATATGGAGAACAAACAGGGTTACTGGAGGGGTTGTGGGAGGGGGGATGGGCTAAATGGGTAAGGGGCAGTAAGGCATCTACTCCTGAAATCATTGTTGCACTATATGCTAACTAACTTGGATATAAATTTTTTTAAAAAATTAAACTTAAAAAAAGAAAGAAAGAAAAACCCTGGGGGAAAAGGCTGTTTATAACTAGAAGCCCAGTCCAGGCTCTGTGCAGAAACATGTCAATATCAAAATAAAACTCCCTGCATGGACTGACATTGGGTCATCATTTCCAGACAACCATAGGGAATGGGACTGCGCACGGGGCATAGAGAACATGTGAATATTAAGTTTGTCTACCGTCACTAAAACGATGGCAAGGAAGAAGTACCAGCCAGAGTGGTTCATCTAAACTAAGGATGGCTCTCTATCTTTAGCAGGATAATTCCTGAGTTCCCATGACCTCATGATGCCTGAATCAATTCTGGCCCTGCACGTTTCCCGCTTCAGCCTCCTATTTGGCATTCTCAAAATTGAGTGCTGACAATTCTGCTATGAAATATCTTCCTCCCTTCCGCATTCTCTTGCTGGACTCTGCCTTCCAGGAATTTGAATATCAAGTGGAATGGGATAAGCATCATTCATTCACTCATTCAATGTTTACTGAATGTTGACTTATTCTTTAAGGCACATCTCCGGTATTACTTCCTAATCTCCATCACTGACCCCATCTTCCCAACTCCAGTAAGGGGTTCTTCCTCTAGGCTTCTATGGTAGAAATATCCTGATCATTTTTCTCTCATCGTATTTACCAATGAGGTAACTATACGTTTACAATTCTGGCTCTACCACCTGAATGTCCACTTACCCAGTCAGGTTTTCCTCCCTAACACTTTCTCTACACAATGAAAGTGCTCCATATGTATTTGTGGAATGATTGCAGGAACATCTACTAAATAAACCATGATTTAATATTGTGTAATAGTAGAAGTTACTCTGTTGAGGTCTGTGTGGCACAATCTTACAAAAACTGACTTGTGATGTCTTTTCATGAATGACCCCAAATTTCATAGAAAAATGAGTCTCTAGTTTTTTTAATGTTTATTATTTTTTAGAGAGAGCTAATGTGAGCAGGGAAAGGCCGGAGAGAGAGAGGGGGACAGAGGATTTGAAATGGGCTCTGTGGTGACAGCAGAGAGTCCAATGTAGGGTTTGATCTCATGAACTGTGAGATCATGACCTGAGCCAAAGTTGGACACTTAACCAACTGAGCCACCCAGACACCCTGAGTCTCTAGTTTCTTAATTAAAAAAACAAAAACAAAAACCTGAGAATTGCTACCTACATCATCCTTTTCACAGGGCTTTCACACCCCCTCTCCCATCTGTATCACAATGTCCCTGTGAAGTAGAATTTCTCCTTACAGTGAGTGAAGCCCTGCATAGTCTCATAAGATGACATGACGTGCTGAGGTTATAAAGGTTGGCTACAGAGGAATCAGGATTAGAATCTGGGATTCTCACAACCTGATTGTTATGAAAGATGCTCATCCTCTAGGGATCAGTTTTATTGATTTTTGAAGTCTAAGCAGGATAGGATATGCAGAGGAAAAGAAATGTGCAGGGGCTGCCCTGCAGTGCCACAATCCAAGGAGAAAAAAGCCAGAGGCAGAGAGTTGATGTCATGCTGTCATGACATCATGGCATACAGGGCTCTCTTGAGTCTCTGTAGCCCCTCTGCTGTCCGTTAGGAAGGAATAGAAAGCTGCTTCGATTATGCAATGATGTGTTCCAGTTCAAATGCATTCACATTCATAAATGTTGATGGATACTCCAAAACCCTGGGTTAGGTGCTGTGGGAAACAGAAAGATGAGTGGGGCATGCTCTGATAGAGTGGATAAGTAGATGAATAAAATCAATATGGCAGGCATTGTTTATATATTTATATATAAATTTACTTACTCGATTTACTATTTACTAAGTGCCGAGACACTATGGTCCAGGCAATGTTCAAGGTACTAGGGAGAGTGAAAAGAAAAAGTGGTGAAAAGACACAATTTATGTTCTTGTGATGCTTCCATTTTATTGAAGAAGATTCAGGATAGATAAACATTTATCTGACTTAAGCAATCTTCCTGAGTAACAGTCAGTGAAGACAGAGCAGAATTTAAACCTCAGCGGTCTGATTCCAGATCCTTGCTCTTAGCCACCATCCTATTCTACCTCAAGCCTGAAATTCCTGAAATAAAATAGGAAACCTGGCATCCAGGCCCCAGTGACATCTTTGCAGAATTGGAATGGACTGACTTCATCATAAATAAAATAGATAAGTCAGAATTAACCTCCAGCATTCACATTATTTGTAATATTCTGTCCCCAAGTCTTCAGCTGGTGAATTAATAAACATCAAATAATGAAATATGAGACTTGCAATAGCTTGTGACTGTTCCCTGGGACCTATTCTGTTTGTGATTATCAAATGATGCATGTTTGCTATTTCACAATAATCTCTTCCTACTATACAACCTGTTTGTAAATCTGCTGTTAGGAGGCACAGGAAAGCAGAGGACAAACTGGAGAAGAGAGAAAGAGAAACAAACTGAAGGATTTAGGAATACAATAAGGAATGCTGGATGTTGCTTTTGACACTATAAAGCCATCACCCCAGTGTCAGGTGGCTCATGTAAGCTCCAGACCCTTGACTCCTCTGAGGTAGTTAATGAATGAGCATGATGTGCAAGTTGTCTTCTGTGAAGATTGTGCCAGTCATTCATGTAAAGAGTGGAGAGAAAGCTCAGGAATATTAGAGAAAAAAAATCTAGTAATGAAATAGTAATGAAGGGGATGGACATCCTGCTCCCTTTTGATATGAAGATAAGCTGCCCAATTTAGACCCTTGTGACAAGGGAGGAATAGCACAGAGATAGGAAGTGACCAAATGATATTTAAAATGGGCACTGTTGACTCCAGGACAGCCCTATTTTCTTAGTTCAGTAGTAACAACTCAGCCATTTAGAATTCGAAATGAAAACAGATCTGAGTGTAGGACCCATGATCTTGGTGTGGCTTAGATTTCAATTCAGGCAGGATTTGTGTCTTCACTGGATGGTGCTAATGAAATAAAGGGCACATTGGCTCATCTCTGCTTGACATTTCATTTGCTTCATGATTCCTAGCAGTGTTTGGTGAGTGTTGATACAGGTGTTTTCAGGACGGATAGAACATTTGAGAAAATTCCATATTGTTCAAAGAGGTAGTAACACTAAAAGAAAGCACTAAAGATTATAAGATCCAGGTTCTATACAAGTTCAAGTTTTCAACTCTACTGAATTCATAATGGTCTCAATCCTAATAAGCCCTTTTTGTGGCCAGCATCTATTGTGCTTTTAACTTTCTCAAGTTTAATATGCCTGGCAAAAATCCAGAAGATAAATATGAAGACTCAGGTAATTACTGCCTAACATGTGTAAGAAGAGATGACACAATCTTTTTCTCAAAGCCTAGAAATTGAAGGCTTTAGGGCTTACTAAAGCATTAAAATAATAGGATGTGATTGGTTGGTTGTATTGAAGATTTACTTGGCAATAATGTGATGAAGTCTTTGTTAAGCATTGCTGTGTTTAAGCAATGGTGGACAATGACACATTATATCATGTAACTCTGGTAGGAAGCGGAAAAGAGAAAACAGGTGAAAAGAAGGCATCTACCTAACAAGTAGGTAGAATACTTGTTCAGCATATGCTCTGAGGTAGAAACTGGCTATATATAGGGGAGTATCAAGGAGAATGAGTTAAGAGCTGAGCTGCAGAGGCTGCTAAATGTGTGTTTGTGTTCTAGTTCTGTTGCCCTGTGACGTTGTCAGGCTATTCTGATTATAGTTTGCTGCATAACAAAATACCCTAAAATTTGTTGTAAAGCAACAGCCATTTCATTTCGCTATTGATTTTGAGGGTCAGAACTTTAGGAACGGCTGAACTGGTTAGTTCTTGCTTGGGGTCTCTCATGAGTTTTTAGTCAGATACCAGCTGGGGCTACAGTCATCTGAAAGATTGATTAGTTTGAACCAGGTATGAGAGCAACATGGCTCACTTTCACGGATGGCAGTTGGTGTTGGCTGTCGGCTGGGAGATCAGTGATGTTCAGGTGATGCTCTAGCGTGACTGCCTTTGGGGTGGTAAAATTCTTACATGGTGGTCATCTTGTGCCAGAACAAGTGTACCAGTGGAAGCCGGTGGGAGATGCATGGCCTTTTAAAACAAAATCATGCAGAGACATTTCAGCCGTACTCTACTGGTATCAGCAATCACAGCTCCAAGGGTAGAAAATCAGACTCTGTCCTTTGACAGGGAAGTGAGAAGGTCACACTGTAGAGGATGGAGGTTGGTTGCAGCCATCTAAAATAAAATATGCCACAATAGCCTTGAGAAAATAACCTCTCCAAAGTTCAGTTTCCCTGTCTGTGAAATAAAAATAACAATATCCTATCAAGATATTTTATGAGATAATTAAATGAGATAATCCTTATAAGAAGCTTTTCCCTGTGATGAAAACCCAGTTAGTGCTTAATGTTTGCTATTAGCAGAATCCTGGACCTCGTGATCCTTACTGTGGCTCCCACTTCACAGGCCTAGGATACAAAATCCTCATCCATCTCTTTGTAATTGTTTTCAATGCATAAGTTCCTCTAGCCCCTTTGCATATTCTGGAGGCAACTTTGTTCTCCTTTGATGGGTTCTGACATCCTGTGATATCAAAATCCTCATTAAGTCCTTCTGTTCACTTTCTTGACACTGTGCCTTGGGTCCCACCTTTGCTAGAGAGAGTTGCTTATTGCTGACTGTCATCTCTACAAAGGCTGCTTGCTCAGCACCTCTTCAGGTGTCTTTTCTGTGCTAAACCCTGTCTTCTCTCCCCCATGCCTTTCATTCACTGAAGACAGCTTGTGACTTCTCTCACTGAAAGAACAGAGGCCCCTCCTAATAGTTTCCTCATCACCCTCTCCTCCATTTCCACACTCAGCCACACATTGTCTTCTCACCTATTGTATCAAAACGAAGCCCCGTCTCTTCTGGTTTCTAAGGCTATGTTCTTCAGTCATGCACTCAGGTCTTATTCTTCCCATCTTGATGGAACATCACTATACCAATTATATCTTCTGTATCATCAGTTGCAATCTCTAGATTAGGACCTTCCCCCGATCTATTACATGCTGAAGACTTTCCTAGTTTACCAAGTCAAAATCAACCAACCAACCAACCAACCAACCGACCAACCGACCAACCGTACCCTTTCTTTAGCCTTGCTTCTTTGTCCAGCTACTATACTGTCTTCCCCTTCACCATGGACCTCACTGCCTATGAGTCTGCCTCATCACCATTCATTCTTTACTCTCTCTAATCTGTATTCTGTCCCGTCTTTCTGGAAACTGTTCTTGCAAATAACTGCTTGGACCTTTTGATTCTTTTAAGACACTGAGTTTGAAAGTGGTGTATTATACACAAATAATACTATTGTCAAACCAGAATCTTGACCCATGTGAGGATTGCAAACCTTAGTGTCTTTCATGTTTGCAGTTAATGAGGAGTAAGGCTAATGCATTCTTTGAAGGGTCTGATTTTTTTTAATTAAAAAAAATTTTTAATGTTTTATTTATTTCTGAGAGAGAGAGAGAGAGAGAGAGAGAGAGAGAAAGACAGTGTGAGCAGGGGAGGGTCAGAGAGAGAGGGAGACAAAGAATCCAAAACAGCTCCAGGCTTTGAGCTAGCTGTCAGCACAGAGCCTGATACGGGGCTCGAACCCATGAACCATGAGATCATGACCTGAGCCGAGGTCAGACACTTAACCGACTAAGCCACCCAGGTGCCCCTGAAGGGTCTGATTTTTTAAATTTAATTTTATTATTGTTTTTAAGTTTATTTATTTGTTTCGAGAAACAGAGAAAGTGAGCAGGTGAGAGAGAGAGAGAGAGAGAGAGAGAGAGAGAATGAATCCCAAGCAGGCTCCAGTGTCTGCATGGAGCCTGATGAAAACAAGAGTTGGATGTTTAACTGACTCAGTCACCCAGGCGCCCCAACTTTTTAAAAATTTTAATTGAAATATAGCAAACATACGGTGTTATATTAGGTTCAGATGTACAATATGGTGATTGAACAATTCTATATATTGTTCCATGTTCATCATAAGTGTGCTCTTAATCTCCCTCACCTATTTGACCCCTCCCCTCCATCTCCTTTCTGGTAGACATCAGTTTGTTCTCTATAGTTAAGAATCTGGGGTGCCTGGTGGCTCAGTTGGTCGAGCATCTGACTCTTGATTTCAACTCAGGTCATGATTTCATGGTTTATGGGATCAGGCCCTGCATTGGGCTTTGTGCTAGCTGTATGGAGCCTGAGCCTGCTTTGGGTTCTCTCCCTCTGTCTGCCCCTCCCCTGCTCACACACTCTCTCTCCAAATGAATTTTAAAAAAACATTTTTTAAAAAAGAGTCTGTTTCTTGGTGTCTCCTCATTTTTCTTTGTTCATTTTGCTTCTTAAATTCCATATATGAGTGAAATCATATGGTATTTGTCTTTCTCTGACTGACTTATTTCGCTTAGCATTATATCCTATAGATCTATCCATATTGTTGCAAATGGCAAGATTTCATGCTTTTTATGGCTGAGTAATAGTACATTGTATATAAATACCAACTTCTTTACCCATTCATCTCTCAGTGGATCCTTGGACCACTTCCATAATTTGGCTATTACAAATAATGTTGCAGTAAACATAGGGGTACATATATCTTTTCAAATTTGTGTTTTCATATTCTTTAGGTAAACACCCAGTAGTAGAATTACTGGATCATAAGGTAATTCTATTTTAATAATATGAGGAACCACCATACTGTTTTCCACAGTGGCTGAACCAGTCTGCATTCCCATGAACCATGCACAAAGTTTCTTTTTCTCCATATCCTCTTCAACACTTGTTTCTTGTGTTTTTAATTTTAGCCATTCTGATGGGTATGAGGTAATATCCCATTGTGGTTTTGATTTGCATTATCCTGATAATAAGTGGGTGTTGAGCATCTTTTCATGTGTCTGTTAGCCATCTGTATTTATACCTGTTCATGTATTCTGTCCATTTTTTAAATTGGATTATTTGTGGTTTTTTATGTTGGGTTGTAGAAGTTCTTTATACTTTTGGATATTAACCCTTTATCAGATATATGCAACTATCATCTCCTCTTCAGTAGGTTGACTTTTTGTTTTGTTGACTATTTCCTCTGCTGTGCAGAAGCATTTTATTTTAATTTAGTCCTGTTAGCTTATTTATGCTTTTGTTTCACTTGCCTCAGGAGACCTATCTAGAAAAATGTTCCTATGGTCAATGTCAGAGAAATTACTGCCTCTGCTCTCTACTGGGATTTTTATAATTTCAGGTTCACATTTAGGTCCTTAATCCATTTTAAGTTTACTTTGGTGTACAGTATAAGAAAGTCATTTAGTTTCATTCTTTTATCCGTAGCTGTCCAGATTTCCAGCACCATTTGTTGAAGAGGTCTTTTTCCCATTGCATATTCTTGCTTCCTTTGTTGAAGATTAATTGACCATATAATTCTGGGCTTATTTCTGAGCAGTGTATTCTGTTCCATTAATCTATGTGTATTTTTGTGCCAGCACCGTACTGTTTTGATTGGTATAGATTTGTAATACATCTCAAAATCTGGTATTGCCACATCTCTAGTTTTGTTACTCTTTTTCAAGATTGCTTTGGCTGTTTGAGGGCTTTTGTGGTTCCACATGAATCTTAGGAATATTCTAGTTCTGTGAAAAATGCTGTTGGTATTTTCACAGCAATCTGTAGATTGTTTTGGGTAGTATGGCCATTTTAGCAATATTTTTTCTCCCAATCTATGAGCATGGGATATCTTTCCATTTGTTTGTGTAGCTTTAATTTCTTTCATCAGTGTTTGATAGTTTTCAGAGGACAGGTCTTTCACGTCCTTGGTTAAGTGTATTCCTAGGTGTTTTACTGTTTTTGGTGCAAGTGTGGGATGTGGGATGGTTTTTTAATTTCTCTTCCTGCTACTTCATTAATAGCATATAGAAATGCAGTGGATTTCAGGGTGCCTGGGTGGCTCAGTTGATTGAATGTCCTAGTCTTGATTTAAGCTCAGGTCATGATCCCAGGGTCATGGGATCAAGCCCCACTTTGGGCTCTACACTGAGTGGGGAACCTACTTAAGATTCTCTCTCTCTCCTTCTCTCTCTTTTCCTCTCCAACCCCTCTCTCCTGCTTGCGCTCTCTGTCTTAAAAAAAATGCAAAGGATTTTTGTATATTGATTTTGTATCCTGAAACCTTACTGAATTTATTTATCAGTTCTAGTAGTTTTTGGGTAGGATCTTTGGGATTTTCTATACAGAGTATCATGTAATGTGCAAAAAGGACAGTTTTACTTCTTCCTTACCAATTTGGCCATGTTTTATTTTCTTGTCCAATTGCTGTGCCTAGGACTTCCAGCACTATGTTGAATAAAAGTGGTATGAGTGGACATTCTTGTCTTGTTCCTGATTTTAGGGGAAAAACTCTGTTTTTCACCATTGAGTGTGAAGTTCATTGTGGATTTTTTATGGACAGGTTTTATTATGTTGAGATATGTTCTCTCTGAACCAACTTTGTTGAGGGTTTTTATCATGAATGGATGTTATACTGTGTTAGATGCTTTTTCTGCATCTATTGGAAAGATCATATGGTTTTAATCCTTTCTCCTATGATGTGATGTATCACACTGATTCATTTTCAAATATAGAACCAACTTTGCATCCCAGAAATAAATCCCACTTGATTGTGATGAAGGATTTTTTTCATGTATTGTTGGATTTGGTTTGCTAATATTTTGTTGAGGATTTCTGTGTCTGTTCATCAGAGATATTGGCCTGTAGTTCTTTATTGTAGTGTCTTTATCTGATTTTGGTATCCGGATAATGCTGGCTTCATGGAGTGAATTTGGAAGCTTTCCTCTCTCTTCCTTCATTTGAACAGTTTGAGAAGGGATTAACCTTTCTTTAAATATTTGGTAGAATTCACCTGTGAAGCCCTCTGGTCCTGGACTTTTGTATATTGGGGTTTTTTTGATTATTGATTCAGTTTCATTGCTGGTAATTGATATGTTCAAATTTTCTATTTCTTCCTGATCTGGTGTTGGGAGATTATATGTTTCTAGGAATGTATCTATTTTTCCTATGTTAGCCAATTTGTTGGCATATAATTTTTTATAATATTCTCTTATTATTTTGTTTCTTTTTTAATGTTTTTTATTTTGAGAGAGAGAGAGAGAGAGAGAGAGAGAGAATGGGTGATGGGCAGAGAGAGAGAATTCCAAGCAGACTCAATGATGTCAGTGTGGAGCCTGACATGGGGCTCAATCCCATGAACCATGAGATCATGACCTGAGCCAAAATCAATAGTTAAATGCTCAACTGACTGAGCCACCCAGGTGCCCCACAATCAATGTAATTCAGAGGGGTCATTTGTTATTTCTCCCCTTTTTTTTTCCGATTTTATTTGAGTTCTCTCTCTTTTTCTTGATGAGTCTGGCTAATGATGTAGCAATTGCTTTGATATTCTCAAAGAACCAGCTTTTTGTTTCATTACTCTCTTTTATTGTTTTTTTTTAAACTTCTATTTTATTTATCTTTGCTCTCAACTTTATTATTTACTTCTTTCTACTAGTTTTAGGTTTTTAGTTTTTCTACTTTTTTTAAGCTCCTTTAGGTGTCAGATCATGCTGTTTGAGATTGTTCTTACTTCTTGAGATAGGCCTGAATTGCTATACACTTCCCTCTTAGGTCAGCTTTTGCTGTATCCCAAAGATGTTGGACCATTGTATTTTCATGTTTATTTGACTCCATGTTTTTTAAAAAATTTCCCTTTGATTTCCTGATTGGCCTATTCATTGTTTAGTAGCATGTAATTCAACCTTCATGTATTTTTCTTTCCAGATGTTTTCCTGTAGTTGATTTCTAGTTGGAGAGCTTTGTGATCTGAAAAGACGCATGGTATGACTTTGATCTTTTTAATTTGTTGAGACTTGTCGCCTAACATGTGATCTATTCTGGAGAATGTTCCATGTGCACTTGAATGTGTATTCTGCTCCTTTAAGACGTAGTGTTCTGAATATGTCTATTAGACCCATCTGATCCGATGAGTCATTCAAATCCACTGTTTCTTTGTTGATTATCTGTGTGGGTGATTTATCCATTGATGTAAGTGGAGTGTTAAAATTCCTCCTATTACTATATTAGTGCCAGTGACTTCCTTTATGTTTGTTGTTAGTTGCTTTATGTATTTGGTTATTTCTAAGTTGGGTGCATAAATATTTACAATTGTTTTATCTCCTTGTTGGATTGTTCCCTTTTTGATTATGTAGCGGCCTTTTTTGTCTCTTGTCACGATCTTTGCTTTAAAGTGTATTTTTTTCTGATACAGGTATTGCTACCCTGACTTTCTTTTCACTCTTACTTGCATGACAAATGCTTTTCCATTCCTATACTTTTGATCTTGGATGTGTCTTCAGGTCTGAAATCAGTCTCTTGTAGGCAGCACATAGATGAGTCTTGAATTTTTATCCATTCTTTCACCCTATATCTTTTTATTGTAGCATATAGTCCATTGACATTCAAAGTAATTATTGGTAGATATGTACTTATTGCCATTGTGCTACTTGTTTTATGTTGTTATTGTAGTTCTTTTCTGGTCCTTTCTTCTCTTACTCTCTTCTTGCACTGCTGGCTTTCTTTAAGGGTATACTTGTATTCCTTTCTCTTCATTTTTTGTATATTTATTACTTGTTTTTGATTTGTGATTACCATTAGGTTTATATATAATATCTTATGCATATAGTAGTCTATATTAAGTTGATGGTTGCTTAAATTTGAATCCATTCTTACTCCTCTCCCAACCTCTACCTGCAATTTTAGTATAGGGTGCCATTCTTTAGATTCTTTTATGTTGTGAATGTCTTGGCTGATTTTTATAGATATAGTTAATTTTGTTGCTTTTGTGCTTCATGCTTTTCTTACTCCTTCTTGAGTTCTTTCCTTTCCACTCAGAGTTCCTTTTAACATTTCTTGTAGGGCTGGTTTAGTAGTCATGAATTCCTTTAGCTTTTGTTTGGGAAATTTTTTATCTCTCCTATTCTGAATGATAGCTACACTGGATAGAATGTTCTTGGTTCTAGGCTTTTGTTCTTTCAGCACTTTGAATATATCATGCCACCTGCAATGTATCTGCTGAAATAATCTGAAAGCCTTCTTGAGACTTTCTTTGTATGTAACTGTTTTCTTGCTCTTGCTGCTTTTAAAACTATCTATTATTACTACTTTTTGCCATTTTAATAAGTAGGCATCTTGGTGTTGACTTCCTTCAGTTGATTTTGTTGGAGGATCTCTGTGCCTCCTGGATCCCAATTTCTGCTTCCTTCCTCAGAGTTGAAAGTTATCCACTATTATTTCTTCAAATAAATTTTCTGTCCTCTTTACTCTCTCTCCTCTTCTCCTTCTGTATTCTCTATAATGCAAATGTTATTATACTTGATTGTGGCTCTGAGTTCCCTAAGTCTAATTTTCATTTTTTATTATTTTTTGTTCTCTCCTATTCATCTTATTTGCTTTCCATTTTTCTGCCCATTGTTGATCCATGCTTCTGCTTCCTCTAGTCTACTATTTATTCCATTTAATGTATTTTTAATTTCAGTTATTGCACTCATGTCTGGTTCTTCTTAATGTTTTCTATCTCTGTTGAGTATCTCACTCAGATCCTCTACTCTTATCAAGTTCAGTGAAAATCTTTTTGAAGATTACTTTAAATTCTCTATTAAGCATATGACTTACCTCATTTCGTTAGCTCTCTTCCTGTGATTTTTGTCCCATTTTTTCATTTAGGACATATTCCTGTCTCTCTGGTTCTGTGTGTTTAGGCCCATGAGTTATGTCTCTTACTTTTGAAGGTAGTGGCCCTATGAAGAAGAGGTCCTGTAGTGCCCTGCAGTGCAATGTCCTCTGTCAACCAGAACCTGGTGTTTCAGGGGTGTCTCCTATGTGTGTTGCATGCCCCCTGCTATTGTGGCTGGGCTGCTATTTTCTTTAGTCTAGTCATCGGCAATGGCTCCCTTTACCTGTTGTGGGCAGAGTCTGGTCCCTGTGTTGTTAGTGGGACATTCAGCTTGGGCTTGAGTTGAGTCAGACCAGGTATTTGTCAGTGATGCCATAGCACCAAACTGCGAGTGCTTTCTCTGTGTTGTACCCTGAAAGTTTTTGTTGGTGGAAGTGGCTTGTAGTCAGAGAAGATGTCTGCCCTAGTTCACTGCTGGAGCTGCAGTCAGACTGAGGTGTGTAGGTATCTTCCCCCCTCCCTAGGGCACGAGTCATTTTGGAGTGGTCCTGGCCCTTATTGGGGCTGCTTGCACTGCCAGGCTCATGGCACCATTTTGGATGGTTCAGGCCAAGGGCATATTAGAGGGTGCAGGTCCACAGGAGAACATGGGGTGGGTTTCCCAGTGTTAGCAAGCTTTGGACAGATCCATTATGGGAGGGGACCCGCAGCTGCTTAGAAAATTCCTGCCACCAGGTTGGAATGGGCAAGTCCGTAGGAGAGCATGGGGATGGGCACACAGTGCCAGCAAAGTCCATGCCGGTCTGCTGACACATGGGACCTAAAGCTGCCCAAAACCAAGGTCAGCTGAGTTGGAAGTTTGGATCTACAGAAGGGATGGGGGGGGGGGTGTATTATGGGGACCTGTTGTTAGCAAGTTTTGTGGGTCTGCTGTGGGAGGAGACCTGGAGCCTAAGCCTGGCTAGAGGGGGCGTGTTTTCAGGAAAACGTGTAGGTGGGACACCTGCTAGCAAGTCAAATGGTGTGTGGGCACTGAGTCGTTCCTGCAGGAGTCCGTGTGTCTTGGGTTGGGGAGGATGGTGTTCACTAGTTCCTTTGTTCCTGAGGAAGTCTCCCAAGGATCCCTTCTCCTCCAGCACATGCTCTGAGATTGACACATAAATCTCCTTCCTGTAGATCCCAGGCCTTTTTCAAACTGCTACATCTATGTTGTATCTTTGAGGGGGTGTTTGTTGCATTGTGTCTTTCAGGGTGGGGACTCAGTTTCTTCTTGCCGTCTGGGCTCTGAGCTGAGCCTGCTGATTTTTAAAAGTTCCAGATGTTAGGCACCCTAATTGTAAGAACTTGAGAAATTATGCCCCTCTGGTTTTCAAAGCTGAATATTACAGGGATTTGTCTTCCCCCCATGGGGTGCCTGGTATAAGAGTCTATTTCTCTCTCTTGGTGCCTGCTGTACCCCTCCCTTCTTCAGACAGTCCTGTGGGTTCATTTAGCTCCCACAATTTCGCCCTTCCTTCCTCTTCTCTACGTTTACTGTGGAGAGTCCTTTCTGCCAGTCTTTGGGTCATTTCTGGGTTATTTACACCACTGTGTATGCTATTTAGTCATAAATACACATTATCTGCGGGACGAGGTGAGCTTAGTTCCCTCCTACTCTGCAGTCTTCCCTGTAAGTCCTGAGGGGTTTGATTTTTTTTTTTTTTTTAAGTGAAGGAGCTATAGAGAATATTTAAAAGAGTTTTTTTTGTTGTTGCTTTTTGTTTTTGAATCTGAAAGGCTCACATTGGAGGGAATGGAAGGCAGGATATACAAAGAGAATCAATCACCGGGAAAGCTTTTTCAAAACACTGGTGCCGGTTTTCACCTTTCTTTCAGCTATTTATTTGTTCCCTTGGCATCATTAATTAGGAATGTTTGCAGTCTCTTTCTACATCCTTGTTGAGATCCAGTCCAATCAATTTTTGTCAGGAAGAAACTGAGGCCTACATTGGACGAATGACTTGGTTAAGGTCTCAAACCTGCTAAGTGCCAGGATTTTATAATTGCTTTTTATGTATGTATATATGTTTGCGTGTATATATGCTTATTTATATGTATGTATTGTCTTCCTGAGGTAATCAATATTAAGTTTGACAAACCTTCTATACTTTCTTATGCTAGTGTTTATTTTATCATATAATAAATCAGAGATATATTTCCAGGTCATTAAGATTGGTTGAATTTATTTCTTCTACTTAAAATTAAGATCTAATTGACATGCTATAAAATGTACTTGTTTAAAGTGTATATGGGGTGCCTAGGTGGCTCAGTCAGTTGAGCTCCGGCTTTGGCTCAGGTCATGATCTCATGGTTCGTGGGCTCGAGTCCCGTGTCGGGCTCTTTGCTGACAGCTCAGAGCCTGGAGCCTGTCTTCAGGTTCTGTGTCTCCTTCTCTCTCTGACCCTCCCCTGCTCATCCTCTCTCTCTCTCAAAAATAAAACATTAAAAAAAAAAGTATATAATTCAGTGGTCTTTAGTATAGTCACAAGATTGTACAACTATCACCTTATCTAATTCTAGAACATTTTCATAACCCTAAGAGGAAACTCTGTACCCATTAGCAGTCACTTCTTATTTGTCCTCCCCTCATTCCTCGTAGCTACGGATCTACTTTTTGTCTCCATACATTGTCCGTTCTAGACATTTCATATAAAAGGAATCATACAATATGTGGCTTTTTGTGTGTAGATTCCTTCACTTAGCATGTTTTCAAGGTTCATCTTATAGTATCAGTGTTTTTTTTATGGGCAAACATTTCATTGTATGGATATACCATATTCATTCATTCATCAATTGGTAGGTGGCTATTAGGACTAATGCTGCTATGAACGTTTGTGTACAAGTTTCATGTGGACCTTTGTTATCATTTCCCGTGGATGAAATTGCTGGGTTATGTGGTAATTTTATGCTTAACTCTGAGGAATTCCCAAACTGTGTTCCAAATCAGCTGTACCATTTTAAAGTGTCCTTTCCCCACTGAGTGACCTTGGGACTCTTATTGAAAATCAATTGACCATAGTTATCTGGCTTTAGTTTTGGACTCTCAGTGCTATTTCAGTTATCTATATGTTTATCCTTATGCCAGCACCAGACTGTTTTAATTACTGTAGGTTTGTAATAAGTTCTAAAATTAGGAAGTGTGTGAGACCTCCATTTTTTTTTTTTTTTTGAGAGAGAGAGAAAGAGAGAGAGAGAGAGAGAACAAAGGGTTGGGAGAGGGAAAATCATAGGGAGAGGGAAACATAGGGAGAGGGAAACAGGGAGAGGGAAAATCTTAAGTAGACTGATTCCACACCCAGCACAGAGCTCGACATGGGTCTCCATGTCACCATTGTGAGATCATGATGTGAGCTGAAGTCAAGAGTTGGATGCTTAACTGAGTCATCCAGGGACCCCATGAGATCTCCAGCTTTGTTGTTCTTTTTCAAGATTGTTTTGGCTAACCTGAATTCCTGAACTTCTGTATGGATTTTAACATATTGTCAATTTAGTATTAAAAAGAAAAATGAGGAGCATCTGGGTAGCTCAGTCACCTGAGCACCCAACTCTTGATTTCAGCTCAGGTTATGATTCCAGGGTCATGGGATCAAGCCCCACATCAGGCTCTGTGCTGAGCATAGAGCCTGCTTAAGATTCTCTCTCTCTGCCTCTACCTCTCTCCCCTGCTTACACATGCTCTCTCTCTCAAATTAAAAAGAAAAAAGAGAGGCATGTGGAGTATTGATAGGGATTGTGTTGAATCTGTAGATCAGTTTGGGAAGTTTTGGCATTTTGACAGTTTTAAGACTGTCAACCCATGAACATGGGGTGTCTTTTGGTTTATTTAGTTCTTTTAAAAATATTTTGTGGTTTTCAGTGTACAAGTCTTGCATTCTTTTGTTAAATTTATTCCTAAATATTTTATTCCTTTTGGTGTTATCATAACTGAATTTTTTTTATTTTTAAAGTTTATTTCTATTTTTTTTTGGTTTATTTTGAGTGTGTGTGAAAGAGAGAGAGAGAGGAGAGAGAGAGAGCGTGAGAGAGCAGGGGAGAGACAGGGAGAGAGAGAATTCCAAGTAGTCTCCCCTCTTTCAGTGCAGAGTCCTATGCAGGGGCTCATAACTGTGAGGTCATGACCTGAGCTAAAATAAAGAGTTGCATGCTTACCTGATTGAGCCACCCAGGTACCCCTGGAATTGTTTTTTTAGGCTTGTTTTTTGAGAGGGTCATTGCTAATGTATACACATGTAATAGACTTTTGTATATTGATATTATATCCTGCAGCCTTGATGAATTAATTAGTATTATTAGTTTCGTTTTTTTCCCTGGATTCCTTAGAATTTCTAGATACAAGATAATGTCAACTGCAAATATAGTTTTATTTCTTCCTTTTACTACTTTTTCCTGCCTAATTATCTTAGTTAGAACCTTCAGTACAATGTTGAATAGAAGTAGCAACAATGGACATCCTTGATTTGTTCCTGATTTTAGGGGGGAAGCTTTCAGTTTTTCACCATTAGGCATGAAGTTCATTATGGGATTTTCATAGATCTTTTTTATCAGGTTGAGGAATGTCCCACCTATTCCTAGTTTGTTGAGTGTTTTTTTTTTAAATCATGAAAGACTGTTGGGTTTTGTTAAATGCTTCTTAATTGTCCCTTGAGATGATCATATTGTCTTATCTTTTATTCTATTAATATGATGTAGTACATTGGTTGCTTATCATATGTGGATCCCATCTTGCATTCCTGGGATAAGTCCATTTGTCAATGGTTTATATTCCTTTTTATATGTTACTGGGTTCTGTTTGCCAGTATTTTTTTTTTTTTGAGAACTTTTACATCTATAGTTGTCATAAGAGATTGTGATCTTTTCTTGTGATGTTAACTCATTTTTTTAGCAAACTTTTAAAAAAAATTTTTAATGTTTTATTTATTTCTAGGAGAGAGAGAGAGAGAGAGAGAGAGACAGCATGAGCAGGGAAGGGTCAGAGAGAGAGGGAGTCACAGACTCTGAAACAGGCTCCAGGCTCTGAGCTGGCAGTCAGCACAGAGCTCGATGCGGGGCTCAAACCCACGAACCGCAAGATCACGACCTAAGCCAAAGTCGGATGCTTAACCGACTAAGCCACCCAGGCACCCCAGATGTTAACTCATTTTTAATAGGCCAAAGGTAGTCCATAATATCAATGCATTGCTGTGTTGAGGAATATTTAAATTGCTTTTTTCCTTTAATAAGCAGTGCTAAAATAAAACATCCTTTCACATACGTACATCCATATTCATTTTATTTCTTTAGATGGTTAAATATATGGTTGCTTAGTCAAGTGTATGTTCATTTTATTTTATTTTATTTTATTTTTTTAAAATATTTTTATCTATTTCTAGGAGAGAGGGAGAGACAGCATGAGCAGGGGAGGGTCAGAGAGAGAGGGAGACACAGACTCCGAAACAGGCCCCAGGCTCTGTGCTGGCAGTCAGCACAGAGCCCGACGCGGGGCTCGAACCCACGAACCATGAGATCATGACCTAAGTGAAAGTCGGACGCTTAACCGACTAAGCCACCCAGGCGCCCCATGTGTATGTTCATTTTAAATGTTAATATTTCTAGATTACTTTCCAAAAATGTTATAGCAATTTACATCTTCCCAGAGAGATATGTAATTGTTTCTCCATACTTTTTCCTGTGTAGGATAACCTTTTGAATTTCTTCCCAAGTGTCAAATATTTTTCATTACTTCAATTTTAATTTCCCTAACATGTACCAAGGTTGAATCTTGTTCCCTGTGATAATTGCAATTTACATTTCTTCTACAAACTGCCCATTTATTTGCTTTGTCTATTAATTAAATTGGGTTGTTTTTGCATAATGTATGGGAGCTTTTGTACATTAGAGATATTCACCATTTATCAGTTGTGTTTTGCAATTCTTTTCTCTATTTTTGATTAAATGTATCAATCTTTTCCTTTCTAGCTTGTAGATTTTTTACAATTACTATTCTTTTTACAATTACAATTACCTCATGCATCCCAAGGTTATCTAAATGTGTATATATTTAAAAAAAATATTGTACTATTTTTGTCTAACAAATGGCCCCAAATCCCTTTTATTTACACAAGCTAAACCAACCAATCCAGAAAGGTGTTTACAAGGTGCTTGTGACAAATCTGCTTTGAGGACAGAAGGAAAGGAAATCTCGGGGCTTGGTTTTGAAGGGCTTGGCTTTGTTGCAACGCTGAAGACTTCAGGGGGCAGGCACGTGGGGGAACTGGTCCATTTCCTGGAGACCAGGGCTCCTCTGGAGAACCCTAGCAAGAATTCATGGGATGCCTCCGTAGACTTCCTTGGCCTTCCAACACTGTTTGCAGCCAGCTAAGCCATGCAGACTCTTGCCCCAACGTCGTGATGAGATGATGTGTGTTAAGCTGCAGAACAAAACAACCTCCAGAACCATGCCTGTATTCCCTTTCTCTTTACACCCTTAGTAGTACATGGACACACTCTTCTGTGCTATTTTTTAGTCCCTAGCACCTGTGTGCTACCTGTGTGGTAGCATCTGAAATAAGCTTTGGAGAAATGTGATGTGTTCCCAGGTTGGCTGGACGACCTTCCTGACGGTTTTGCGATCCAAATTATAGAAGTTGTGTTCCAAATTATAGAATTATCACAAGTTGATAGTGCTTGGTGCCAATTTGCTCAGTCAAAGGTGGGGGCTGCACGTATGTGAACGAACTTGAAGACTGCTCTCTGATTCTGTCATTCAAGGGACTGTAGTTTGGACAGAAGGTCATCTGCCTCAGAGGAGTCCAGTTTTCATAGAATCATAAAGTTAGGACTTGAGACTATGTTCAAGTTACACTGGAAGAGAGCAAAGCTCAGAACTCTGAGTTCTAACTCATTGCAGGAGGGGAGACTGTTTGTTCTTTATAAGGACAATCATCCCTCACTCACACATCTGACTGCTGGATAAAATATAGCTGATCCCTTTTCTTTTATCAGGAAGGGAGACAATGGCAGTAAAGGGACTTAAAAAAAAAAAAAAGGATGGACTAAAGACTGAAGGTCAAAGCTTTAATATGTGTTTAAATCTTAACATCACAACATTTATGAGATAAGGTCCAATGCTTATCATTGGACCATTGTTCACTTCATTTAAATACAACAGCAGAAGAGATCTTGAAGGGCTCTTGACAGGCAGCACAAAGCAGGGTTAGGGTAAACTGGCCTCAGAAATTAGTTAGAGCAGGCTTGAATCCTCCATCAACACTTATATGTCTGTATATAGCTATGCTCACCTCAAAGGGTTGTTGTGAGTCAGAAGTAAGATAATATATGTCAGGTGCTTGGCATGGTGCAAGGGCTCACTAATAAGTGCTCACATTCAGCACCATTTTATTTTGTTTTTAATTTTTAAAAAATCTATAGTTTTCAGGGTGCCTGGGTGGTTCAGTCAGTTAGGCATCCAACTCTCGATTTCAGCTCAAGTCATGATCTCATGGTTTGTGGGATTAAGCCCCGTGCTAGGCTCTGAGCTGACAGCACTATGAACCTCTCACCAGCTCATACTCTCTTTCTCAAAATAAATAACATTAAAAAAATCTATAGCTTTGCTAAGTTCAGTATATACTCCTTGAAAGTTAGAAACAAGCAAACAGAACACAGCTCTGCTTCGAATTCTCAGCATAAAAATATTTGAGGTTGTGCATTTTATACATTGAGCCTTAATTAGAGACCTTTTATTTAATTAAAAAAAAATTTTTAACATTTATTTCTTTCTGAGACAGAAACAGAGTGTGAGCAGGGGAGGGGGTAGAGAAAGACACACAGAATCTGAAAGAGTCTCCAGGCTCCAAGCTGTCAGCACAGAGCCCAGTGCAGGGCTCAAACTCAGGACCCGTAAGATCATGACCTGAGCCGACCTCTGTTGCCTAACCGACTGAACCGCCCAAGCACCCCTTAACTAGGGACCTTCTATTGCATCTTTGCCCTTTTTTTTCTCTTCTCTTACCAGCCTCATTGTTCTGTCTCACTGAACACTGGTTTGTCTACATCGAGAAAAACAACTGCTCAAGATTTTCAAGCTTTTCGTCTTAGAGGTCCAGCCATTAGAGCAAGATTACCTTGAGTCTTTTTTTTTTTTTTAATGTTTTATTTATTTCTGAGAGATTGAGGGACCGTGTGAGCAGGGGGAGGGTTAGAGAGAGGGGGAGGCACAGAATCTGAAACAGGCTCCAGGCTCTGAGCTGTCAGCACAGGGCCCGACACGGGGCTTGAACCCACGAATTGCAAGATCATGACCTGAGCCGAAGTCAGACGCTTAACTGACTGAGCCACCCAGACACCCCAAGACTACCTTGAGTCTTAATCCCAGATGGCTAGGCCATCCCTAGAATAATGTAGTAAAGTCTGGGTAGTGATATTGGAGGAACCCAGCAACTTGCAGGGAAGAACGTGGATGGGGTTGGGTGCGGGAGAGGGTGTTTCTAGCCCACTGCTCCCGGAGGGAGTGGCAGACAAAACAATAGAGGCCCATCCTACTTTTCTTTTCCCCATGCCTGGTGAAACCAAAATGTCATCTTAGCTCAGGCTCTGCAAAAATAACACCATAAAGCCTTCAGGGTTCGGGCAAAAGCACCTTAACTATACATAAGCCAATTTTCACTTACGCTAATATTCATAAGTGCTGAACATGAATAGTTAGGATAGGAGGGTTTGAGCTGGTCACTGGCTCATAGGGATCAGTTACACAAATTCTCATTCAGTTCTAGTTCCAATTCCATGTGGATCCTGATTTTTACCCCCATTCCTTCTCCTGTCCCCACCCCCAGACAACACAACTCTTTTCACATGATGATTAAAGTATGTATTTGCACATGACAACTTAGAAATGTACAGCCTCGCATAGATCCGTGTGCTATTGGATGCTGCGTTCTGTGGTGTGGTGTTCTCAAACTTCCTCCATTTGCTGATCATTCCTGTGATTTCTGCCATATCTGAGTCGCACCTGCACCATTATTTATTTACTATACTCCTTTTCTAAACTTAAATATCCACTTTAATCTTATGTGTTTTTCTGCAATATGCCGGATGCAATTTTTCCTAGTACAGATGACAAAAACTACATAATTTAAAGATGTTAAGCCATGTATCCTTTATGGTTATCTTGTATACTTTCCCACTTTGGGAAACAATGCTCTGGTGGACAATCTACAGCCTTCAATAGCTCATATGCGCGAGAAACTTTGTTAATGTGAATTAAACATGTTTCTTGTAGAGCTTGTTTGGATAGAAAAGAAAAAAACCTGTGCCTTCAGTCCTAGGGGGGAAAAGCATCCTTTAGTTATTCTTTGATTCAGAAAAGGGGAAGGAAACTTATTTCTTCAAGATAGTTTTGTTACCCATAAAATGATTTTTTTTATTTCGCAAGACTGGGGACTTCCGTGGCTTGCTCATAGCCCTGTACATGCACATGGCCTTCCAGACTGAGGACCATGTCACAGGCTTTAACTGCCCCCGTAGATATCTCAGTCTCCCAGGTCTTGTTTGACCCAACTGGTATTGCAGCCTCAGGCAATGGAAGTGTTACATGATTGCACGGATTATTTTTCAACAAATGCCCTGGATATAAGGTTTTTCCCATAAAGCGAGCTCTGAGTCAGGTTCGATAGTGACACTGCTCTGGAGAGGAGATAGTTTGAGGTGCTCCAAACCCAGTATGCTCCCTCTGGTGGCTGAAGGCTCATTTTCTAGGCTACTGTGGAGCTCGGGAGAGAGGCAGTAGATTGAGGTTAAAAAACACAAAGCCTGGTGTTCTTATCAAGGTTCAGATTGTTACAAGGCTTTAGTTAATTTCCAGAGTTCTGAAAAACTTGATGTTGGCATTTTTCTTTTTGCCACGGTTCTGTTGCTTTGATGGAGAAGCAGATCTACAGATGTTCTCCATCAAATTCTTGGAAATCTTGTCCCTGCCCCACACACTATTTACTCACTTTTGACAGAGATGAGTAAAAGGTGATGTTCTTCTATTAGAGGAGACAAGATCATCCATATTCTTGTCAAGAATTTGGTGAGAAATGTGGTCAACTGCACAGCAAATGCCCAAACCAGCAATTATTCACCTCTGTTGAGCATCATCATTCTAGAACAAGACCTACAGTTGCCAGGTCTTTCAAATTTTAGTAGAATCTGGAATTCCAGTGTTTTGTATGAGATTTCCACATTAAAAAATTTTTTTTTACGGTTTATTGTTGAGAGAGACAGCATGAACAGGGGACGGGCAGAGAGAGGCAAAGACACAGAATCCGAAGCAGGCTCCAGGCTCCAAGCTGTCAGCACAGAGCCCAACATGGGGCTTGAACCCACACACCGTGAGATCGTGACCCGAGCCGAAGTCGGATGCTTGACTGACTGAGCCACCCAGGTGCCCGGAAATTTGCACATTTTATTTTTTTTAATTAAAAAAAAATTTTTTTTAATGTTTTATTTATTTCTAGGAGAGAGAGAGACAGCATGAGCAGGGGAGGGTCAGAGAGAGAGGGAGTCACAGATTGAAACCGGCTCCAGGCTCTGAGCCGGCAGTCAGCACAGAGCCCGACGCGGGGCTCGAACCCACGAACCGCGAGATCATGACCTAAGCGAAAGTCGGACACTTAACCGACTAAGCCACCCAGGCGCCCCAATTTCCACATTTTAAATGATAAATTATTGACAACTACTTCAATTAAAGTGAAAATATTGCACCAAAAATAACACACCCATGTGAAAGACTGGGGTTTGGAGCAGCAGGTCTTTTGGGTTACATCACTGCTATGTGGACTTTTCCTACCAAATTAGTCTGGTGAGTTCCAGTCAACTTTTTTTTAGCTTTTCTTATGTGCCCGATAATGGGCTGTATGCTGCAGCGGTGATGAGACTTGCTGTCCCAAGCATATATCCAGCAGTAGAGGCAGGAACTTGTTTTCTTAGTCACCATTCTGAATAAAGGGTAGCTGTACACAGATCTAATGGTCAGTTTTAATTAGCACAAGGCAAGGTATCTTGAGAGGTTTAAAAGGGTCATTTGTGTCCCTGTTTTGGGGAAGCAGTTATGCAAACATGGTGACGGGGTGGGGGTAGGAGGAAGATAAAGTAAAAGTTACATAAATCCTTTTGGGGCAAAGGGCTCGACAGTCAACTTGTAACCTGAATGAAAAGCACTGGGAGCAGAATCCCATGGATTCATCTTTCTTGGTTTATTTGCCTATATGGGAGAGCGTGTCCTCTAGTAGCTTCTGAGAAAGGGAGCCTGGGAGGCAAATTTGTGAGATCTCACATTTCTAAAAATGTCTTTATGATACTTCACACTTGGCCAAGAGTAAGCAGGTGGGAAATCTTCATCTTTCAAATCTTGACATACTTGCCTCACTGATTTCTAGCTTCCAGTGTTGCTACCGAGCAGTATAAAGCTCTTTTCTTTTTCTTTTTTTTTTTTTAATGTTTTATTTATTTCTAGGAGAGAGAGAGAGACAGCTTGAGCAGGGGAGGGACAGAGCGAGAGGGAGTCACAGACTGAAACAGGCTTCAGGCTCTGAGCTGGCAGTCAGCACAGAGCCTGACGCGGGGCTCGAACCCACGAACCGCGAGATCATGATCTAAGCGAAAGTCGGATGCTTAACCGACTAAGCCACCCAGGCGCCCCAGCTCTTCTGATTTCTAATCTTCCTTACGCGGCTACCTTCCTACATTCTGGGGAGCTTCTCTTGTTCTAGTGTTTTGAAATTTCAAGATGGTGTGCCTTGGTGGAGGTTTATTTTCACCCATCATGCCGAGCACCCTCCTGCCCTTTATTCTGGACGCACAAGTGTTTCTCTGTTCTCAAGTCCCTAATTCTTGGATATTGAATGTCTTGGTCTGATCTTAATCTTTTATGGTTTCATTTCTGTTTTCTCTATTTTGGGGGTTATTCTCTTAATTGCAGCCTCGAAACCTTCTGAATTGTTTAATATCTGAGAGCATTTCTACATTCTTCAAGCACCTTTTCAATAGCATTCTGTCCTCAGTCTAAAGAGGATTTCTTCTCCTCTCTTGGGGGAGAAACCATTGTTTTCTGAAGCTGCTTCTCCCGTAGTCTCTGATTCTTCCAAGCTGTTGGCTTTGGCTTTTCATGTTAGCAGCTTTCATCAGATGACAGCTCACTTGGCATTAAGCTGGAGGATTCAAAAGCTGACAGGGGATCACTGAGTGAGCGTTTCACATCAGGGCAGCGTTTCACATCAGGGCAGCGGTTCTCAATTCTGGTTGCAGAGAGGAAACACCTGGGGGCTTTAAAAAAAAAAAACAAAACACCGAGGTTCCAGAAATAGTCATTTTCTTGGTCTAGAGTATGATGTGGGTGTAAGGGTTTTGAAAAGCACCGCAGGTGATATTACTGTGCAGCCCAGGCTGAGAAGAACCACCCAGGGTGCTCTGGGTGAACCATTTCATTGATGACCTTTAGATCTTTCTTTTTGGCCCATGAGGCTCTCTAGGTAAGATGCCTACTATTCTCCTGTATGCGTATGTTCACTGAATCCCATTTCTGATACGGTACCTTTCCTCTCAACTGTGGATTGCGTCTCCCAGGCTAGGGGCTTTCTGTTTTACCTTTTGAGGAGAAACCTACAGGCGTCTGCAGGTTTGCTGCTGTCCAGCTGAAAACAAAACAACACAGGAGGAATTTTATAGATCCAATGGCATTGGAAACAGCTTTCAACTAGTAGTATGTTAGGCTCCTTTTGCCCTTCATCACTTCAAAAAGACATTTCTCTCCATTTTTGAGCCTTCAGTGTATTCTGCATGTGAATTGAAGTGAGGCTCATTCCTCTCCCTGAGAAATTAGAATTTCGACACTCAGATGCTAGCAAGTGCTTTCCCCTTCTTCCCAGTGTTGATGAGAGTTGTGATTAAACAACAGATCTTTACTAGATTTTCAGGGGAGCGTTAGGAGCGTGCAAAATCTGATGTGTTCAATTTGTCACTTTTACGCCCCAAAATGGCTATCACTCTTCATAAGGCAAAGCTTACTTTCTTATAGAAAGTTTTTCTATACATTTTCCCCCCTCCAGAAACGAGACAGATAATAGGGCTTCCTAGCAAAACAATCTAAACATAATGAGACTATGGCCATAGCGGGGGCGCTATGCTTTATTGCTGTCGTTGTTGTCGAATGAGCCCTGGGGAAGGGAAGGAAGGGGTCGAAACCCTGGGCATCTCTCCTGGCGAGACAGCAGTCTGGGCCTCCATGTGTACCCAGGTAGACCTGGGCCCCGAAGGTTTGGCATTTGGATAACTGGTAAGGGACGCAGGCAGTTATCCTGACAAAGAATGAACTGGCAGCTACCAGACCTGTATTGTCCGTAATCACATTTCAGCTGGTCCCATACAGGGAAATCTGAAGCCTTAGCTTCTTTTGAAACATCAGCCCCTGTGATTGTGGCCTGCGATCTTACAGGACCTTGGTTTCAGCTGCTCTTTTAGATGTCACCTGCGTGGCCTCAAAAGGCATTTGAATGTGCAACTTGGGGGATGTGATTTAGGTTTTTAAAAATAACAACAGCAGCAATCCTATTCATGGCAGAAAAACCCTACTTAAGTCAGAAAGAATGAAAACATTTATTGGGCATAAATATATTACATATACACTACAGATACAGTTAGGTATTACATAGCGCATAGTATTTGCAAATCTATACATTAAATTTGATATGGCAGTTTTAATACAATGTATATGAAATAGTCTAAAATTTACAATACAGGAAAACACGATTTTTTTTTTTCTCCTAGAGTTGAAAACCTTGGAATGTATGTCCAACAGTGAGGTAAAACATTTTGTCTTTCAATTTAAAGAACTGTGCAAGGATAACATTCAAACACATTCAATTAGGGCACTTTTCAATTTTGACAGGAATACTGATTTACCGTCGCCAACAAAACAGTTAGAAAATGCCAACATTTCAAGTTGATAAGAACAAGGCAGATAATATGAAAAAAATCTTTTAAAAAAGGTTTCTGCTTAAACAGTTTCTTTGAGGACAACGGGCAGTTTGTATCACACGACTGGAATTTCTTGTGCCAGGGGGGAAATCTGACACACAGAGCATCAGAAGTCAGCCACTCACTCATTCCTACGTATTGCAAAAGGGCAAGAGAAATCAGGTCGATATAACACTTTATTTTATTGTTCGTGTGTAACGGCAATATACATATAGTTACATATCAATGTCACATATACATACTTGTGATAAAAACAGTGCCAGATGGAGAAATAACGTTTGGACTAAAGGGGCTATAATGGACACCAAATCATGGAGAACAATAAAATAAAGTGCTGGCAGCTGGTATTTCACACACTTCAGCTTTCTGGTGGTTCAACAGGATGACAACCTCAAAAAGATAAAGTATTCTTAGCAGTCTTGGCCTAAAGTATTCTTTCCTTTACAACATTTCAACCAATTCAGAGAATTTCTTTATAGCAGCAGTTCTGAAGTGTTTCCAAAAAAGGACTGGTTCCCCCTGCAAACAGGGTTTTTTGTACACACTTGAATCTTCATTGCTTAAAAAATGCCTTTTCCCTCCAAAACACCTGCATGAAATGGTCTCAGAAAACGCAGATGCCATGGTGTAGTGGGTCTTAATACATAATTGAGCAGAGGGCTGAGTTTTGGAAGGCCAGAACTTTGGCAGACATATATTTACCTTGATGCCGTCACTTTGCAAGGCTAATCAAACTATTATCGTCGATAACAAAATACAAAACTCTCTAGTACTTACTACGTCAATATAGGCACACAGAAGAATTCATTGATCTTAGCACTTTCTTTCAAGAGATGATTATGGTTTTCTGGGTACATGTAAACGTTTCAATCACTGATAATGGATTTTTTTTTTTTTTTGGCATTTAATGCACTAGATGCTCTTATCTTTAAAAACACAAGAAAATGTCAGAAGATTGATAATACTACAGATGTTGGGACAAGACCTAAAATTACAAAAGTATAAAACACACACAAAAAATAACATGCTACAAGGGGAAATTAGTACATAAGTACATTAAAAAAATTTTACAATAAATAAAGATTGCACTGTAATTGGCATTTAAAGTACTGTATGCAGAATATAGTATAAATAAACCAAAAACAAAATAATGTTGGTTTCCCCATGACTTTGGTATGGGAATATTATAAGCTAGTACAGGATACTGCATCTTAAGACAACACAGACCAAGCACAAAATCGCTATGATCAAGAAAAACTGAGTAGCAAAAATATACAAAAAACAGAAGCAGGGGATACACTGTGTCTGTTGCACCCTTTTGGAATATATTTGCACCTCCAACTCTTAAATGTCCCTGAGGTACGCGAACATTATGGACTTCATATAAATAATCCAATGACTTTGGGTTAAACTTGATTATCTCATGACTCAGAATAAACATGCAAGAGTAACACTTTGCACTCCAATAGCACCTGTTGATCAAGGATCTCAAAGCACTTACAAACATTAGAATCCCCATTTTATTTTATTTCATTTTATTTTTAATGCATGGGAAACTGAGGCACAGAGAGGTAAAGTGACGTGTTCAGGTCACGCAGCAAGTTAGTGACAGATCCAGGGAGAGAATGTAGGCTCCTTCACCCCCAACCATCCTGTGCTTACCACCAAATATCATTCCCTCTCCACACATGGCCAGGTCAACCCCACAAAAATAGGAACTACAAATTTAGATGACCTCGTTTGGGCTTTATGGGTTTTCATCTGCTGTTAGATTAATACATGTGCGTTGAATCAAGGTATTGAAATTCGATCACTTCATTGATACCTCAAAGAACAGCCTAAAGGCAAATCTTTCCAAAACAACGAGCTGACATGTAAGAAGACTGCTCACAATTAGTATAAATCATGGACAATGGGCAGAGGCACTAAACAGTCACCAGGTCTCGTCATATATCTCTGGTCAAACATAACAGAATATAATAACTCTAGTGATTAAGATTAGAAGTAGTTCTACACAAAGACAAACAAACAAGTTAAAGCAGCTTTTAAAACAGCTGAACAAGGAAACAACTAACTATTGCACAATGCCCTCTTAAAATTACTGCTATGAATCGATGGGGTAAAATCTACAATGCTCCATAATTTATAGGTGCATTTTGGTTACTTGATTTCTTAGACAGGCAGCTCATATAGTGTTAAAATCAGAAGAAATACAGATTATTAAAACATTTTAGATTAAAGTACACATTGTGATTCAAATGAGCTAAACACGGTTAAACAACTGAGTGACAAAATGGTTGTTTAGGGCAGCCTTATCTGAGCCAACACATCTTCTGTACGTTGTTGTTGCGTGCTAATACTCTGACAACACTGGAATCCTAGGCCTGTAACTACACACACTAAGATCCATGGTCACAGATACAGATGATCAAGACAAAAGAAGTGACTGGTGAATATAAATTACTAAACTGTAATATGGAAAAAAAACAAACAAAACCAAAGGCTTGCAAAAGACATCAGTGAAAACAGAATAAAGGCAAATCGGAAGATTTAAAAAAGAAACCATACGAAAGCTAGCTTTTGGTATCTGGTTTGCTTTTCTTCTTTAGAAAAAAAAATATCCAGTTTAGTCTCTTCCTAGTTTTGCATTTCAAAAAGGTGCACCAAAACACTGATGTTTTTTTCCCTAGCTAAATCTGTAAAACAAGAGAAGCATATAAATCAAAGAACAGAAGGGCTTAAAAAGGGGAGTATCTGAATAAATGTGTGTATTAAAATGTGTAGCATTAATTAAATTCATACCTCTAGTTCTGTTGGGCTTGTTTACTTCATTAAGAAGTACTGTAATATAAAGGCAAACAAAATGGACAAAGTTGCAAAGCCGACCACAATAAGGGCTGCAAACTGTTCGTCAGTAGGCATCATGCTCTTCATTCTGGGATCATCTACGCTCCCCGTGTCCCCTGTGAGCATGACCTCGCTGCGCTGTAATACAAAAGCGGCAGAAGGGCTGAAAGCTCCGCTTAGCTCCTGAGACGTGTCTACACAGCGCCGGCACACGCACACGCGGAACCTGTAGTCTGTGTTGGTCTGGAGGCCTGAGATCTGGAATGTTGCTTCTTCTCCCTTGTAGACCTTCCAGAGAAAATGAAAAAGTCCTCATCAGTTAGTCTGTAACAGCGCTGTGGTGCCTACAGGAACAATCCTATAACACCGAGGGCCTTGTGGACCTGGCTTTCCTCCATAATAACAAAAATGATAGACACGGGTTATTTCTCCTAATCTGTATTTCATCCAACGGTAACAAAGGAACCCAGTGCTCGAACCCACTCTGAATAAACCTAACACAAAATTCGGTGACTAGAACTGCAGCTGACCTAAGTAATAAATATGCATCTGACTGAATTTTAATAAGAATTTAGGCCATAAATTAGAAGATGACTTAATTCTTACAAAGAGCCACAGATCTTGGTCCAAAGAACAAATCAGCGTTTTCAAAGTGGAAACAATTAAAAAGTTGTACTAACAATACAACGCAAAGTTTAAGCTGGATGATTTTTTGACAGTTGCATACACCATGAAACATTACCCCATTAAGATATCCCACTTTCACCTTTAAGAAGTACATCCTATTCTGGGGCCCCTGGGTAGCTCAGTCGGTTAAGCATCCAACTCTTGATCTCGGGTCAGGTCATGATCTCATGGATCGTGAGTTCGAGCCCCACATAAGGGCTCTGCACTGATGATGTGGAGCCTGCTTGCGACTGTTTCTCCTTCTCTTTCAACAAAATAAATAAATAAAAAGAAGCACGCACTATTCTGACTCGTTTCTGTAAACAGTTTGGCCTGTTCTAGAAGTTGATATAAATGGAATCCCACTTCCACGCCCACCCTTGTGCCAACAAGATTCAGCCATGTTATGGATTCAGTAGCATTCCATCATCCGCCTATATCCCAATGTATCCATCTTTTTGATGGACATTTGCATTTTTTTTTCCCAGTTCAGAGCTTTTATATAATAAGGCTGCTATGAGCATCTATGTACAAATCTTGGAGGACACAAGTTTTATTTTTCCCAAGCAAATACCTAGAAGAAGTAGTGCTGGGTCACAGAAAAGTCTACATTTCACTTCATGAGAAATAGTTTTCCCTAGTGATTACATCGTCTTGTCCTGCGGGCAAAGTAGGAGAGTTCTGGTTGTACCACATCCTCAAATCAACATTTGTTATGGTCGGTCATTTATATTTTAGCCATTCTGATGGGTGATAATGCTATCGCCCGGCATTTGTCTGATGCCTAATAATGTTGCCTACATCTTCATGTGCTTATTGATCATCCATATACCTTTCTTTGTGAAAAGTATGTTCAAGTCTTTTTGCCTATTTTGAATTTGCTTACTTTTAGTAATTTGTAGGAGTCTTTTTTTAATCCAGATATATATCCTTTGTCAGATATAGCTTACAAATATTTTCTCCCAGTTTCATGGGAGACAATTGCCTAATTGTTTTCTTGAAACTTTTTTTGATAACCGTCCAACTTATCACAAATTAACATTTAAATAATTCAATGGTCCATCTGGTCATACAGACAAGGAAACACTTAAGACAATCTGTTTTTTTTCCATTAAGGACCTGGGATATTTTCTTCCCCTTTGTTAAATAATACAATCACCATGAGGCTTACTATTACGGGGGCCTGAGAACTACCAGTTTACTTAGAGACATCTTTAAGGAGGGGGCATCTCACAAGGCTCTTCTATCAAAGGGACAGTGAGGCTCAAACTTAGAGAAAACGATATTCACATTAAAATTACATAAAAAATTAATGGCTCACATTGGAATCAATGCATAGAGCCAGGAAAAAAGAACCTGGAACTCAAGCAAATCAGTAAGAGATTTGGCTGACGAGTTGCTAAACAAGAAAGAATAGAATTAACTGGAATCTTTCCTGTACGAATGACACTGAGCACTGATAAAGTGCCTAAAATATGCCAGGTACATATCGCTGCACGGTAAAAGTAAGCTATTACACCATTTAGAACTTAAAAACAACTTCAAATGTATTAAAACAGAGCAATTAAAAGTGGCAAGCATAAGCATTTTCAACCTAGCTACAAGCTAACTTAGTAAAGCTGTCAGTTTTGCCCACGAATACAGATTCCCTAGAAAATAAAAAGTATTCCCAGTGTTCTCAACTTTGTCTGAAACTCTTGTCAGCTATAGAGTTACTGGGGATCTACGCATGTTGAGTGTTTCTAAAGCCTGGTGTATACATTTCTACCAACTACCAAGAAACAGGACATACCACCAGTGAACACAAGGATACTGGCCATGCATTTAGTGTTGGGCATTCAAAGACAGTAAAAGGATCTCATAGTTTGGAAAAGGGACCCAACTACCAATGTTCACTTGATATTTAGCCTTAAAAATTTTTTTTTAAAAATTTTTATTCATTTACTTTTGAGAGACAGAGCATGAGTGGTGGTGGGTCAGAGAGAGGAGACAGAATCCAAAGCAGGCTCCAGGCTCTGAGCTGTCAGCACAGAGCCCGATGTGGGACTTGAACCCATGAATTGTGAGATCATGACCTGAGCCGAAGTTGGATGCTTAACCGACTCAGCCACTGAGGTGCCCCAGATATTTAGCCTTTTTCTTAAGATTTTTCCTCCCTCATTTTCAAATTTACAAGTAGGCTTTAAGTGTCTTATTCATTATACTTTTGTCTAGTGACTAATGCCAGAAAACCAATTCTGTTTGTTTCTTACGATTATCCAGATTCATCGTTTTTGCCGTGCCTTTCGTAAGACTTGAAGCATGCTCCCCTTGAATTACCTTATTTCTTTAAAGACTGTAGCAAGAGCATTAGCAACTGGAGGCATAGAACTGGCCTGGAGCAACCAAATATGAAAGAGCTGTAAGACACCGCCCCTCTCTGAAACTAAGAAACCACTAAAGGAGCGGTCTCTCTCACTGCTCCAGTGATGATTCAGTTAAATGATGGTTTAAGATGAGCTCGTTGTCATGGTGATTGTCCCAACCCACACACTGCCAGCTGTTCAGGAGTTCCAACTATACCATGATGGAACTGTCTGTGAATTATTTCCCACCATGTAGGTGGTCTCAAGCAAACAAACGGTGGACATGTGTTTTCATTTAAAGAAATCTTTTAACTGAGAATGTTCTCTACGTTCTCAGATTTAGTTTCGTATGTATAAATGCTCAAGTTGATATTTTCTAAGAAAAGCTTTTTCTTGGAAACTACCGAGACCATTCTTGGAGGGAATGATTTGCAAGCCATGGGACCAATTCGATAAAGAAGGTCTTCCCACACTTGCCACACAGCTCTGGTTTCTTATCTGCAACGTACTAGTAAACAATCCATTCTGATTCTATGGTGAAAAGTTAACACTGGGATGTTTACGGAGTTGGATGGAAGCCATCATCTACAGCTTAGCTGTAAGACTTCCTGCCAGATCTCTTTTACTGAAGAGGCCACACCTCCTGAAGTGCCAAGTATTTGCTGGCACTTATCACAGGTTGAAAAGACTAGCTGTTGGAGCTCTTCTCCTCCATCCAACACTAGGGAACTGGGAGGCAAGTGGGCCTTCTCTTCTCAAGCACAGAGACTGGAATCAGGATCCCAGATCTAAATTCTTGCTCCATTACTTTCTAGGTTTGTGAACATGGGCAACTAAATAGCTTTGAGCCTTAATTTTCTCACCTTTAACATGGGGACAGTCACAGTACCTAACCTACGTCTAAGGGGGATTCAGGGTTAAATGAGAAACTGTCTGTGAAGAATCCTTCGTGAGAGCACTATGCTGAAGGTAAGCCAACTTTATCAAATTTAATCCTCCTGATTAGAGATAAAGAAAGTGTGGATCAGAAAGGCTGTTCATTTTTTAAGGACTCACAGCAAATAAAGGCAGTGGCAGAGCCCAAACGACATCCCACTCCTAACTCAACTCTGCTCACCGCGGAACCACCCCAGCTCTGCCTGTCCCATCCTCTCTGGAAGACAGTGCTGCCACCACCTGCCCTCAGCTTTACTCCTCGGCTAATGACCACAGTCTGACATGAGGTCCAGTTGTCATGGCCTGATTTGGTCTTCCCAGACAGCCCCGTTGCCATTCTGGTGTTTCCATGAAACACCTCCAAGATCACCCCATCCTGGTTCCTGCTGCCTCTGAAGGAAAACACTGTCTTTCCTTTATGCTGTACAGAGAGCAGTTCCCCCAATCGGTCTGTGCCAGGTAAAGGCCTGCGCAGCATTTCTGTGATGTGGCCTCTTAATTTCTGCCCTCAAACAATAACCTTGTTGAAGGAAAACAGTTAATAACCTAGCCCCACAGATGTTTTTGAGACTTTTGGAAACTGGATATAAATGTTCACTTATATTTATTTAAATGAATTCTATGGCTTCCAGAATTTGCACAGCTAGAGCTTTTGAAGAAAGCTGGCCCAGAAGTAGATTTCATTTCCTAGGAACCCAATTCATGGACTCTTGAACAGAGACTTCATATATTCATTTTGATGGCTCTTCTCCACTCTAACTTTCTGGAATGAAGATCTCTGAAAATGTTTTTGGAAAGCAAAGGAATGCTACTTTTCTTGTACCATTTGGCAAAAAGCCTTTAATGGAGGAAAAATGGACGTCTAATCGAAGGGAACTTCCTAATGACAAGTCCAATGAAAGCTTAGGCTTTAATTTGTAAATGTTTTTCTTTTAGCCATTCTTGGTGTTTTAATTGGAACAGCTTCCCCCTTTTTAAGCATTGCCAACTCAAAAATCTTTTAAAAAGTATGGTAAACACACTGAGTGTGGGACCATGTTCTATTAGCCACAGCCAACAGCACCACGGATAGCCTCAACTAAGTAGATGCGCAGGGGATGTTCTCTAATTAGAACTCTCAAATACTCTAGAGCAGATATTCCTATACCACACTGTTTGAAGAGAGAGGATAATTACCAGAAGTAAGGAAACATTAAGTATTAGAACACACAAACCACATAGGCAACAGAAAAGAATTTTTCATACCGATGCAGCCATCACTGTAAAAAATGGAATTATTAACAAGTTGTTTTTAGTGCATTAATAGAAAATATAGTTCTAATATATTTTAGAAAGAGTCAATGGTGCTTATTAAGCCTTTTGGATTAACTTTTTTAAAATTTTATTTTTAAGTAGGCTCCACACCCAAGATGGGGCTTGAACTCACAACCCCGAGATCAAGTCACATACTCTAACCAACTGAGCCAGCCAGGCACCCTGACTTCTGGATTCTTAGCTAAGGAAAAATTAAAACAATTCCAACACTCCATTTCCCTGAGGATTCTGGTTCCTGAGGTTGGAGATAACTGATTGTTTTTGTGTAAACAGTCAGAGCCAGGGGATCACAAACCACAAGTTCATCCTGTCTGTCACACAGCTGTGCCTCCACTGAAGTGACTTTTCATGGATCCTGTGCATCAGGATGACAGGCCGTGCCGCACGTCCCTTTATTTTCATCCATTTTGACAGGGGCACCATTATGGGTTTTTCCTCCTGCCTGAACCCAATTTAAAAGGCATAGCTCCATTTAAGATGCCTTTATTGAAGTAACCAATCATAATATCTCAATAAGTATAGAAGCAATATTATTTCTATCAAGACTATTTCTGTTCTTGATCTGATGTACAATAGATCTTAAAGTAATTTTGACATGTTTTTTCCAAACAGGAGGACTGAAAGTCATATTCAGGTAAGTCAGATGAAGAATCTGTGACCCTTAATTCAGAACAACATGCTCTACAGTTGGAATCCTTTATCCCGGAGACTTTGCCGGAGGCTCCCTGGAGGTCTGCACCTGGGCCAGTGCTCACGTCTCCTTACTAACGTTGCCCCTCTCAAGAACTGCAAAGGGAGGCGGAGCTGCACAGCAGTGTCATTTACATAGCGCTTGCTCATTACTGAGGGGTCCGAAGCTCACAGTGACCCCGAGTTAGAGGATTAGTATCCCTACTTTTACAACAAAGTGGCCGAGGCTCAGTGAAGTCAATTAATTCTAGTATCACACGACTGTGGGATAACCTCCAGCTTAAGAGGGGACCCACCGACCTGCAAGCCCCCTTCGTAGAGGGTGCAGTGCTGGGTAGGCATCGTTGTCCCTGAGCTGAAGAGAACAGGTAAGGGTACTATTGCTGAACTGCTTCTTGGGGGGGGGGGGGGGGNGGGGGGGGGGGGGGGGGGGGGGGGTAGGGCTGCTGTTTTCACCCCAATGGTTGTATAAGCTCTGAGAGCACTGCCCATGCTCTTCTGTTACATGTCAGGTTCTCATGGTACAAAGTACCTAATAGTTTCTCAATAAATCAGGTCCTACATCTGGACTCCACTGAATGGAATATAAACTGGTCTGATGAACTTTAAGTGGATGTGTGAGCATTTTTCTAATGACCTTCATCAGATATTTAAAGGAACCTGTAAACTTAAAAAAATAAGAATCTATAAAACAAATGTCCCCATATTTATCTAATAATTTGCTGTAGATTTGATCCTTTATTCAGGCAAAAATAAAAAGCTGTGTTAGGAAACTGAATTGAAAGCCAATAAAAAATATTTAGGCTCTAAGACTTTCATATGGTTGTCTTAAGAGCAGATTTTTCCTCAGAGTACCTTATGTGACGCCAGGAAGAACCACTGTAAGTCCCAATACTACATTCTATTTTTTTTTTTAATGTTTTATTTATTTCTGAAAGAGAGAAAGACAAACTCAGTGTGAGCAGGGAAGGGGCAGAGACAGAGGGAGACACAGAATCAGAAGAAGTCTCCAGGCTCTGTGCTGGCTGTCAGCACAGAGCCCGACGCGGGGCTTGAACCCACGAACCATGAGATCATGACCTGAGCCAAAGTTGGACGCTTAACCACTGGCCCACCCAGGCGGCCCCCAATACTACATTCTAAAACACGATATAAAATGAAAATGTATTCAGAGATGCCACTGAACTAAATGTAAAAGTCCAAATTTTCAGATGTTTTAAAGGTTTACTTAATGCAACAAATCTGAGCACCAAGAATAATATTAATGATTTGTCACAAATCTTTCCCTAACACATAATAATTTGTTAGAGTTTCGTACTCTAAATATTTTTTGTAAGGTCTCCTGGGTGGCTCAGTGGGTTAAGCATCTGACTCTTAATGTCAGCTCAGGTCATGATCTCATGGTTCGTGAGCCTCAAGAGTGGCTTTGCATCATGCCAACAGTGCAGAGCCTGCTTCAGATTCTCTCTCTCTCTCGGCCCCTTCCCTGTATGCTCTCTTTCTCACAATAAATAAACTTAAAAAATATTCTTTGCAAAAACTATATATAAAATTTGGTAAAAAATTTTCATACTTCTGTTCTGGGGTATGAATGTGAACCATCCTGTATCAAACTATGTTCTATCTTGTGAAGAACAAAAATCAGTCACCTGCATATATATATAATTTTCATTCCTTTCCAGAATGCTTTTTAATTAATACTATCTGGCAAGAAATTTTAAGTTTTGAAAAACTTGTGCTTAACATGTTTATTAATGGCAGGAAAGTCAAATCAATATATGTATGCATTCGAATATAGAGTAAAATTTTAGGTGCGGATTTACTCCTTTAAAGAGACCATTTTATAATTAAGAGCAGGTGTTCACCTCATATCTTGATAGCTGAACAAAAGAAAGCTAATAAGCCAGAACCAAGGTAAAGTTAAAAATCAATGTTTCAAGCAGAACATCAGAAAAAGCCTTGGCATTTGTCATTTTGGCCTGTTAACATAAGCCTGGGAAGCAGAAAGACACTCTCCTATAATAAGTGATTTTTTCTTTTTTACCTAAGTTACACACACTTCTAAATCCACCCCACGCTGAAGCTTACTCTTATTACCACTGCGAGCATAAAGAACACTGTTGCTTTGAAACTGCCTCTTTCATGCATGTAAGAAACATTTGCTGAGTGCCTAACCATGTGCCAGTGCTGAGAAAATAACAGTGAGTAACCCAAGCCCATACATTAGTGGGTCCTGTCTGATTAGTGCTGGGATTGAGGTCTCCCTAAGAGCATGTATAGCTCTGCCGAGGTGTACTCGCCCGGCAAGAATTACCTCCCCTTTTCTTTTGCTTTGATTCTATGTATTCAAAGCCTGTTATCTCCAAAGCATAATTATTTTAACATTACTCTGCACCCATAATATAAATGGGTTTCATTTCCTATTTCATGTCCAGAACAAGTGAATGAACAGGGAGAAGCAAAACAACAACAAAAAACAAACAAACCAACTCAGTACAAACTGTCCCTGACTCAACTCTGGCTTTAATGTACCATTATCCACCTTAATCATTTCTTGGTAAATGTAGTAAACACATGGTTATGTGAAGAATGCCAATCCCCATCTACTGAGCCTGCCCTGCAGTATGATGTTTTCAATAAGAAACTCGCTTAGAACTACAATAAGAAATATGTTCTGAGTTCTACACATGTGATTACATATCACATTAGGATTTACGCATCTGTGGGTCTAAATATGTAACATTAAACAAATAGCAGATTAAAAAAAATTATTTTTAATTTCACATATATAGGCTTCATGACCAGTGCAGGGCCCAATGAGGGGAGTGAACACACAATCCTGAGATCATGACCAGAGCTGAGATCAAGAGTTGGTCGCTTAACTGAATGAGCTACCCACGTTAAAGGTTTTATTTTTAAGTAATCTCTATACCCAGCGTGGGGCTCAAACTCACGACCCTGAAATCGAATTGCATGTTCTTCTGAATGAGCCAGCCAGGCACCCCAAACAAATAGCAGCTTAGAAACAGCCACAGAGCTGATAAAATCTAAATTACTGAATTGATTTACCTGTATTTAAGCAATGCTTGTAATGTATTGATACTGATCAAACAATGCTGCTTTCTCAATGTAAAACAGCCATCATTCATTAAGCAGCAGAGCATTTTTCTAAGAAGAGGTACAAAAGCATGGGACAGGGAATACAATATTTTTAAAGTAACAATGACGAACATGCAATTAAGATACAGCTGGGAAACAAATCATTCTTAAGTGTTAAATGGTAGGCTGTGAAATTCGGTATCATTTCATCTTTCATTTCTGTGGAACAGAATGGTGCTGCTGAGTTAAGATGACTAAATCCAGTGGGAAAAACCCTCTGCCCTCTATATGAGCTGAGACCCTGCAACCAATCCTATCTATCTGGTGAGCGCACACAAACATGGAAAATTATTTACTATGAAATGGGATATGCTGTATAGAATGCGATTCGAAAGTGAAATGATACAATAATGTTTTCCTCCTCTTTTTTTAGTGTTTTGCTCTTAAAGAGGAATAATGGAAACTTTGATTGCATCATCCACTGAGGTTAATCCATACTTATTAGTAAATGTCATAGTTAAAAATAGTTTTTTGCAAAATGTGGCTGAAACAATATGATGAATCAGATAAAAGGGTGAATTAAAAAAGTACATGAAGGGTACCAAAATTTTCTCTGATCATCTTACACATTTGTAAGTATTCTTCATTGTTACCTAAGGAATATTAGCCAGCAATTTAACAAAAGCTCTGAATCAAATTACTTTCTACCTGTTTTGTGTATCTGGAGCCTCAAGAACTGAATACAGAGGTCTTTACAAATAAGGCCAATGTTTCAGAAGACAGGTGACATTTATCTCTAAGCTTCTGAGTCTGATATACATGCATGCCTCCATTAAAAGTTCTGGTAAGGAATGGCCTTTACCTTTCCTCAGAGTAATGGGATCATATCCTGATTTCACAAAAATAGTTAAGTTCCTGGAAACATTACAGAAACCTACAGAGTATCTGAATGTTTTCATAGCCAGTGACTGATAATGTGTAGTTTTGGAAGAATGAAGGATCAAGAAGCATTATGAAAAATAATAAAACCATATTCTTTATCTGGTTATATTCTAATTACATTCTCTCTTGCATGGGTTTATCAGGTGATCTGTACAGTCTTGCTAACTCAAGTTAAGGTTCATGGACCAGCATCACGTGGGAACTTGAACCCTTCCCCCAGACTACTGAATCAGGATTTGCATTTTAACAGATTCCCAGGTGACTGCCCATTTAAGGGTAACAAACAGTGACCTCCAGTTGCTGAATCACAGGGCTCAAGAGCTGATAAGTCATGTACCTTATCCTTCTGTTCTAACTTCTACAAAAAAGACAGATAAGACACAGGCTTCAGTAGTTAGGTTGAAACTACTCTCCCTCTATAGTAAAGCCATTGGCACTTTGGTTTTCATTGCATATAGATTTTGATATTTGTAAACATCACTGCCAATATCAAACACAAATACAGAATTTAACATTCTCTGTAAGGTCATGCTTGAGAACTGAAAACTGAATGCCTCCACAGATAAACTGGAAACTAGGGCTTATATAAATGGGTACACAGTAGGCAGTTTCTATGACTGACTAAGAAAAACACAGCTCACCGGTCACTGAATCGTTCGCGGCAAGAGGTAGAGGCTCAGACTGATAAGTCGCACATGTGCCATACACACTGGTTCTTACCTGTTTGTACTCAGATTCTCTTCCAACCAATACCTGCAGAATGTAGTTGACAGGGTCACCTTTCATTGGTGGTACCGTCTCCCATAAAATTTCACATGAATTTCCTTCCAACTGTGTTACTCGAGGTGCTGAAATACAAATCCAAGCTCAAAGTCCAAACATCACAGTAACAGTCAACATTCTGGAAATATTGGAGCGGGAGAGTGCTTAGTGTCCACTCTGAGAGGGGAGTTGGTTGGCCCAACCTCCTGTAAGACCTACAGGGCACCCTTTACCCAGGAAAGATACTCCGTGACTAGCAAGCTATTGATGGAAAATCCTTTGCTCATTATCCTATTAAAAACTGCTTAGCCAGACCACATTTCTGTTCTTTTTTTCAAATAGCTATTGAGCGTGTTGTAGGATTAGGCCCTGAGCTGAGGACTTTGGAGAATTCAAAAACAGGGACTGTAAACCCTACTTTCTAGGGAATTAAGACCTGGTTGAGGAAAAGGGAGAGGAAGGTATGAGACAAATACAAAGAGAAACACAATGTGAGGGAGTTTCAGGGGACAGAGACTCTCATTTGTGTGAGAGTCTAAGGAAGGTTTGAGGAGCAAGTGATATGTAAATTAAGTCCAGAGAACTAAGGCATTGAGAGAAAGGCTGTAAAACTCATGTTATCTCATATTTAAATATATATATATATATATATATATATATATATAGTTGATTTTTCACCTATTGGACTCATAATTCAGGTTTAAAGGAAAATTATATTAGTTTGTAGTAAAGCACATAAAATAATAGAATTTTAAAATATTTTCTCATAGCTTATGCCACATCTCTATAGCTTAATTCAATATCTGATATTTTTCTACTTTGTAGCTAGAATGCATAAGTCCTCTCTGAACCCCCTTATTCTTTAATTTGTAATTACAAATTAATTTGTAATTAATTCTTTAGAGGCAGTTGTTTCTATTTGCAATTCTGTACCATACTGTTTCAGATAAATAAAGGCTTTCTTAAAAATCAGTTGCAATTAGTTGGCTCCAACTCCAATTAATTTATGGCAAAAATAAGGATCTTATCAGACCAAACAGTCCTCCAGCTACAATAATTTCCTGAACCAGAGGAAGAGGAGGAAGCTCTGACCGTGTGGCAGTGTGAGGAGACTGACTATCTTTCTGTAGAAAATGTACCATGAAATCCAAGGACATTTAGTATTCTATTGTCCACAAAGTCAATCTCCACCAACCCACACTTTGATAGGCAAAGTTAGTGTCAGAAAGAAGCGTGCCATCTGCTAGTTGATAAAGGTGGCAAACCTTCCTCATCTCAACAAATCTACCAGCCCTAGTGTGCTCAGGAATCTCTTCTGTTACAGATGATAGGCAAAGGGCCACCAAGGGGCTGGGCACTTACTCCCCAAGTGACCCAGGAAGGCCTTGCTTGGATACATCCATTTATACTAGGTTCTTAGTCCCATGAAAAAGCCACTGCCAGAGAACTTCTGGACCTCTGAGGAGCAGGGAAGCCAGGCAGAAGGCAGCTACTGTAAAGTACCCTCGAAAGGGCTATAGGGAACCTTCACAGAATCCAAGCCAGGCCTTGACTCGGGCCCTGAAGTCTCTTACCCTCAGTAATGGACCCTACCCTGGTGGAAGCCGACACCGCTCTTCCATGCGGAAGCAGTGAATCAAATGGCCTTGCTCCTGGGGCCACATATATAAAGGACCTTTTGTCACAGGTCGTGCTCATCCGCCTAGCCACCCGGAACAACATAGCGACTCACTTTACCCGCATAAAACCTGGTTCAGTTAAGCCGCCTGTCTGTCCAGCGGCCTCAGGTTATTTTGGGCGGCAGATGGATAAAGCCACCAGTGCTGCCCACTGTCACAAAGGCAGCCGGGACCTCCACAAGAATTGCCCTGTTGGAGAATGAAGGGCAAGGCTTAGGGAGTCGTGAGGGGGCTGGGTGGGAGGGCTGAGCCAGCTTCGCCCTGTCATCTGCCCATCTTGCAAGTCAGCTGTGTGCAAGGCAGAACTCTGTGGCTGGAATGGGGGACTCGGGGCTCGCCACACCCGGTGGAGGGAGAGCCTGGGCAGAGTAGGGGACAGAGTAAGCTGGTCACTGGCAAACCTCAAGACAAATGCTCAAGTTGGTTAAAAAAGGCCACTGCCGCACCTTCCCAAAGGCACCTCTGCATAGCGAGGGCTGTGGCGGGTGGGGGGCACAGGCTGATGAAGTCGCTAGCCTCTGGGCACCACAGTCATCCAAAGATGGAGGCCAACCTCTGCTCCCCCTGCCAGTCTCTGGGAAGGGAGACTGTCAAACCCTCCGTGGTAAATGGTCACAAGTGCTACCTAACACCAGGGAGCCACCCTCATTTCTAACCCAAAGTGCGTCACTCGGGAGTGTTCCTTTTCTTTGTCCACCCCGTGGGGATGAGGCTACTACGTCATTTGCAGTAAACATTTATACCGCCTTAGTGGTAGCTCCCCCCACCCCCACCTTTCCCCAGAGAACCCATTCCCCAGCCTTCTCCTTAGGAAAGCTGTTTTGATTCTATGTTGTTGATGAAATATTAGAAAAGTACGTTTAAGGTCAGAATCGAGCTTCCTAGTCCAGGTCCAACATTTCGTTACTCTCACAGAAGAGCCTGCCAGAAACTGACTGCCTACGTACCTTTGATGGTGGGGGGGACGCTCTTGGTTGTGCTGAAAGTGTAGGTTTCTGAGAAGGGCCCTTCCCCAGCCTCGCTCGCTGCCTGGATTCTGAAGGAGTAGCATGTGAATTCCGTCAGTCTCTGGACCTTATAGGTGTGGCTGGGTCCTCTGTAGATGGAAATAAACCTAGAGGAATGAGCAGAGACCATTAGCTACCTGAACTTTAATTAGTGGTAAGAAATCATCACTGTTAACTTACCTTCTGCTATATACTACATAGGCGATGGTTAATGTTTACTGGGTGGGCACCTGAGAAATACGATGTTCTGTTTACCCAGATTTTCCAGAGAAATTAGGTTGAGCTAGAAAATTCTTTAAATTTTAACCTTTATCTTTCCAAGAGCTTTCAAAGCCCCTTTCCCAAACTGTAAGAAGACATTTATGATTACAGATCTTCCAGAAAACAGTTTAAAACAGAAAAAAAAAAAAAAAAACTTGGCTCAGAATCATCCATCAGGTTAATCAAAGTAACAGAAAAACAGCAAAGGTAAACTGGAAAACTTCTGGATCCTTCTCCTATCTGAACCAGAACTGTTTTGTACTCTGCTAATCATTATTTCCAAGAGACACAAACGTAGAAAGCATGAAGATAAAAAAGAAGGCCTTTGGAGCACCCGGGTGGCTCAGTTGGTTAAGCGTCCAACTTTAGCTCAGGTCATGAACTCATGGTTTGTGAGTTTGAGCCCTTCGTTAGGCTCTGTGCTGACAGCTCAGAGCTTGGAGCCTGCTTCAGATTCTGTCTCCCTCTCTCTCTCTCTCTCTTTCAAAAATAAACATTAAACAAATTAAAAAAAAAAAATAAGGCCTTACACTTTCAAGTATTTTCCCTCCAGGGTCTTGAAACATTTGTATTTTTACAATGAAATGGGATTACCTTGAACTACTACATACTATCATCATTTGTCTTAATAGTTAAACGTAAATATTTGAAAATAACTTCCCCCAAATTACGCAGAACTTCTGTAGGTTCCAGATTTGAAGCCTGTCAGTCCAGGAACATTTTGGGAACCACTACATGAGTTAATCCAACTCACAACCTTGTTGCTACACAGGTGCATAGTTCTCCCAGTTTCCAGTGCTTCGACACAGCATCTAAGGACAATCTGCTGCCTTCAGAAACGTTGGAAGTCGGTCAGATAGAATCAAATTTAAAATGTCTCAACTTCACCCATTTGGCTCAAGGGGAAGGCAGAATTTACGAATTCATTTAACAAACATTTCTTGAACATCTGCTGTGTGCCATGCTCTGTGGATTCAAAGACGAATAAGACCTAATCCTGTGGTCCTGTGTATGTGGTCAGTTTTTCCCAGGGGCTAGGGAATAGTCCCTCTGGCTAATTCTAGAGCTTAAACAACTCTTTCAGAAAACCTGTTAGAGTCCATCCTTATATTAAAACACCCACGCGTTCATCAGCCTTTACAATTGCGTTCCCGAGCCCTAGTCATTTCACTATTCAATGTTCCTTCTGCTTTACCACATAAAGGTAAAGGGCTGAATGTTTTTAATTTCAGGGAAAGCCAGAGTCCACGCTGAAACCCACAAATACCATGGCAACCTATTTAGTGCTCTTGACACATTACCACCTTAATGAAGATACCCTTGCTAATGCTAGAGGCAAACAGCTATTCATTAACTCAGCCTCACCTGGACCTGAATCTCTAACCAGAGTAATTGCCCTTAGTTATAACCACAAAATAAAAGTCTTGGTTAAAGGAGTAAAAGTGTTGCACCTTCACTGCAAGCTTGCAGTAAAGCCTGATTTTTAAAAGAATTTGGAGAGGTTTACTAGCAATAGTACGGCTTCCCTGCTCTGCCCTGCTTTAAGGAGACTGTTTGCCTTTGATTAAGGTCAATATGTCTATGTGGGCAGTAGCACTCACAGTCCCAGAGGAACATACTGAAGCAGAGTCACGGCTCTAATCTGATAGTGTAATTTAAATTGGGCTAAGAGCATGCACATCAATTTTCAAATACATCAAAATCTGCTTCCGGACTGTTTTTTCCCCCCCTTTAACTTACTGTTTTTCCCTTTTACTACTGCAGTTTAATTTTTTAAAATTTGCATCCCAATTTGTAGAAGACACCGTGGAAACAGGAGCTAGCAATGAAATTCACAATTTCACCATTAGAGCATTGGTTTAAATCTGGGGATAGTGTTATGTCGAAAAAAGAAAGGCTGCATTTGCTTTGTTTTTAGAAAAAAGCCAGAGTGGCCCTGAAAATTCTGAAGGAGGCTTTTACCCAGAGGAGTTCAGGTTCAAGTTTACGCCCCTTGGATTCAGTGAGGGTATACCTAGGCAGTACAGGAGGGAAAGGGGTAGTTCTTTCTTCCTCTAGTCTTTTCTAGAATAGGCACGTGTTTGATCCTTTAATGTAGCCCTCTGTCTATTCTGGCAGTAATAAATCACGACTTGCTCGGTGCCCTGCTTTCCCTGGCTTCCCTCCCCTTAGAAAAGGCATGGGAAAAAATTCTGGGGAAATTTCATTCTCCAAATGTGTATGGGAATAATGAAAATGGATGGGGCTAATTCCTAGGTCACATAATTGGAGCCCTTAGAGAAAAAGAGGTGACTTGTCCTCTTGGGGCCGGTGTCCTAAGGTGGACACACAGGTTCGACGTCAGAAAGAGCTGAGCAATGAAGTAAGATGGGTGGGTCACTCCCTCTGGTGGACTTCTCCCCACATGGCTCATTCTGACAGGTGACTGAGAGCCACAGGGAGTCATTACAAGACAGAAGAGAGCAAGTCTGCAAACTGCTTAAAAGTTCATATGTTTCTCACACTAAAGGTTTCCCGTACCTTCCTTCTTCTTGAAGCACAAGTGAAGTAAAGCAGAAAGTGCAAGTGTGAGAGAGTGGGTGACGGGAGCCAAAAGACTGGGCATTCATTAATCCTTTTTATAACATGGTACTCATTTACATATAGTCCTAATTTCAGGTTATTTTACTTTTAACAAAGAAATTTAGTATATGCATCAGTAAGCAGATTCTAGGTAAATGCTACATGGAAGTCACTTTGTCAGTCAAAAATCAAAAATCCTTCACAAAATCTCACCTCTCCATTTGAAGTTTCTGGAAATAGAACCTTATGTTAACAGCCAGTTTGGCACTTTGAGTCCAATCCCCAGGGCTTCGAGAGTTTTGATTTGGAAGACTTTCAGGGTAACACTGGCTGTATGCTGCTTCTCCACCCACCTGGGGGCCTGGTACGCTCTTGGTGGATGTGGCTTCCGTGAACAGAATGGATACGGCTTGTGTAGCCAGACTGCAAGCCATCAGCAAGTTATTTGGCCTCTTTGTGCCTCAGTGGTTTCCTCTGTGCAACAAGGGTAATACTAGGACTCCCCCCCCCCCCCCCCCCCCCCCCCCCAGAGGACCGTTGTCAGGTTTAAATGGGTTAACCAAAGTGTTTATAGCAGTCCTGACCTGTAATAACCGCTCAGTAGGTGTTAATCACCATTATTTTACAATGCTAGGATTTTAAACAATGAAAAGCCACTCTTCCTTCTGAGAGACCATCTACATCACTCAGGGCTACTATGGAGGCTGTTTTCTTTCCTCCTGGGTTGAAAGTTGGCTGCGTGATGAGAGACGCTGCCAGCCAGGCATCTGCCTGGGGCTCCATCAGGGAGCCCACTGACCCTCTGCGCTGGGACCCCTCAGGAAGTGTGGGCAAGAAGACCTCGTTCACAATCTCGGTGCGACTCAGTTTGATAACCCCAGTCCCTACACAGAGTAGGTCTTAAATAAATGCTACCGATCCTCAATTTCTTTCTGCATGTGCTGATAGTAGCTTCTGTTTCAAACACAGGCCAGCCAAGGCAAAGCAAAAAGCATCCAAGCCAACACAAAGAGAATGGAGTCCCTCTTTCACCGCAGTTCTGTAATTATTTTCCATCATTCCGAGGCGGGAGAGGAAAGACTCTTCTTTCTCTGGAGCCAGTGATTTATGCCATTTTCACCGTGGCCTCTCTAGCAGGCTCCGTAGGTTAACACCCTGTGGCCAGAACCACCCGGGGAGAGATTAAAAGTATTCATCAAATACTTCTTTTACAAAGGCTGACTCAATTTTTTCTCTTTCCTAAATCTTTGTTTTAAACCATCCTCATTTTAAAATTCATTAATAAGTCAGCCAGAAGCCTTTGGTGATAGAATTAAACATATGCAATGGGTCTTAAGACGCAATGACTGACGGCTACATATTTCAGTGGAACCAAGGATTTGGCACTTAGAGAATGTCTTTGCCATGCAAAGAGGGGGACAGTATTCCTCCAAGCTTTTCTGATCCTTTTCCTTCCCTCTTATATTTAGACCATCCAGCGTCAGTGTTTGGGCTCCACCTGTGTTCAAGTAGCACAGGGCCTGGGGAAAGGGAAGTCCCTGGGACAGGGAAAAAAATCAGCCACGAATAGGGAGGATCTGGAGCGCCTTGGGTGCCTACATAATCAGCAGATGGTCAAAAAAACCCCTCTCACCAAGGCCTCAATCCCTTGATTTTCTGAGGGTGAGAGCATGGCCTAGGCAATAAGCGATGCACTGTGTGGAGAGTCTGCTTTGCCCTAGGCCACTCCCCTGGTCTGTGCTGCCGGTGAAGACTGGACCGCCCTTGGCTTGTCCCCTCGTCCTCCCCCACTCCCCGTATTGTTGGTGGGCAGTGGTGGAGCACAGGGACTTGGACCCAGGAAGACAGGAAGCAAATCTCAGTTCTGCCCCTTTCTGCCCAACCACACGCCCCGGCTAAGCCCCAGTTTCTCCCATCTGTGAAACGGGGGCAGTATCTGCCTCTTAGGTTGTTTTTAGCATCAAATGCAGAAATGTGGGTACAAAGCTCAGCATGGAATCTAGCACCCAGGAAGAGTTCAATGCATGGTGTCCAAGTCAGGCTAAGGTGCCCTGAGGAGAGCAGGTCTCTCCACTCCTGCCAGATAGGCCTCTCTCCAGGTTACTGGACCCATTACTGGCTCATGTCTCAGCAGAATAGGTCCATCTGAATCTATAATGTTCCACTGCATCTGCTAATGGCCTATGTTAAACACACAGCTCTCCCCCCAAGTAAGTTAATCTACTTTGGTGACCAAGGACCTTAAAATGAAATGCTTACTCTGTTATTGTTATTACATAAATATTCCTGTGCTATAGAAACACAATGAAACATGTATAACAGGTGGCATGGTTCCGGGAACATAGTACAGTACATGCTCAATAAAATCACTGAGTAGTTTTAGTATCAGTTCAGGCTGAAGCATATGTAGCCACAAGGACCCCCATGGAATCATAGCTCCTTAAAAGTCTTTCTTGAGCTATGGGCCCATATTGGCAATGTCCCTGAGGGGTCTTCTACTCTAAGCTCAATCCCTTCTGTCCATGGCCATGTACCTTTGGTAGCACCAACCACATGACCCCAGACTCCTGTGAAGACCCAGTAAGAGCACAGGTGTGGAAACATCCATGGAGCTGCCCTCCTGGCTCAGGGGCTGAAGGTACAGTGGGTAATAATACTCTTTGCAGTCTGCTGACATGAGGCTGAGTTTAGGTTTAAGAGCCCGGTGATTGTTCACGGGCTCTATGGCCAGGCAAACTATTCCCTTCTCTATAAAAATGAGTATGATTACAGTGTCCTGCTCCCCCCCCCCCCCGCCCGTTGTTGTGAGAATCAAATGAAATAATTCAGGGAGAACTCATTATGAAATGCCCAGCACTTACGCTAGTACTAATATTAATGTTACTAATCACAAAATGCCAAGGTTTATGAATGATTTACCTTGTTTCTCAATGTTGGAGAAGCCTGAGGAATATCCCCCAAACAGCACCCCTTACTTACACCCCCATTAGGCTTTCCTGGGCCAGGGAGAAAGCTGTGCACGTGAATCCATCCACCCTGTCCTAGTGAACCCAGGCCAAGAACTGCGGCTGACAACAGATGAAGACGGGGCAGTGGGGCCTATCAATGCCACCCATTAATGGGAATTTGGGCATTTTTACTGAGAGAAAGGAAACATAGGAAGAAATGCGCTCTTGTACTAAAAATATTTACTTGGAAGGGAAACATAAACAAAGCAGAAGGTTGGGTGGGTCACTGAAAGTTTACAGTCTAAATGGATTCTTTATGGCTCTGCCTCCAACTTGCTTTGGCGTGGACTGTAATGTCTTGAAACTAAACACTTCTTGGTAACAAGCACACACGGGTTTTAATGTTGCCAGTTTAACAGTGATTTACAAAAATGTTCTACATATCTGTGAATATAAAATGATTCTGCTTATCCTGCTGGCCTTTCAGGGTACTCCATGGTTGGTATAAAGACGTACAAAGACCTTGGCCACAATGCATAGTCTGTTGCCTTCACTATGAACTTGGACAAGTTGTTAACTCTCCAGGCTGAGATTCCAGACACTTGGAATAATAATGTCTTGTTCACCTGGAAGGGATTTTTATGTGGTCCAAATAAGGGGAACAAGTATTTTCTATGATTTCTTATTAATTACACACTAGGAAGGCAAAACAGCAGATTCTGGACGTTTTCAAGAAGTTCTAGGGGAAGGCTGTCCTTTTAACCTCAGTATCCTAAGCTTCAACACATGGTGAAAGAGGACGTTTTTACGCTGAAGGGCTACTGAGGGAAAAAATTCAGACATGTTATATCTTTCAATGTTTCCTTATTTTAAATAATTTTAGATTAAAATGATGATATAGAAAGTATTTAATTTTAAATTCAATTTCCCTAAAAGTTTTGTTTCAAAAAAAAGAGATCCAAGAATGCCCTGGATGGGCCATAACTTAAATTTCCAGTACAAAATGAGATTAACACCGAGGTTTTTGTGTTTACTGCTTTGTTGCTACCTTATAATTCCGAGGTCCATTACAGGGCAACAGTAGCTTGTTAATATTAACTTCTCAAAATCATCTACTCTGCTGACCTAAAATGGCCTCTAGTCTACTAAAGGCTGCTCATTTCGAAACTTGACCTACAGTATCACAAATCAACAGCTGTTAATAAACTCAGGATGGCTATATTCCTTACCAAGGACATGTCACTGCCTTCATTTTTTCTTACTTTCCCTGGGCTGCATGGACTGTGTGTGTGTGTGTGTGTGTGTGTGTGTGTGTGTGTGTGTGAGAGAGAGAGAGAGAGAGAGAGAGAGAGAGAGAGAGAGAGAGAATCTCCTACATTACTGAAGCCATGTTTGGGAATGGAGAATGTTCAAAACAGGAATGGATAGCGTGTCCTCATTCTACCAAGAACACCGAGTCCTGTTATGCCTACGCAGAAGCAGATGGAAGCACATAGCATCATGTGGGGGCATCTGAGGTAGGGAAGGTGCATTTCCTAAACTGGTTCTGATGTTGGGGAGAGTCTCTGTTTGCAGACGAAACCCAAGTGTCAAGGATTTCTGAAAGACTGAAGTGCAAGCAGTTTCTTTCCTTCCCGCACGTTCTCAGCGGCCTATGTGCCTGTTAGCTTGTGAGTGCTCCTGCTGCAGTACTTTTTAGTTATGTTTCGTTTTATGCTCCTTTTCTAAGAAATAAAATATCAATATAGCTATTGATGAAACTCTACGTAGAATAAAATTCCTTTTTTCAATTTTTGTTGTTTACAGTGTACTTCGTTATTGACATATTAAAAAGGAGGTTTCTTTATTTTCAAAGAAAGGGTCTCAGGATGAAGACCACCTGAGACCCTTGAAACATCCCGTTCTACTTTCTTTGCAGGGAATCTCATCTTCCAGGATACTTTTTGCAGAGTCTTTTAGATGTTCGTTTGTCTATTTCTATTTTAACGGGTTTGCCTCAATGTGACCCGATTTAGGTAAAAATGCTGAGAAAAACACTACCCCATTCCATTCCATTTACTTATGTCTAGATAGATAAAAATTCTATTTTCAAATAGAAAAAAACCCTGTAATCTGAATGTTTTACTTATGGTGCAATTAAGATCTCCAATGGTTCATTTACCATCATTTACCTCTTCCCATAACCTACATTTCAGCCTGAAACGGACTAAGCCAGCAATACTCTTCATTTTTTAGGCTTAATTTTTATGCTTTTCTGAGACATGAGAATGTTTTTTCCCCATCAGTCAGGGACTGGAGACAGGCATCATTAGTTCCAATTTGTAAAGGGAGAAACTAAGGCAAAAAGAAGTTAAGGGACATGCTTCTAGCCATCTAGAAACTCAGTACCAGATCTGGGATTACAAACAGAGGTTTGACACCCCTGTGGAGAACCACAATTGCCTTCCGGTGACTGAAGATAAATAAAAGTGTCATTTATCCAATAAGGGTGATCATGTGCATCAGGACTATTTCAGAGACGCAAAGGGAACGAATACCATGGGTCTGTGTGGGCCCTGGGCTAGTTGCCTTACATCTATTTAATTCAGCAATATGCTTTGAGAAATAAAAGCAGAGATTTGTTCTCTAAGAGGCATACGTTAAGAAAGTTTACTTATTCCGTAGTGCTCATATACCCCAGCGACTTTTATTATTTGCCTAATGTGTATCTTTTCAAGGTTTCATTATCTAAATTATTTTCTGTCCCTAACAGCAAAAGTCAGTCATATTGAACACATTAACAAAGCCCTCCAAAATTGCCTGCTCTAGGGAAAAGTGTCATGGGCACAAGGGCGGAGTTAAATGGAGAGCTACTGGTAATGACCCACTCTATTAGAGCCCTCTCCCCCAACCCCCTTTTGCTGGAAATACATTGGCTTTAAAATACACTGGGTATCTGACTAAACTTGAACAACAGATTAGCCATAAATGCATTCCTGGAACTTAAGTTCCTCTCGCCTCGGTGCTGTGTACAATTATCAGGAACACGGACCCATGTGGGTCAGGACGAGAATCAGCATCAACTCAAATTCTGTCAGGGCAACATAACGTTTCATTTCAATAACACAGACAGATGCATCTTCAAAATCATCAGCACAGCGTTATGATCTTAAAATGCATGAGCTGATCTTGTTATTCTAATCCCTGTATTAGGTTAATGCAGCATTATGAAAATGTTTACTTTGGGTGTATATTTTTCTTGCATACACAGGAACCAAAGACATTCAGATCTTCTGTGCCTGAATTTGCTAAGAATAATAGTCTTAATCACTCTACGGCCAAACTAATATAATTTGTGATTTTCTGTTGAAAGCAAATAAAATCTCCTGTGCTGTCAGCTTGTTGTTTCCCATTAACTTATTTTCTCAGCAGATAAGTTCTTTATAGGTTGCCACATACCTCAAAAGACTTAGCACATTATAGTAATGCAAGGAAAAAGAAAACCTGTGATTTAGTGATTATAATCTATCAGGGATAAACTTAGTCTTTAGCGTCGAAGCTGCTGCATAAATATGTAGTCAGTGCCCCTGGAAAGGGAGACTTGTGAGTCAAAAGCTTGAATACATGGAAAACAAATGACCCTTTCAAGGGGGAAAAATATTCACTGTAGCAGGTCCAGGTGACCCAGATGAATTCTAGGTTGACTTACCTTGAGACAAGGACTTGGGCAAGATGCCATTTTGGGATCCCTTCTATTTACATGAAATAGCCTCAAACTTAAGAAGAGCCACATGTAAAAGAAAAGAATAGAAAAGACACTTGGAAAAAAACGCATGGCCCATTTCTGTGCTTTGGAGGTTGTATCCTTGGTTTCCACCCAATCCTGAGTCAGCATCACTCATCTCTAACTGAAGGCCCTTTTGCATGAGATTATAAGATCAGGACCCCTTTAAGACTCACTCAACCTGTTATCTTCTCTAGGAAGCGTTCTCTGCTCATTTAATTTTAACTTCATAATCATAAGTTGAAATCATAATAATCACATTAAAATCAAGTCAACTTATCAAAAGCAATCTTTTTTTTTTCATCTTGATGGTGGAAAGCTTTGGTAGAAATCCAATCAGCACAGAAAATACTTCATTTTTTGTTAAAAAACTGAATAACGTAGAGGGGTGGCACCTGGGTGGCTCAGTTAAGCCTCTGGCTCAATTTTGGCTTAGGTCATGATTTCATGGTCATGAGACCAAGCCCAGCATCGAGCTCTGCACAAAGCATGAAGCCTGCTCGGGATTTTCTCTCTCCCTCTCCCCACCCCCTGCTTGCTCACACTCTCAAAATAAACAAACATTTAAAAACAAAACAAAAAACTATCGTAGATAAGAGCTCTCAATGCTTGGTAGTTTGTAGGTGCTCAATAAATAGAAGTGTACTTCAAAAGTTTGGATATAGATTTTTGGCTCAACATTACACTTAGATATCTCTGGCTCGTTTCAGATTTTTTGATTGAGGGGTATATAAACAAATATAACAAACAAGCACATTATAGATGTAAAACCTTAGGGGTTTGAGACATTAAGTGGTTACTCTTAAAGAAAGTTAGCTTCTTATTATTTTCTTATTTGTCAAAAGCAGAGACTAGAATGTGAAGAAAAAAGAGATAGCATGCAGAGACACCCCTTAGTAATGGCTCTAGCTCACAAATGATCTACAAATATTCATTGCTTTAAGGTGAAAAAGGTGGGAAGGAACCCTACATTCAATCTTCTAGTTTAGCGTCTATTTTATGGAGGAGGAGAAAAGGAAAGACCAATAGTTTAGCAGTCAAATCAAGGCAACTCTTTAATTTTACAATTACCAAGCAAGGAGTTACTAATTTTCATTGTGCTTCTGTTGCAAAAAAATTTTTTTAATGTGTATTTATTAATTTTGAGAGAGTGTGCACATGTGTGCAGGAGTGGGGTACAGAGAGAGAGAGAGAGGAGAGAGGAGAGAGAGGAGAGAGAAGAGAGAGGAGAGAAGGGAGAGAGGAGAGAGGAGAGAGAGGAGAGAGGGGAGAGAGGAGAGGGGAGAGGGGAGAGGGGAGGAGAGAGAGGGGAGAGAGGAGAGAGGAGAGAGGAGGAGAGGAGAGGAGAGGAGAGGAGAGAGAGAGAGAGAGAGAGAGAGAGAGAGAGAGAATCCCAAGCAGGCCCAGCGCTGCCAGAACTATAAGATCATGTCCTGAGACGAAATCAAGAGTCAGACACTTAACCGGCTGAGCCACCCAGGTGCCCCCCATTGCAAAATGTTTTAAGAATAACGTTACTTTCATAGCTGACTAGGAGAACTGTCCGACTCACGTCGCCAGCTCTCCTTTCTAATGCCCACAGTGGCTGGTGAGTAAACTAAATTAAAACCACAATTAAGTCCATCTCTGGCTCTCAGCTTGGCCACAAGCAGGACACACAATATTTTTACCACATCCATAATAAGAACTCAGTGGCTAATGAAATCCATGCATCCATTAAGGAATACGTATACTTTTCCCAAAAGTCCCAACTAGAAATCACTCTGGCAACAAGTTTAACGGAAAAGTTGGTCCTTGTAAGAAGATATTTTCAGTGGACAGGCCAGGTTCAAGTCCTCAAGAACCACAAGGAGACCAGAATTGAGAAAAACTATGCTAATCACAAGAATCATAATGTATCCTAGTCAGATGATTTCTCCCCAGTCCCCATGAGTCAAGATCCAAAGTTAAATAAAGGCTTGGAGTTGAGGGGCCAACTGATACAAGAGCTCAGTTTCAGGACACTGAAGAAGGTCATCTTCAAATTCAAATTCAAATTAGGCCAAGTTTCATCCCATTTAATCACAGGAAAATTATTCCACAAACAGAATGAGAATTTATTATGCTCCATACTCCCATCACTTTAATAAGTTTCTGAGAGCACCGACAAATCCAATTTAAAAAAGATAAATTTGGACTCCGGATCATAAAATTAAGAAAAATACTGTTCCTAACGGTAAGTTTTCTTAAATTGCCATTTAAATTTAGGCAAGTCATTTATTGATTAACAATGCTAACTTTGGGTCTCCTTCTTTTTTTTTTTCTTTTTCAAAATAGCATAAATTGATTACTAGATTCTGCACTGTTTTCTGTCTGGCATACTAAAATGTCTCATCCTCATTCAGATCAGTGCTCATGGAAGTTGTGTTCGGAGCATCTGTACAGTTCTCCATACGAGGCACCCCAGGCGGATGCCCCCAGCTGGTCTGGTGCAGAGCCTTTGCTCTCCCCACCTCCTGGAGGTAACAGTAGAGGCAAACTGCACGAGGAGTTAGGAAGCCCCCACTCTTTTCCCAATTCTGCTACCGATGTCAATGTTTCTGGACTTCACTTTTTCTAAAGCAGCACAACTAGAAGATCCTCTCTACTGAAGATTCTATCATCAAAGGAAGCCAAAAGCCCAGGGTAAAAGTAAAGGCTTGTTTACAAATTTCCCCAATGCTAGCTTTAAATATTTATCAGGCTTTCTGTTACTCCATAATTCTTGTTCTTGCCAACCCTCTCCAGTCAAGGAGTCCCCCAGCAGTAAAATAATGAACCCGTGAAATGCATCCAAAGGTACAAAGCACAGTAAGATGAATGATCTTGTCTACGAGTGAGGATGCATTTAATCTCTAATGAACCCACCAAAGGCAGCCTCACTTTCTCTGTGCTTTCTACACCAGGACTAGTTTCTGACAGGACGATCATTTTTGTTCTTCTGTAGTCAAATTACAGGGTTTGACAGGTCCTTCAGTCAAGTCTAAATGTCACCTGTTTCAAAGAGCCGTTTCTGGTCTTTGCAACCTGATGGCCTCTGCCTCCTCCAACCTCCCAAAGCATTTTTCTCCAATGGTGCTAATGTTCTGAGACCATCTGTGGTGGGTTGGTCCTACGCTTCTGGACGCAGGGGCTTCGTTTTCCTTGATCTTGGTCTCCACTGAAGCCCCACCTCAGACAGTGCCTTCCACACAGGACTCCACTGCACTGAAATGAATCAAAGTTCTGGAGTAGAGTCGGGGGTGAAGACCGGACAGGGGTTTCTGTGATAACTAAACCAGTTCCCTGCATAAAGGAGCAGGAGACTATAATGCATGAGGTGGAAAGGACAAAAACAGTTTTGTGTTTAGCAAATAGGGTACAGGGAGGTAGCAGCATGGGTCGGTTCCACCAGAGTGTCTTGCATTTATGGTCACCCCCCCACCTCCTTTACCGGATTCTCTGATTTGGACTTCTAGTAACAGAACATTCTGTCATCATTACCTTTTACTCTGCATCTGAATTATTCCTAAATACAGTTTAGAGGCCCACCTCCTGATCGGCCATTTTCAGAGGAAATGAAGTTAGGTTAAATACATACTAGGTGAAAAGCTGGATTTGATTTCTGTGGCCAAGAGTATTTCCTGGGCGTGGAGTCTTATAAAGAATCTCCTGTTTGCTCTGGTTAATTTGATACCGCACTGCCCACAGTTACAGAGTACGATCCCCATCTGTACATCACCACAGCTATTTCAGATTGGTAAACATGTTTGTCCTGATGGTTACTGAATATTTAAAGAGGTAGCATCTCTTCCTGAGTCTTATTTCCCTCTGCACTTGTGACTAATCTGACGCCATAACATAGCACGGACTTGCACGGGGCAATTTTCTTTTTAGATAATTCCTCTCCATTATCTGGCTTTGTGAAAGAAAAAACAAACCCATAGATTATGACAGGCAGGCAAATCAGGATCTTCAGAATGCTCATTTAAGAAAATTCCAAGTGGAGGCTGGAAGTACACAATGCAGGACCCCAATCATAGGGAACCTTTCAACGAGGAGGAAGAGTGTTTTTGCTAGAGGACAAATGAACAAGGATTCATCCTGTGAGCCAAAGCCACAGAAGTGGCCCTGCACCCGCGCCGCCAGCTCACCTCTTGTTTCTGTCTTCCAGCTGCAGGGTGTACACCATGTCGTCGGCTGCATGGGTCTTGGTGTTACTATCTCCCCATTTCAGCTTCAGGCTCTGGGGCCCGGCTGCAGCACATTCGAGCCTTGGAGGCAAGGGTGGTAATGGCCGAGTTTTTGCCCTAATGAACTGACTAAACGGTCCAGCTCCAATTTCATTGACAGCCTGAATTCTGATCCTGGAAAAAGGGAAAAAAGTACGAACATTGTAGGCTGAAGATGCAGCAATTTCTCATTCGAAGCAGACACTGTGTGCATTATTCTCTAAAACTGTATCATGGAATAAAGAAAAAAAAAAATTCAACATAATTCAAGACAAATAGAGAATAGGGCAGCCTGGGCAAACAGATTTCGCCCCCCCTTCCAAAAACCAGCAAAAATAGAGCAATTAACAAAATATCTCTTAGCTCTTTAATTAAAAAAAGAAGTCTATTCGAATGGATCAAGAAGATGTGGTTTATCTATACCATGGAATACTACATGGCAATGAGAAACAATGAAATCTGGCCATGTGTAGCAACATGGATGGACCTTGAGGGTGTCATGCTGAGCGAAATAAGTCAGGCAGAGAAGGACAAATACCATATGTTTGCACGTATAGGAGGATTAGGAGGAACTTGACGGAGGACCAAGGGGGAGAAGAAGGGCGGAAATGGTGGGGGAAAGGGAGAGAGGCAAACCATGAGAGACTCTTGAATGCTGACAAAAACTGAGGACTGATGGATGTGGGGGGGAGGGGGGGATGGGCATGAAGGAGGGCACTTTGGGGATGAGCACTGAGTGTTATGTAAAAACTAATTTGACAATAAACTATTTGTAAAAAAAAAAAAAAAAAAAAAAAAGAAAATGAATACACTTCGAAAAGATATGTACAAAAAAAAAAAAAAAAAGAAGTCTATTGTCTGGGGAAGACATCCTAAAGACATGCTATTGTTATTCTGTTCTGGCCACATGTTAGCTGCCTCAGAGTCAGTTTTGGAAGTGAGTGGGCTGTAAAGAAGACATGAAATAGGAAAGCAAAGGAAATTCCTTCAGGGTGTACAAAGGACAGAAGCTCTTGGACAGGGCACATCTCCAGCTTTGCCCATCTCTGCTAGTTCAGAACCACATCTAAGTGTGTAGACACTGCCGATAATGGGCTGCCATTCAGATGTCTGTCTCTGAATCGTAACTGGATGTTTGCAGTGTGCGGCGTTATGGATAATAAAGATGCCTTCACATTGTCCTCATGGTCTATGAATTTAAAATCAAATAGAGTTAACATTAATAAATAAAATAATATCTTATTATTGTTATTATTTTTCTCGTTCCCCTGTTTCCTTCCTAGTTGACTGAAACAGCACTCTAAGGCCTTCATACAACACATGGATGGCACTGCCCCAACCTCATTCTCAACACCACTTCCCGCGGTGACTGCATGTTCTGGAAGCTTCTTTCCTCCTGGCATTTGGCAGCCTGCACACTCCTTGTTCAGGCTTTCCTCCTCTGCTTCTCAGACCTAAGTTCTCACACCACCTCCCCATCGCCCTCTGTTCCTCTTCTCTTTTTCTGTATGGCGTCGACAGTTCCCTCAGTAACCTATTTCCAGGGCTCCACACACTTGAAAGGCCCCTCCACTCAGGTCTGCCTCTCTACCTCTTCATGCCCACACCTGGCCTCCAGCAGAAACCTCCACCCAGGCCCCCTTGCTAGGTGCACAAGCATCCTACCAAGTTGACCGAGCAGTGTGGGATCTCTAGTTCTAAAAGTGTCAACACATTCAAAACAGTGTTCCAAAGCACATGACAATAAAAAATAGAGTTAGAGATAAATTCTTAGGAAACCGATCAATTTAAAACATTCTTATAATTTAGTTTTATGTGCTTCTCCTTTACAGCAATTATTGCTTACACTTTCGTAGAAAATACTATTTAGGTACTATAATACCTAAATTCATCTTGGGACCTCCAATTAGCATTAACTCTTCAAATTTAAAGATTATATAATTCAGCAAGTCAGTCTAATAAGATGCCTGTAGGCTTTTAACAAGACAAAAGTAAGCAAACAAACAAAGGAACAAAACCCCTCAGATTAATTACAGGTGAGAAGAAGCAGGCACACCCTACTCGGTACTCTGTCTCCTCCACTGAACGCAGCCATAAACCTGAGAAAATAAACGGAGCAGCTATGTAACAATTCCAAAAAGGCAAATAGTAGCTGGAGGATTTGGTAAAAGATTTAGCATTTTTAAATTCATTTACCATTGCATTTACCATTTCTCCCCCTCTGTGATCCCCCAAACTGGACTCAATGCAGCCTGAAATCCAAGGGCAGACATCTGCATGGACTGAGGGCTCTAGGGGAACATGTGGTTCAAAGAAAGGGGTCTCTGGAAGCTCAGTGAATGGGCAAAATCCACCATTCTTTTTCCCTACATTCTCTCACTCCCCAGTCCTTAGACAATTCCTTCATATTAATAGCCTAGAGAAGAAAAAACACATGCTCATATGAATTGGCAGAGAAAAAGCACCTGATGAAATCCAACTTCTACTCAACGATAAAAATTTTCAAAATCCTAGGGATAGAAGGAAACTTTCTCAGTCTGAAAAGGGCATCTATAGACATACCTACAGGTAACATTATACTTAATGGTGAAAGACTAAATAATTTCTAAGATTAGGGACAGCGCCAGGATGTCTACTTTCAACACTCCAACTCAATATCAAGGACTAGAAGTCCCAGCTGGTGGCAGAAAAAATGGCACAAAGAAAGAAAGAAACTGAAAGACAAGATTCTGCTGAAATTTTTAAAGAAAATCTATATAGAGAGAGACATTCTGTGTTCATGAATTGGAAGTCTACACAGAAAAAAATGTCAATTCTCCCCAACTTGATCTATAGATACAATGTAATCCTACTAAAATTCCAGCAGGATTCTTAGTAGACCTAGAGAAATTGAGTCTACAAAAGTTATATGGAAAGGCAAAAGAAATAAAATTGCCAAACACAAAATTTAAAAGTGAGAATGAAGTTCAAAGAATCACACTTTTTGACTTAGGACTTACTATAAAGCTACAGTAATCAAGACAGTGTGGTACTGGTAAGAGACAGACACATAGATCAATATGAGAGATTAGAGACTCCAGAAATAGATCTACACAAATATGAATGATTGATCTCTGACAAATGTGCAAAAGTAACTCAATGGAGAAAGAATAATCTTTTTAACAAATGGTGTTGGAACAACTGGTTATCAGCAGGAAAACAAAACTCAATCTAAACCTTCTATCTTATTCTAAACTTAGAATGGATCATAGATCTAAACATAAAATGTAAAATATAAAACTTTTAAGGAGAAAACAGAAGAAAACAAACAGTATTTGTTACCCAGAAATAAGGAAAGAATTTTGAGATGGGAATGTGAAAAGCATGGCTATCTGGACAATGAGAATTGTAACTACGATGAGATACCACTATATATTTATATTGCTATTAATATTTAATATTTATATTGCTATAAAAATGATGAAAATAAAGAAAATAGTCAATACCATCTTGCCAAGGATATAGAGGCACTGCAACCCTCATATATTGCTAGTGAGAGCGCATAATGGTACAGTCACACTGGAAAAATGGTCTTCCTATCAAATTTTTTTATAAAGCTTTACATACTTACGTGACCCAACAATCCCACTTCCTTCTCTTTGTAGAAATTTATTAAAATTTATGTTCTTACAAAACTGGCACACAAGTGTTCACAGCAGCTCTTAATCACCCCAGACTGGATAAGTATCTATCTGCCTCATAGTTTGGAATGTAGCAAACACTTATCTCTGATAAAGTACAGCAGGAATTCCATTAGAAAGAACCTGACTTTTTCCAGATTCTATTAAACAAAGGGCTGTATCAGGTCTCTTTAGATAGCACAGTATAAGTCTCTCAATATAACTTCAAACTCACCTCTCAACATGAGTCTTATGGTTTTATGGTTTTAATACAAGAGGGTTTTTTCCTATGACTAGAAAGTAAGAAATTTTTCTGCAACTGGGGAGGAAGTCTTTTTTGAAAAGGTAGTCATCATGGTGGTTGGAATTACTACCAATCTTCCCTTCTTAGGAAAAGGGAATTATGCCAGACATTAAGTTGCAGTCTTTCTTCAGTGGTGTAACAAATTTCCTGACCAACAGAGTTTGTATTAATGTCTTTCTAGTGTCCAAACTGCCATTCGTTTCCTTTATTATAGGTACAGGTATTCCTAGAGTCCAGAGTTCAAGATCCTTTCTTCTATCTGCTGGCTCAATGTCCTCCAGAGCCAAGCTCACCTTCTATTCCAGGTGAACCTACTGCTTTGCTCTGTGCAGCCCAAATAGTCCTTAGGTACTCTAATAAACAACAGGAAGTAAGGTAATCGGTTGCTTAAGATTATTATTCTGCTAAAGAAAAAATATGCTAGGAGGTGTGAATGATTTAGAAGAACTAAAAATGAGTTTTATAAAATAGAAGTATCAAGATACAAAAATAATGTAAATTTACTCTTTGATTCCTTTTGTAAATTCACTTATTTTCCCAAAGCCTCTATGATATTTTCATAGGTATTGTGTTCCTTACATTTGAAGCTCTGACCTTTTACTGATATGTATTTGGTAGACACATAATCTCAGCCTTAAATACACACACCACCACCACCACCACCACCACCACAAAAGCACTTTTTAGCAGTGAAGTCTGTTTGGAATCAAGCTCATCACTTTGGTGTAACCTTGGGGAAATTATCTAACACCTTTAAGTAATGGTTTCCTTATTTATAAAATGGGCATAGTCTTTGCTGTACTTACGAAACTGATTATGTAGCTAAGATAATGTATATAGGAAGCATTTTCTATTTTTAAATATTTTATATTTCATCATTCAGCCAGAAAAGGATTCAAGGTGGCCAAAGCACTTTGGTGAACTGCGAAGTACTAATTTATGCAGTCACCATTCTTCTGACTTCTTTTGAGACTGTCCTTCTTTTCTCACAGTGAAGAAAATATGAGTGTGTGTGAGTGCCCTGCGCTAGGCACTCAAACGCGTGGTCACATTAGAACGTGACTAATTTGCTGACACCACCTATGTTTTTCCTTCTTCCAAATTATGGCCAAGGAACCAGCAATGCCTAGAAGGATCGGCTTCTTTGTAAAGCATCGGCAGAAGGCGAGGGGGAGACACTAAGCTGAGAGACAGATGGAAGTGTTAATATCCAGCACAACGATCAACACTGAGAACAGGCTCTGTTCAGATGCCTGTGCCCTGGAGCAGGAGCTTTTAGCGATGCGAATACTGCAGCTGAACTCAGAGAGTTTAAATGACTCAACTTGAATGACACAGCCATTCTAGGTGTTGATTTGATATGTACAATAGTACCCCTAATTTCTAGCCTGACTCCATGAGGTAGTAATTACTCTATTTTATAAGTGAAGGAAATGAGACCTGGCTAGGTTCAGCCATGGGCACTGGTCCACCCAGTACATACAGGTTAGATCTAAGTGCAACACTCATCTTTCTGGCTCAAAGACTTCTGTGCATTCTGGCATACTATACTGTCCTAGCATAACTTGAAGCAAACACGGTTTCTAATCCAACCCAAAGGGAATTTTAATTCAAATTACACTTTCAGTTCAACAACAATGGCCTGTTGCCAATAAAGTGGGCATCTACGATAGTCAATAAATTTGTTTTACATTATTTAAACAACTTTTGCCCTCAAAGTCAACTACTTAAATTTTAAAATACATCAACTTATCCATGTTTTTACTGAAACATATTTTGTTTCAGTAAAAATGCACAGAAAGCATTCTTCCGTGTAGCTGATGCACTGAACTAACATTATTTAGTTCTAACGATAAGATAACAGTAAAAATCGAAATACAGCTGAGGAACCGATTAAATGAAATGAGGCCATGGGCACCTGGCTGGCTTAGTCGGCAGAGCATGCAACTCTTGACCTCATGGTTATAGGTTCAAACCACACATTGGGTGTAGAGATTACTTAAAAAAATAAAATCTTAAGAAAATAATGAGGCCATATTTTCTTGCACTCTGGTAAAAATATTATGTACTTAGAGCCTAGGAGACTGAGAAAACTAAATAAGGACTAAGGTAGTTGCTGTTCGTTTTGCTTTGGGGTGAAAAATACAGCGTGTGAAAATAATTTTCTAATTCTAGTGAGAGCTCACTAAGGACTAATGAGCAAAACCACCACTGTCTTGAGGAACAATTCCAAAGAATTCACCTCAAAAAACCCCAGATTTTCAAGTTTTATTAGATTAATTAAAGTCTACTCCAAACCCAAACTTGAGAAGTTTTCTCTTTAGCTGAAGTAACCTGTTAGCCTTGAAATTTATCAGTTTCTGAAATCTTAAGCTCTGCAAATTAAGTATAAGGGAAATGGAACTTTGCCTTCCAATTTAGGGAAGTGATAATATAAATTATATTATATTATCTTAAGACATATAATGTAGTATCTCTCTTGAGAAACTCTGCCTTGACCAGGCCAGGCTGATGTGAAAAATCTCAAGTGCCTAGGAGTCTGCAATACCCAACAGTACACTGATAACACTGATCAAATAACTTCAATTCAGAAGCAAATTTTTGTACAGCTTTTGATTGAAAATCCATTAAAAATACCTATTAGTTCTAGATGCTAAATATATCCCTGCTTCAGAAACTCATAGCCTTCCATAATGCCCTTTACACACACACACACACACACACACACACACACACTCTCAAGTCTCTGGCACTTCATATTTTAAGAGAAAAATGACTTTCAAAACAAACCTTCCTCAGCTGGGGAAGGTGACTTCTCAGTCATAATTAGCCATCCCAGTACTCTGGATGCTTCGTGGGGGGTGGGGGTGGGTGGGAGTGGGGCTGTGAGGGTAGCCATGAAGAGTCAGGGTAGGAGAGGCCTAAGAGCAAAAGATGGATTTTTTTATACCCCACCTCTCCCCCACAATCTACATCTAATTATCTAAGAAGACAAAAATATGAAAGAAGGGAACAGTCATCAGAGAAGTTGTGAAGGAATGTAAAATAGTAGCTGAAATACAGGAAATCTCTTTGGGGGGATGATACGTTGAGAGTAAAGTGATTCAGAAGAGGGCTTCCTGGAGGGGTAGGCTGAGCTGGCTCAGATCCATCCCTTCCACTAAGCTACCTCTCCTGACAGCTCCTGGGGTATCTCTGCTGCCGTTCTGTCTCCATGCACTTAGACCTGCCTTTGACAGGCAATGAAACCTTACACGTCTCCCCCTGCTTAAGAAATGATGCCAGATCCCCACAGACATTTTTACCTATATATTCTGGTCACAACCCACTTTCCAGCTCTTTTTTATTTCCCTACCAAATATTAGCCACATATAGCTTATTGAGCGTTGTCTCATCGTGTGTCAGGTCCCATATGAGATGCCTGGAATCTTCTCTAAGACACAGCCTACTAGGTAACTCAAGTTACTATCCTCATTTTACAGAAATGAGATCAGAAAACTGAGCACAGAGAGCTTAAATAACTTGCCAGAGGTCATGAAGACATAAGCAAGGGACCCAGGAATGAAGTCAAGCTGTTTGATTCCAGTCTGCTACTTCTGAACTACTTAGAATTTCCTCCTAATAAAAGCCCACCCCGTCTTGTTACAATGATTTATGATTCACTTTTTGCCAGGCTAATGTAGTGCTTGACCTATAGTAAGAACTCAATAGATGTTATTTTTCATCACTGTTCTACCTAGTGAAAGGAGCATAAATGAGTGTAACAAACAAATCTACCTTAAGTTTTAGTTGTTTGGTAGCTCGGTATGAGTCAGACGATAATGAGGTTGCCAAAAAAAGTAATCTTAGGCAACATTACTAACTGTTCAATATGGAGAACACGTAAGGTGACAGTCTTGCTCTGCTCTGAGCCAGCCAGCCAGCCCATTCCCGGAGGTGCAGGCACTGCTCATTACAGAGTCCATCAAGAAGCAGAACTCACCTGATGCAGAGGATGGAGGAGGTTATAGGAAACCCAGTAATGAAGTCAGATTTGAATGAAGTGAGGATGGTTAAGTAGAAGAAGGCAGGGACACTATACAAAAATGATGTCTAGACCTCCTCAGCCCTACTAAACTGAAGTCTACAGGAATGGGGCTCAGACGTCTGTATTTTGCAAAAGCTGTCCAAGTGATTCTTCTATACATCAACATTCCATTCTGCTCTAGGGAAGAAGTTCTTAGACTTTAACAAGGCTCGAAATCTCCTGCAGGGCTAATTAAAGCAGAGTGCCAGGCCTTACCCATAGAGTTTCTGATTCAGTGGGTCTAGAGTAGGTTTGCATTTTAGCAAGTTTCTAGATGACGCTAAGGCTGCGGGTCCAGGAACCACACTTTCATAACCACTGCTCTGGAGGAAGGCCCAGGGTCAACTGGGCGGATGTTAGATATACATAAGTTTTGACAAAATATAATGGAAACACTATAAAAAACAGTTACTCACAAATGGAATGGACTGCCCCGTGAGTCAAAGCTGCAATCCCTGGCCTGTCACTGGAGATACTCAAGCCAGGGGACACAAGGCCATCTTTTCTCTGTCTGCTTGGAAGGCCCGTGACACCATGTGTCAAAAGAAAGCTATGTCTCTATTTTCAATAACACTTTCTTTTCCTCAAACCAAAACACAAACTCCATCCCAAACTCAGTTCTTAGCTTAAAAGTGATGCCTTTAAAAGCAGCATTACAATTCCAGCCAAACCCCATAGAGGGGGTCAGTCAGCCAATGGGTGCTTCTGTAAACACCCAAACCCCTCTGTGTGTCCGTAGGTCTGCTTACAGAGGTGCACTTCTGTTCTGGCAAAACAGAGAAAGACAAACTGTGTGTGAGAACAGAGTGTAACTGCTGAGGGTTTAAAAAAAAAACAAAAAAAACCCAAACAAACAAAAGAAACAAGTCCTATCTCCCAGCCCCATGGCCTGCTTAAAAGGTTTCATTCCACACTTTTGTCTAGAACATCACGATCTGTTCGTTTATATTTTAACCTATTTATGGGACAGAAAAAGGTGAGGTAAAAGTGGACTGGACTGAAATTACACCCTTAGTTCCTTGAAATACTCATTTTGTATCTCATCATAATTACTGTGATTGTGTTTTTGAAACATAAAGAACAACGCTGTGGGTTGGTCCCACTTCTACAAGAATGCCCCGTTATGTACTAGAGAAACTAGCATAAAATGCATAAAAAAGATGTTAAATATGAATAATGACCTTAATATCTTAAATTTGAAATATCCAGTTTATTTACTGCTCAGCCAGTAAGGACAGGCTAACTCTTTGGTGGAGGAGGTGGTGTGAGGGGGCAGCAAGCACACAGAGTACAACTAGAGCCAGAGAGTCACCTTTCCTAAGCCATGCCATTCCCATGCAATCATCTAAAATGATATCTTTGAAACTTGCCTATAAGGTTAAAAAGTGACTTTCCTCATTCAGCTCAATATACTAGCCTTGCATGTTAATACTGAATTGTTTATGCTATATCCATTAAATACTTTTAAAAGAGTCCTGAAGTTTTACTACCCAAATCACTGCTTTTTTTTTTTTTTTTTAAGATTTCGTTTTTAAGTAATCTCTACTCCCAAAGTTGGGCTCGAACTCACAACCCTGAGATCAAGCAAGAGTCACAGGCTCCACCGATGGAGCCAGCTGGGCACCCCCAATCCAAACTCATTCTTCCACAGTCCTTCCATTACTAAACCGTTTTGTGTTCTCTAAAATAGAGTTATCTGAGGGTGCCTGGGTGGCTCAGTCAAGTGTCTGACTCTTTATCTTGGCTCAGGTCATGGTCTCACGGCTGGGGAGATATAGTCCCATGTTGGGCTCTCTCTCGCTCTCTCCTGATCTCAAAACAAATAAATAAACAAACTTAAAAAGAAGTAAAATAAAATAGAGTTATCCTATGAGATACTTTTAAAGATTTGGAAGTCTGTTTGATAATTTTCACTTTAAATGACATTTGACCATCAACAAAGATTCCCCTTATCTGTTCCTTCATTCAAGTCTGTGAGCTCTACGTTTCTTTCTAGAAGTCATCTGACTGTATGTTGAGTAATAAGAGTCAGCATTCCTTCATGACCATCCTTCCACAAACCTTCAAGTTTATAGCTGGCACAATGTCTGGAACAAAATTCATCTTGCCCTAAAAGGCCTTTCATGATTTCTGATCCAAAACATTCAGAGGACTGACCTGAGGAATTGATTCCACTCTAGGGTATATATGGGTGTGGATCAGAATGGATGTAAAACCTTTCAGTGACTCCCTGAATCAGTGTGGCTTCTTCCTTGTTTTTTTGGCCCTGAGGGATTAAGGTCAGGTAATATTTGCCCAACGGGAGAATGACATTCACTTAGTCATTTTTCCTCAGAGATACAGCTCACAGTGAGGTTTCCTTAAAACATCATCATTGGAGCAATTCCCTGAAGTCAAGGTCTGGGTTTAGTCATCTCTGGATTTCCTCAGCACCTGGTTAGAGTGCTCTAGACACAACAGGCACTTAGCATTTGGCTGGCAAACAAGAGTGAAGACTGGTTTTTTGAGAACGGCTAAAAGGCTAAAAATGAAAGAATGCCCTTGGCCTCTTCATCTTTGTAAGTCATATCCGCCTTTATCTAGTTTCTGTCTCAAGTCCCACTTCAAACCATCCTCTTCATCCTGAACCCTGGGTCTTCCTCTCTGATACACCAAGCGGATTCTGTACACTATGTTGTTTTCAGCCCTACGACGTACTCTGCTATTGCCATCTAAGTGTCCCTCAATGCTGTGAGTGCTCTGAGGTCAAGGCCGGTCTATCGCTGTTTTACAGATCCACAGGCATATAATACTGTGCCCCAAAGAGATTTTTTAAAAATAATTAAAGAGTAAAAAATAAAATAAAATAAACAATGCTTCCTCGTCACTGTTCTGAAAAGTAAATCTAGTTATATGAATTATTCAAAACAGATTTGGTATGAGAGAAAAAAAGTAAAGGTGATACGATCTGGCAAGATGAGACTTTTGTATTTTTAAGTGCATTAGCTGATTTCTTTCTTCAGCTTATGGGAATATACAAAAGGTAGTCTATCAGACTACAGAACTAGAAAACACAGTAGGAAAAAAATAAGCGAAATGGTAAGTCCTTTTTTAGCAGCAAGTTTGTCAGCTTGTCCTTTACTCCTTCGGTCGTACCCCAAGAAGAACCACTTTTGTTGGATGGCAGTATTGACGATGAGTGAAATTACAATGCATACTTACTGCGCACCTAATATATACTGCTGGCTTCTAAGCATTTAATATTTATTAAATCCTCACAACATGCTTTTGAGGGAAAGAATCTTGTTGTCCTCATTTCATGGAAAAAGAGACTGAAACACCAAGATGGTAAGTAACCTTCCTAAAAATATACCCTCCTAACCTTTATGTAGATATAAAGATGACCTGAATCTGAATCTATATTTTACACTTCCCTCCTCAAGAAACATTTACAAATATTTCTCGGCTTACGATGGGGTTATATCTCAACAAACCCATTATAAGATGGAAATATTACAATTCAAAAATGCATTTAATACACCTAACCTATTGAACATTTTAGCTTAGCCAATTTAAATGTGTGCAGAACACTTAACATTAGCCTACAGTTCGGCAAAATCCTCTACCACAAAACCTATTTTATAATAAAGTACTGACTATCTCCTATAATATACTGAATACTGTACTGAAGGAGAAAAGCAGAATGGCTGTATGGGTACAGAGTGGCTGTGAGTGCATGGGTTGTTGACCCTCCTGATAGCGTGGCTGACCGGGTGCCGTGGCTCGCTGCATCGCCCAGCATCATGAGCGAGAGGCTCACATCATATAACCACTAGTCCAGGAGAAGATCACCACTTAAGATCCGAAGTATAGTTCCTACTGAGTGCGTATCGCTTTCACACCATCGTAAATCAGGACTGTCTATAACAAAGACCGGGGTAACCACAGACCGCTCCTGTGCTCCTCCTACACTAGTCACACTCTTTTCGTTTTGAGGGAGTTAAGGCAACTCCCTATTTAGATGGAGCTAAATAATTTGAAAGTTTAAGAGGCCATGTTGCAGAAAAAGATGGAAGGTGAGGTGCCTGGCTCTGAGAGAACTCCAGGGGAAAGAAAGAATGCAGATGCTAATTGAGCTCTGCTCAGTAATGTGTAATGTAACATGTTTCTCTGGCCCCTTGTGAAAGCGGAGTAAAAAGCTATATCACAAATGCTTTGTAACACTGTGTCTGCTTTGAGGCATCAAGAGAATGGTGGAGCCCACCGTCAGAGGTGGGCAAGTCCATGGTGAGGAGATGTCCACAGAGTGACATGAGTCACAGTAAAAGCACAAGGAAAAGTGGTTGCTAAGAGACCAAGAGGGAGGAACTAATTTAAAGCAGTAGGTGAAACTCACCCTCAAGGGTTAGGAATTGTTTACATTTGTAACAGACTCCCAAAGTACAAAGCAATACATGCTTCAAAGCCAAATTTTGCATTTATGGGGCGCCTGCATTTACGGGGCGCCTGGGTAGCTGGGTCTGTTAAGTGTCAGCTCAGGTCATGATCTCACAGTTTGTGGGTTCAAGCCCCTCGTCTGGGCTCTGTGCTGACAGCGCAGAGCCTGGAGTCTGCTTCCGATTCTTTGTCTTTCTCTCCCTCTGCCCCTCCTCTGCTTGCACTGTCTCTCAAAATTGAGTAAATGTTAAAAAAAAAAAAAGGATATTCTCATGTAGTACTCTTAAATATTAAAAATGATTAGAATTCACTCGTTTGGCCTTTAGAACTTGATAGGTCTACAGCTCCCAGTGCTGATGTGTGGATGCAGCTTTGTTTCTGCTTCCCTGCACTCACCGGTAAGTGGTTTCTGGAAGGAGGTCTTTGATAACATGGGTGGTGGTATTGCCCACGGTGATGCTAGTGTCTCCGAGATCAATATTGTAAGCGAGGATTTCAGATCCATTATTGCACGGCTCTTCCCAGTTCAGTACAAGGCACACAGAAGGTGAATTGGGGTAGGCATTGAGGGTCTCCTCCTCCAGGACACAGAGAGTGGAGACAGGGTCAGGGGCAGATGCCGGTGTCTGGCAAAGGACAAGCTCACTATACGGTCCTGCTCCAGCTTGATTGACAGCCTAAAAAGACAAGAGCAAGACAAAGTCCGCATTACCTCACTGTAAATTCTGGAGCCTCTGGGTCAGGTGCTGTTACAGAAATCTCATGTAGTAGACAATTTACTTCTAGAAACACGGGTAAAACGAAGTATCAGAAAACATTCACTTTAATGACTGCTTTCCAAAAAAGGGGAATGACACCTTTTTGAAATTAATAAAACAGAAGATACTATCACCATTGTCACCTTTCATGAAACATAATTTTAAAATAATACTTTGTATTTGCACAGTGCACATCAGGCTATACAGTATCTGTGGCATCCTCACAATAACTGTGTGAGGTGGACACTAAATGGCAAGTAGTCTTCTACTGTCTTCCATGTGAATGAGAAACTCCCATCCACGGCCACCCTGACTTTATCACCTACTAGTCTCCCCCTCACTTGCTCTGCTCTTTGCTGTTCCACGGGGACACCAAGTCTGCTCCCACCTCAGGGCCTTTGCAACTTGCTGCCCCTTCTGTCCAGGAACCTTTTTCCCTGGACATCTGCACAGCTTGCTCAGTCAGCTTCGCATCTTTTCTCAAGTGCTGCCTTGTAGTGAGCCCTCTCTGAACACCATGTTTAAATCTGTGGTCACCTTAAGCCACCACCCCTACCCACTATGAACTTCCTCATTCCCTATTTCCCTTCTTGGCTTTATTTGTCATCACAACATTTATCAGCACCATGAGAATGTAAGTTCCGTAAGAGTAGAGTTGTCTGTTTAGCTCACTGTGGTATCCCCCAGTAGCTAGAACAGTATCTGGATATGGAATATGTGCTCAATAAATGTTATTAAACTGACCTATCTTTCCCTATAAAAACATTTAGCAGCCTCCTTACAAAAGTGAATGTACTCTAGGGGTACCTGGGGGGCTCAGTCAGTTTAGTGTCTGACTTCAGCCCAGGTCACGATCTCACAGTTTGTGAGTTGGAGCCCCACATCAGGCTCTGTGCTGACAGCTCAGAGCTTGGAGCCTGTTTCAGATTCTGTGTCTCCCTCTCTCTCTGCCCGTCCCCCACTCAAGCTCTGTCTCTCTCTCTCTCTCTCTCTCTCTCTCTCAAAAATAATAAAATAAACATTAAAAAAAAGTGAACGTACTCTAAAATTTAGTTCTCATTTAATTCATAGGAGAGTTTAGAACAAATTACGGAACTAAACAAAAGTAGTCTGAGCTCTTAAATCAAAGGTTCAAAACCAAAGTTACAACACTTATGTATTACTGTTAATCTCAAAGAAGTTCAGAGCATTCATTTGCTAACAAATCACTTTTGAAACTCTACCATAATAGTTTCTCATATCTACTCCCATTTCATGAAAATACTTCACCTCTCTTTTTGGTAAAATTTTAACATCATGGTTTACTTTAAGAGTGTATATTTAGAGATTTTATTTTTTTAATGCAAATTTATCATCAGGGTGGAAAAGTAAGACATCATGGAGCTCAATACTTGTATCAACCATGTAACGGAAGGAAAAGACATGGCTTTTAGAGTTGGAGCTTAGTTCAAGTCTTGATTCCATTATTTACCAAGTGTGCAGTCAGTAGGCATGCATACACATATCTATGTATGTTGTGGGGTCTTAGGCAATTAGTATCTTCCGAGCCTGTTTCCGGAGATGGAAAACGGGGACAGCAACATGCAATTCGCAGGATCATTGAAAAGATAATTTGGGTAACATGGAAAATCCTGGTCAATAGCCAGTGCTTCCCTTCTGGGGAAGACCAGAACAAAACAGCATTTTCTTTAGTATTAAAAAAAAATTTTTTTAAATGTTGAACTAATTTTAGACTCATAGAAAAGTTGCAAAAAATAGTACGAAGAAATGTCTGTATCTCTCTCACCTTGCATTCCCTAATATTAACACTTTATATAACTAGAGAACAATCAAAACTACAAGAGAAATATTGACACAGTACTATTAACTACATACAGATCTGATTCAAACCTTATTAATTTCTCCAGTAATATTCTTTTTCTATTCCAGGATCCCACTCTGGATTCCATTTTCTTTTACTACCTTCGTTTCATAGGAAATGCTTTCTTGATTTATACTACTTATTATTATCAGTTTTCAAAAAAAACCGAACAATTTAGAAGATCTCTCTCTCTCTATTTAGAAGCAGGAGGAGGGGGAGAGAGAGAGAGAGAGAGAGAGTGAGAGAGAGAGAGAGAGCACAAGTGCTCATGGGTCTCGATCTTGTAAACCCTGAGATCATGACCTGAGCTGAAATCAAGAGCCGGACACTTAACTGACTGAGCTACCTAGGAGCCTCTCAGAAGAATCTTTAATTAAAACAATAAAAGCATGTCTATAATACGCAGTATGCCTTATGTGAACAGAACTAAACAGAACTATTTTGGTGCTTGTTAATTAAAATACCCTTAAGGAAGCATATGAAAGTTCCAAAGTTTTTGAGCAAACCAAGAAATGTTTTACCCAATTCTTATAAAATACAGTTATAGGTATTACAATGGTTTAATTTTTAAGATGCCAAACATTCAAAAGACTATTTATCTGACTTTGCAGTATGTTAAATGAAATTAATTCATGAAAATAATTCATAGTTGGTCCATATGTGTCAAGTAAGTCAATATAGATTGAGGAGACCCCTTTCTTGACAATACGGTACTTCTTTTGCATAGTGATGGGGGGTCTTGAAGGAACTTTCCCCTTCATAGAGTCTGATTCATTTTATGACAAACAAGTATGGACATCTGAAAATATTTTCTACTCCTTACTTTCAAAACAGGGAGACAAGATTCTTATACAGGCTCTATTCCTAGTCTATTCAATGTACGTTTTAAAATGCCATTTGGGGGAGTCAGTGCTAAGTGACAACATATACTCTGAAGGGGAAAAAAGAACAGTGTTTTAAGGAGAGACCAAAACTCAAAAAGCATAGTGAATTTTTTTCCTGTGGTGGCAGACAGTTCTTTATTTATATCCTGTCTTGTTCCAAAAACAGGAGTGTAGCACATATTTTATAACCTTTTCCCAATGACTCAGCACTGCTATTATAAAGATCAGATAATGTGCCATGACCCTGACTCACTGACGAAGAGTTAATTATGTCCCAGGTGCTCCATTCAAGAAGGAAGGAAAGTGTATAACAAAAGAGTTTAATCAGCATGTTTATGACAAAGCAGGCTTCAGAATTTAACAGAAAAGCTTCAGTTGATCTGGAAAATTAATTTATGAAGGGAGTATTTTCTCCAAAGAGGTCAGATACACTGATAGGCTGCTGGACTTGTAATTAGCAGTTTGATTCATGACTTAAATCAGGTGGAAACCTAAATCTGGCATCTTTGTTTTATCTATTTAAATCTAAACGTGTGTGAAGACAGAATTCTCCAAGGTCAAGAACCACATCTGACTAATCTTTGTATCTCTCCTCTTGATCACCCTGATCACCCTTTGATTCTGGCACAAAGCGGTGCTCAAAAAAATGGTACTAAACAAATGGAAAGAAATGGACAAAGAACCCTGTTTTCTAAGGACAATCAAGGCTTTACAGAGGGGGGGAGATAATCACTCATCCAAGTCAATAAAATAAAAGTAAACTCATGACTACTGTCATTTTTAGGGGTAAGGATAAGGCTTGATGTTATTCTATTTGGATTCCCAAGCGGAAGCTTACAGCTAATCAGCCTTGTTAACGGTCACTGAGAAGTGGGAATTGAATCCTGTAATCTAATGCAGACTAGTTCAAATCACTCTAATGTTTGTTTCTGGCTCCATTTAACAACTGGCATATACATCTTGTGTCTTTTTCCAGTCTTAAGTGCCTTTCCCACTGAAACACGCATCTCAGGGGAATTCACACAGAAGGAACCTTCCCTAAAGAGCTGTGACACCTTTGCCCTGGACTTGGTCATTTATTCAGGGAGTTCACAGGCAGGACACAAGGGTGGAGAAAAAGGAGAGTGGTGCAGAATTGGATTTGGTTCTTCTGCTGCAGGACATCCCAGAGAAGTAGAAATTAATTATAAGACCAAAACAATTCAATTTATTTTTATTTAAAAGGACTCTTCATTCCATATCATCCGTCTTGACAACCTCCATCACAAGCCTTTGGGTAAGTGCCCCAGAATCCTTCATGGAACACCAGTGTCTATGAGTAACATCGGAGTCATGTCAACCTACCTGTAGTCTACAGCAATATTGTGCGGCGGGCAACAGATCCCTTATCTCAAAGCCGGTGTCTGTCCCGTGATAAATGAGTTCTAAGGATTCTTCATCTTCTCCCCATTCCAACCTGTACTCTGAGATGTCGGCACCAGAGCTTTCCGGACTCTGGAAAGCAGAGATTTCAGTCGTTACTTTCATTAAGAAGAAAATCCCATGATGATTGTGCTCAACTAACTAATCTGGGAAACAGGGCAACACACCCTTGAGTATTTCAAATACACACAAAAGGAAGGCATGACAGAGGTACTCGATTTCCTCTTGGATCTAACCAGTGGTAACATTTCCACAACTCTAAATGATAGAAGCAAGCGCCAAGAGAGATTAATGTGTAAAATCACCTACATGTGATTTATAGCTTTGTAGCTTCCTTGTAACTTGCACTTGGGGGCAGATAAAGTTCAAGAAAGAGAAATCAATGCAGAACACATGCCTGACTTACCTCCCAACTCACTAGGACACACCCATCGGGTGTAAAAGAAATACAAGGTGCTTTGCACTGTCCAGGAGGCCCTGCAGCAGTGGTAATTTCTGAGACATCAGAATAGGGGCCATACTGAAAGAGAAGCACACACACACGCCTGTATGTATAGTGTGAACACACACATCTGGGCATACATGAGCTTATAAGCAATCAGGGCTAGACTAACATTATCATCAGTACAATTGATTAAAAAATAGTACCTCATGGTTTCCACGTTCCATTGAATGCGTATAAGGTTTTTCCTACATACATTCTGAGGGGTAAATGTCTATCAGATATGTATACTCTTTTCATTCAAAAGGATCAGAAAGTTGGCTTACCACATATTTTCCCTTTACTGCGACATCAGGCACAAAAAACACGCTGATGTTTGACACAACACAACACAGCATTCTGTTTCAACATCTCTCCCAGGAGAGCAAAGAAAACTAAGTCAGATGTACACTGCAGCTTAATTTTTGGCACACAAAGATCTACTAGAAATCGGTGGTGATCAAATTCTGGGTATTTCTTCTAGTTACTGGTATTTCCTATTTTGAAAACGAATGCTTCTGTTAGCATCTTCCCAGCGTGACGTCCCCTCTCAGCTATCTGCACTCCTCCTTCCTTCACGCTGTCTTCAGTGACCATATGATTCAGAGCTACCACCATTTTGAGAGAACCATAATCACCCATTTTAGTAGAGGAATTTGTGATACTACAAACAGTCGGGGCGAAGAATACAGTAATTTCCAGACTAATGAAGTATAGGACTATGTTTTTCCAAAATGGGGAAAAAAGATTAAAAAAAAACCCTACAAAAAACCCCAACAACCTAAAAGTCTCTCAGCTTTTCTAAGACAACTTACAAATAAGCCCCAGTGGGTGGGGGTGGGGTTGATGGGAGAGAAGCTTCCTGGAATGTACCTCAGAAGTTGAATACAGTCAGATATATGGTTAACCTTTTTTTTAATGTTTATTTTATTTTTGAGAGAAAGAGATAGGGAGGGAGGGAGGGAGGGAGGGAGGGGCGGTGAGAGACAGAGAAGGAGGCACAGAATCAGAAGCAGGCTCCAGGTTCTGAGCTGCCAGCACAGAGCCTGACGCGGGGCTTGAACTCATGAACCACGAGATCGTGACCCGAGCCAAAAGCGGACACTTAACTGGCTGACTGAGCCACTCAGGCACCCCTGGTTAACTTTCAATATAACAGGAATAAATTAAGGCCGATGATATTTTTAGATGATAAATTAGTGAAAGATGACAGAAAGTAAAACTCAGAGCAATAGAGTGCCACATTTATCTTGGTTATGGCAGAGATGCCCAGAAAAGCTCACAGGGAAAAAAGCAAAAACATCAGTAAAACATTTTCTGCGGCAACTGTGGTCATCACCTTCCATGCACTTTTTAGTTATGTAAGTTCAGGTGCATTAGCTTTCTTATCTTTTCATGAAAACATTTTATTGCTTAGTTCCACGCTGGTCTTTTTCTTTCTTTCTTTCTTTCTTTTTTAAATTTAGATAGTTGTGCTGTTTCTGAATTTCTTTCCTAACTGGGATTAGAAGGAATCCATCTCCCGCTAAAGGTTTGAAAGCAGGTGCTTTCACAGCCAGTGTGGCTAACGGGAAATGGACTGGAGACCACATGTTCCCGTGCCTGGCTCGCGCAGGGCAACTGAGAGGAGAGAAAATTACCGCCAATCTCATGCTGCTGTCAGTTGTGCTTTCCTATTTTTAAAAATCCCATTAATGAATTATATCTACTTATTTGCATGGAACTCATCTGCACAAATCACAAGTACACCTGGGCGGGGAGGGTCGGGGAGTTGGGTGTAGCAGCAGCCCGCACCAGAAAGCACCAGAAAGCCAGCTTCTGGTTACCTTGTTCTCATCATGAATCCCACCGCCCAAAACCCACATCACCCTGAGATTTAAAATACGGGTATAATCCAGACACCGACTTTCAATCTATGATGGGCCGAGAAGAGTTCTCCAGTCTTCATTTGAAACAAAACAAAAACAAGAAGCTGGCCCCGTGGGCTTCTACCCCACTCCAGTTCTAAACTGGACCTAAGATACTGCTGGGTAATTTAGACAATATGGTAAAGGAGTTAATATGAAGCCCTGATTTCCCATAACTCATTAATACGGTCAATGAGGAAGACAGAAATTATTTTGAAAACAACCCAAAACAGCTAAAGGGCGCTGTTCCCTTTAACCTTGAACTCTTTTTTAATAGAATGCTGTGAAGACAGAAATTTCCAATGCTGGGTCAGTATGAAGTCGGAATAATGTATCGACTCCGAAGTGAGATTTCACCTACACTTCTTTAATGGCTGTCAAGGCTGGACAGATATGCTGGGGAGTTTCAGGGTGGTGGATACGCAAGTGTTAGCACCTCGGTATTTTGATTATGGTGTACGCGCCTGTACTCACCCCTCCATCATTCAGAGCCCTCACCCGGAAACGATACACGGTGCCGGGCAGCAGGTTGCCCACGGTGCACTCGAGCTCTGGCCCATGGTACACCTCCGAAGCGACATCCTCGGGTTCTGTCATCTCCACGCTGTACTCCGAGACCTCACAGCCACTTTCTGAGGCAGGAACATCTGGGAAGGGAGAATGCTTGTCATCTTAGAACAGTTTTGTGCTTCCAGTTGACCGACACACACCCGGTTTTCCACAAGGTTTGTAAAATCATGTGGGTGGCCGGTCCTCAGTATCTCTCCTACAAAAAAGGAGCCCTCCCCACCCCCGAAAAGAAAAGCGACGTGGGAGAAAAAGTTTGTGAATGATGTTATCGATACTTTCCAAAGTACATCTACGTACAGTCAATTACATTAATAAAATAACTTGAAAACTATAGAACCATTAGGCAAATGTCTACACTGTAAGGCAGAGAAGAAACAGAGGGAAGGAAATCTCTTTAACTTAAAACCACAGGTCACGTTAAATCAAGGTAAATGACCCAAGGCTGGCACGATATCTTATTACATTGTAGACACGAGTCGTGGCAAAAGAGGGCCTGACGGAGTCCTGCAGGCCTATATTTGCAATTTTACATGCTGTAAACTGCTGATACAGCAGGAGATGCTTGTAGAGCTCGAACGCATACTGCAAAGTGCCAGGGCCCACATGTGACAAGGACGAGGAGAATCAGATAGGACCTTACGAATCACTTCTCGCCTTAACCTCTAAAGTGCACACACTTCACTTTTATGAATTCCCAGAAAAGACTGGCTGCTTTGAAAGATTTTCGAGGCAGGTGCCCTCCGAAGGACGGAGGACGGCCAGCATGTACAGCGCCCTCAGGAATAAGAGGAAGAGCAGCAGCGTGTGGGAGAACACAAACCCAAGCCAACACACATCAAACAGGAAATGGGCATTGTCAACAGGAAAGACGATGGTTTTGTAGCAGACTGCCAACTGAATCACAAAGCAAGAAATCTCAAATTCCATCTCCAGTTGTCCCAACTGTCAATGTCAACGAGAAGATTTGTTCACTCACCCCACTCTAAGTGGACTTCTTTGTGCTTTGGTCTACCCAAAACCCTCGGTGGTCGACACTGACCTGGTGCAATGCTTAGTGTGCGAGCAGGGAGACTTTCAGAGCACTGCAGGAGAAACATCGGAGAGAACCGTCTCTTAGTTACAATGAATTCACTAGACCTCTACATCCCAGGCAGATTCTCCCTGTAACTGAACACGCTACAGAAAGGAGGGTTACACGGTGGATGTGTACACATGATTTCTGTGCAACAAGGTATTCTCTTTTGTGCATGCGTCGAGTGAGAACATACACTGCATGTGGCACTGGTAAAAATGCTTATTTTTGAAGTCAGATTCGTAGACATGGGTTGTGTATTCTAAGCACACGATTGCTTTCCTTTAAACCAAAATTAGAGATCCATCATGTGGACAGAAGAGAACGCAAAACAACAGCTGGATGACACTTTTAAATGGTGCTATAAATGGCGAAACCATCCACATACGGAGGAGAAGAGCAAATAAATTCAATATTAATCAACTGAGTCTGACATGAACCAGCAGGTTCTTTTAATGCTAAAATAAGTGGGCCTTCTTTTAGGATGTGGTTGTGCAAGGCTGGGGATGTGGAGGTCGACTGTCTGCAACGGGAGAAAACAAGGCACCCTAACGGCAAGTCTTCTTGTGAAAAATAAACTCGGCACAGGGTTATAAGCTACCATCTCTCAGTCTCAGTCTCTCTCTCACTATGAATGGTCTCAAACCATGATGTTAAAAACCCCTAAAATGAAAATGGCTTTTTACTATCTTGCCTTTCATTCATTCTCTGAATGCACGTTACAGCCATTTATATCTGATTTCTAGAGCACTCCCTGTCTATTTCCAAGATTATTTTAAGCCTATGAGAACCCTGTATGGTTAAGACCAAGGCTCTTGACATGTTAGCCGGTCTAAGGTCAAATAAAGAGCAGAGAACAAGGGATGTGCAGCTGCTACAGTTGTGTAAGTTGGGCACTGCACAACTGCAATGGTGTCTGTCATTCAGCTCGGTCATCATAGATTTATATGGCTTTTCCAGCAGATGGCAGTAAAGCATCCTGGGGGAAGGTGTCTCTCCTAGTCTCACAGAACCGCCAGATTTGGAAACAGCAGAGCTGTACAGAAGGTTGTATCTTTTTGACTCTAAACTGTACACTTTCCTATCATTGCAATAACTCAGGTTCTTCTTATTTAGCTAATATGAATTCCAGACAACACTCAATTTTCAAGTGTCACGTGTGATCATGCCAAAGTCTTCCGAGAAATAACTAAGTGACAAATGTGCCTGACAATCCCACAGTTTAGCTGAGAATCATGTGGGCCTATCTTTGATGTCCTCTAAAGCACAATTTGAAAACACAATCGCTTTCATTTCCTGATGTGACCTCACAGGAGGCTGCGCTATGGCGATACATCTTAAGAGAGTAATTTTATTCTGATGCTACAGATTGGTTGTCTGAATCTGACCCGGGAGGCTCGCCGTTATGCCACAACGAAACCAACCTGACTGTGTCCACCAGTGCTGATGCAGCAGGCTCGGAGCTTGTACAAAGTGCCTGGTTTCAAGTGGGTGAAAGTGTATTCTGTGGCCGATCCGCTGTATGCCACTTCCCACTGGCTCGCTGTAAAACAAGACTTGTGGATGAGTTTGTGCCTTTTGTAAAAATGTAATAGTAGCAACCATTCCTGAGGAGGAAAAGCTCTCAGCGGTTTCCACGAACACTAGCATCTCCTATTATTATTATTATTATTATTACTTTTTGATAGCCAAGGGCCTTCTTTCCCTACCTTTCACAAAGTTAAATATATAAAATAATATGGAATCATTTTTAATACTTAGTCCTGCAGGCTAGACTACTTATACTGCCATTATTACACTTGCTGACTATGGGGTTCAGATGTCGGAGACCACACAAAACCTGTTGTTGGCAGGGGGATGGGGGCCAAACGGAGACAGAGCACGGGGTCAAGCAAGCTGTGAGACGGCTGTGGCGAGAGAAGGCCACGGGGGCCCACTGGGTAGGGGAAGGCTGCTCAGCCAGGAGGCTCCTGGTCGGTCGGGCACATGCGCAAGAGTCCCTCCTGCTCTCCCGTGCCTGGAGGTCACAGGGAGTGAAACCTCCCCATTACCCCCAGAGTCCTCTGAAGCCTGCTATCTTCATGGAACTCACGAAGAGACAAAAATGGCTGGGAGGGTGACGAATTAAAGATGAAGCTCTCAGGGTGACCTAGTTATCTGACCACTTCTCAGGATTAAAGAAAGCGAGCAGTGCCGCTGGAATGGTCTGACTGCCGGGTGAGGCTGATGCCACCAGGGACAGAGCATCGGGGGCCCGCTTCCTCAGCCGCCCGCCTCACAAATCTGGGCTGCGGGAGGCTTCCTTCCTCCGTGTCACTCTCGCTGTAGAGCCATACGTCCAGGAGACTATTTCACAAAGGCCTTTTCTCCATTCAGTTGTTTCTAGGAAGTATTTGTACCCTATTTTATCCCATTACCTGAAACATTTTACTAAAGTCACTTCACTAAAGTAAGTTTCCCTCAGCCACTTATTGGGACAGATTTACAATGAAGCCACAGGTACCAGGGGTGTGTGTGTGTGTGTGTGTGTGTGTGTGTGTGTGTATTAAAAAGCATTATTGTGACATCGCTGGTTAGAAACCTGAGAAGAGGCACACGGGAACAGAGACGACTGAAAAGATTCCATTAATCACCCACTTTATGTGCTGTCAGAGCTGTTAACTTTACGTAGAGAACAGCATCTATTCTGACTTGATGCCAGTGGTCAAGAGAGTCACGGAAAAGGAAAACACACTTTCACAAGGAGCCACGGCACACACCTGACTTCCCTCTTCAGTGGGGTTTTTAATGTAAAAAACGAAATCAAATTTTTAGCTCAGAATAGGACTTTATGATAAGAACAGCTGCGCCCACCTCAAAGCATTCTTAGGTTGTTAGTTTAAAATAGAAGCCGACCGACGCGGAAACCAAAGAGCTGCAGGCGGCCGCCGTGGTAGAGGGCAAAAGACCCGCACACACCTGTGTTGCTTATTTGCAAAAGCTACTGCTATGAATGGTTACAGGGATTATCAGAGTGGTGAGAAATTTCATTTTTAAAGTTCTGATGACTATCCGTTTTTTCTACTAAAGCCTAATGAATTTTATTAGAAAAAGATTGAGGAATATTTTTAAAAGCACTACTTAAGGAATCTGATCTTTTACGCTGTACTACTTTAATCCACATAGTGTACAAGTGATGACAATCTGAGATGTCACAAAAATGGAAAGACATTTACTAAACTTGTCATGAAAGTGTGACACTGTCACTCGCTCACGATAATACTATGTTTTGTTTGCCATCGCTGTACGTGGGAATTTGTAGATTACCGAATTCATTTGCTCTCTCCACCTTATCCTTCCTGCTGATTGCTTCTGACACTCTCTCTGCTTATAAGAATTTCCAGAGACAGTGTACCAAGAGAGGGGATGAAAATTTAATTATTCGATTAATTAGGACCTCTGGCTTAAAAAAAAAAGGACATGGAAAATTTAAAAACATGATAAAAACATGCATTTCAAACATACCCTGATCCCTGATCTTGTGTGTACAAGAGAAAACTATAAATATGTGATTAAGGTCTATATGTTGTAAAGGCACTACTATTAGAATTAATGGCTGCCCACTATTACTGTACCGATGGTTATTGTATTAGAAAGTAGGGGTTGCTCCTGTATTTGAGTAAAACAATTTCCCAAAACTTCACCTTCAGAATTTCCGTCAGTAATCTCCAGCAAGTACTTGAGTATTTCTGAACCACCATTATCCTTGGGAGGATCTGGAGAGTAAGCAAATGCCTTATTAGTTATGAAAGGGCATAGATTTTTATTAACAAATATCGTTAGAACAGAAAACATGTCACATTATGCTGCCTTAATTCTGGATTTAAGCAAAAGGTAAAATAATTACTGTCTTATTCTTCAAAAATGAAACAAACAAAATCACTATGAAACCCTGAGTGCTATCAGATTATTCAAAGTTCTTAGGGCTGAAAATGTCAGAGTTATTTAGTAAAACATGAGCAAAAGTCAAACTATGAATTACTTTCTCTAAGAGTTAATAAATCCACTTTGAGAATTCTGAAGACTGCTCTTTAATATTCAATAATTTTTATATAAGATGAAATACATATATTTTAATTTTTTTAATGTTTATTTTTGAGAGACAAGAGTATGAGTGGGGGAAGGGCGGAGAGAAATGGAGACACAGAATCTGAAGCAGGCTCCAGGCTCTGAGCTGTCAGTACAGAGCCCAATGCAGGGCTCGAACCTATAAACTCTGAGATCATGACCTGAATTGAAGTTGGACACTTAGCCAAATGAGCCACCCGGGTGCCCCTATATTTCTTTCATTATTATTTTATTCTTTAGTTCACTTAGATTACCAGTGACCAGATTCTTGTGAGATGGAGAGGGAAGGAAAGAAAAATGCAAAATTTACCGATAAAATAAATAAAACATCACAACATAATAAACATGTTCCATCATGGTTTGCCACTAAGCATACCATATACCCCAGGTGAATCTGATACACAATCGAAACTGTAGATCAATAGAAAAGCACAAAGAGGTGGTCTGAGGAAGGGGTGCTGGCTTATTACCAGAGCCCCGTGAACTGTGGGTATTTATTTACTCCACTGCTAACTCTGTGTCGTGAGAGATTTCTTCTCTGAGCAGCAAAATACCTTGCATTGTAATTTTGCAAGACTATGCAGAAGTTACCTCTACTATCAATTCTGCCACTTCTGTATTTTAGATATAGACTTAGGAACTTTATTGCCCTTCTTTCACTTGGTATTTCCATGAATATATACACATTTCAGTAAGAGATTTAAAACAATAATTAGAAAGTTAAATATTGTAGCATATAGCTAATAAAGTAAACATTTAGTGCTTACAGGACCTTCTAGGATTTTCTGAGAAACAAGCTTCACAATCTAGCAAAAAAGGCACACCAAGATTTTTAGTTTCTCTTAATCACATCCATTCTCCAAGGAAATAGATATCCTAATAATTCTGCCTTAGAATTATTAGGAAACTTGAAACCATTTTGTCTCAATGGTTGATCTCCAATAAAAATAAATAAGGTTTTGTGTTGGGGTGCCTGGGTGGCTCAGTCGGTAAGTATCTGGCTCTTGATCTTGGCTCAGGTCATGATCTCACAGTATATGAATTCCAGCCCTGCATGGGGCTCTGTGCTGACAATGTGGGGCCTGCTTAGGATTCTCTCTCCTTCTCTCTTTCTCTCTCTCTGCTTCTCCCTCACTATTGCTCTCTCTCTAAATAAATAAACTTAAAAAATAATGTTATTTATTTTTTAAAGATATTTATTTTTTTAAAGATTTTATGTTTATGTAATCTCTCTACCCCACACAGGGCTTGAACTTAGAGACCTCTGGGATCAAGAGTCACATGCTCCACTGACTGAGCCAGCCAGGATCCCCTTTAATAATGTCTTACATTCCCCTTATATTACTTGGCTGCCAGGTAAAATCTTATTTTTAATCTCCTTTTTATTATTATTACTATTATTTTTTTTTTTTTGCCTCTCAGGAATCTAATACTATTATGACACATTACTGATAATTATATACATCCTAACAGTTTTACATATAATTGCAAATCTTTATCAACATTCTAATGGCATTCACCTAACTGAAATAACCCATGGTGCAGAGGTGAGCCAGAGTATCCTTCCACCAGACACCCCCAAACACCATATAATGAACTTCAATATGAAACATTCCTCAAGTGGGGTGGGCGCCTGGATGGCTCAGTTGGTTGAACGTCTTATCTCGGCTCAGGTCATGATCTCATAGTTTATGAGTTCGTACCCCCTGTTGGGCTTTGCGGACAGGGCGAAGTCTGCTTCAGATTCTTTGCCTCCCTCTCTCTCTGCCCTCCCCTCACCTCATGGGCACTCTCTTTCAAAAATAAATAAACATTTAAAAAAAGAAAAAGTCCTGAAGTTCAAAACTTCTGGTTACATACAAACAACAACAAAAACGAAAGTTTTCCTAGTTCTTGAACGTTCTGTATGTCAAAATTTACTTATGATGACATACCTAATATTTGAAATTTACTCTCAATATTAATTTTATAAGTCAACTTTTTACATTAAAGATCACTACCCTTGTTAAGGGCAAGCTACTGAAAAATGAATATATATTCAGAGATTACTACATTCAAACCAATAATAAAAGTATAGAAGGCAAAACAACACAGGAAAAATCATTAAGTAAAACGCTCATAAAATGGATAATTCCAGTAGGATTCTCTAGAGGTTTCTCATACAAACAATCCAAATCTGTAAAACCCCCACAAATAATACCTTTTACTTTTTATTTTGGTTTGTCACTATTGAAATTAGTTTTTAGAAACCTATCAAAAAAAAAAGCAATAGCAACAGTAGCAGAACATACCCCATTTGACACTAAAGCCATGAGATGTAACTGGTCCTTTAATGAGGGGTCTCGTGGGGGGTCCGGGCCTGTCAGGACTTGTCGTACACACCAGAACCTCACTTGGACAACTTTTCCCTTCCACGTTAGAAGCAGTCAGCTGTAACACAACCGGCAAAACATTAACATGCTTTACATTCCATGTAATAAAGAAATGGCAATTTTTTTTACCAAGGCAAGATCAAGGCACCTGTAAATTCACACAGAGATTTCCTCTATCTCTCCATCTCAAACAGCCGATTTACAAGTATTTCCTTTATGGGGTGCATATTTTCTGGATAGCTAGCTATTAACAGTTACAAACAAAACAATAAGGTGGGTTTTAGCTAAAGGTATTTTTACCCTTCCAAGAAGACCTAAGACCAGTATGTTACTACATAGTTCTTATTGTTTTGTAGGGAAAATTCTGGGGGAGGGGAAAGCAGGTAAAAACCACCGTACTTATTTGAGAGTAGGGCAATGCCACCTTGTGGAGAAATGCTAGCAGTATACCTACCTGTGTTCTCCTAGCCGGCACCAAACAGCAAGTATTTGTTAAACATCAGAAACTATCGTTTTCCTCAAATAGTCACACACTTCACTTGATGATCTAACAAGTAATTACTGAATGACTACTACATGCCAAGCTACATCACTTGACCTCCAAATTAGAGAAAGAAGAGTAGAATCAGAAGATAAACTTCTCTCTCCACAATGCACACAGTCCTATAAGAAAACCCAGTGCTGTGCATGGATCAATAAATAGTGCCGTGGCAAAGGATGTTGTGTACTGCTTTTCCTCGCTCCTTTTTAAATGTTTACTTTTGAGAGAGAGAGAGAGAGAGAGAGAGATAGAACACGAGCAGGGGAGGGGCAGAGAGGGAGGGAGACACAGAATCCAAAGCTGAAACTGAGCTGTCAGCACAGAGCTAAGGTGGGGCTCAAACTTGTGAACTGTGAGATCATGACCTGAGCCAAAGCTGGATGCTCTACCAACTGAGCCACCCAAGTGCCCCTGCTTTTCCTTTCTTAACGGTTGCAAAGCTGTTTTTCGTTACAACACAAAGTCTTATGGTGATACTAACAGTGATTGTTAATGAGCAAAGCAAAGCCTAGGTAGGAAGGGAGTGGATAATGGAAAGGAAAAGGGAAAAAATGGGCAGAGGAGCAAAGGAAGAGGGAGAGTGAAAAGAAATGTAATAAAAAGGAGGAACATCGAAGAGTGGGGGGAGAGACAGGCGCACTGAGCATTCAGTTTGGGTGCTCCTGGTGAGCCCATCTGGCCAAGCTGTAATGCAGTTTATTACAGCACAGGACAGCAGCTTTCTCTCTCAAAACTGGGTTTTAAAATTAAAATATGGTGTGCATTTTGTAAGTGATACCTTAAAACGTAAAGTGAGGGGAACTTAAAAACTTTCTTAACCTCTGGAGTCCGTTTGAAATGGTAAATGGGTAAAACATGAAACAGCTTCTTTTTCAAGCAGTTCAGGTACCAAAATGATTGACTCACCCTGAATTTATACTGTGTGCTTCTTTTGAGATTTTTCACAGTACAGGTTAAATCCTCTCCAGTGTATTTTGGGTGGAAAAGGTTATCCTGAAAAAAACAAAGCCAGAAAGAGACATCAGTATCATGAAATCCGGGCGTTAAACACTTTGGTGTACAGGATTTTTCTACTGCCTCTTTCCACCAGCGGCCAGAGTATCTATCTGTCGGGCAGCGACGGCAAAAAGGAATAGCAGAGTCCATGGTGCTGTGCAGAGTTCTCTAGTTTTAAGTAAAAAATTTAACTTTGTCTCATTGTAAGTTCTGCTGGGTGTGGTGAACTTTATTGTGAGGCTGCTAATACCAACATGAAGGAGAACAATGCTGTCTCCTTGAGATGATGTAAATTTGCTTTGGAATAAATGCCACCATGTGCTTTCCTTACAGAGCAAACTTCTCCTGGTTACTCAATAAGCATTTTCAACAAGGAATTAAACCACCAAGTAGTACCATGTGACAAAGCAGTAAGTAGTTTAAAAACATGTATTTAACATTATTATGAAAAAAAAAAAAAAAGCCCCTTTGTTTGAGGTCTTCACTTCCACGGCAATGTGCTATGCGATAAACAGTGGCTGAAGTTTCTGACCACACAGTGTCCTCTTCTGGCCAAGGAAGAAAGGACACCCTGGGGTGGGAAAGGCATAATCCGTTGAAGAGGATAAATATCCCACTGAAAGCTGAATGTACAGAATTCATTCAATAGTATTCTCACTCAGCCGTCCATCCATTCATTCATCAGATATTCCTGAGTCCCTTCTATGCATCAAGCTTCCTTCCACGTTCTAGGGGTTTAGCACTGTCCAAGAACAAAGCCTTACGCACAAGAAGTTTATGTGCCAGTAGACAAAGTGATTAAAAACTGAAACACAGATTGAACTATGAAGAATTTAATGCGGTATTAAGTGCTATGACCAAAAAAAATCAAGTTGGGTCAAAAGACAGAGGAGTGGATCCGGTGAGGTGCTACACTATAGCCGTGCAGGGTAAATAAAGCAGCCGCAGGGGGGTCTTTAAATTTAAACTCAATACAATTAAAAATTCAGTTCCTTGGGTCCACAGCTGTATTGCAAGTGCTCAATCATCATGTGTGTCTAGGCGCTACCTTTACTGGACACAAACCACAGAACATTTCCATCATCGTGGAAAGTTCTACTGGATAGAACTGTTTTACACGGTGGCCAGGGAAGGGCTCTCCACAGAAGACTCCTCAAGGAAATGAGGGAAATGAGTCAAAGATAAATGGAAAGGCCTTCTAGCTACAGGGCATAGAAGCTGCAAAGGCCCTGAGGCCAGGGCTTGCTTATCTGTTCTAACACACAAGGGCAGAACAAGAACATTAAAGAAAAAAATCCTATAGCACAGGACCTTATAGGCATTGTTGAGGGCTCTGGTTTTTGTTCTGGAAGGAAGGTGAAGGCCCAGAGATAGGAAGGGTTCCAGGCAGAGCACTGACAGGATCTACTCTATTGAACAGATCATTCAGGCTTCCTGCAGAACAGACTATAGCATGATAAGGGTGAGAGTAGGGAAAACACTTAAAGAGACCACTGCAATTATCCAGGAATGAGATCATGGTGGCTTACAAAACGATAGTAGCCTTAGGTGCTGAGAAATGGGCAGATTTCTGGTTAATCTTTGAAGAAAGATTGAAAAGGGATTTGCCGACCCGATTATACAGATGGGTTCAAAGGACAGCTCTGAATTTTTTGGCTTCCCCAAACAAAAGGACAGGAATGTCCCTCTCTGAGAGAAGGACGACTGTGGGAAGGACCGGTACAGCCGGCGATGGCAGTGGTAGACAGTACGGTTTTGAACTTCCGTAGCTAATGCCATTTGATGGTGTCCCATCCGTTAACGACAAAGTGGCTTAACACAAAACACACGCAAGAGTACAAAACCTGCAAAGCTTACGTTTTCATCCTCCTGGATTTCCAAGGTGTAGGTGACCACTTCCTCAGGTGAACAGCCTTCTGGTTTATTCCACTGCAACGTAACCCATGTGACTCCAGCTCGAACAAGTCTTGGTGCAGAGGGCATCTGAGGAATGTTTCCTAATGTGTAACATACCACCTCTTGGCTATAACCACTACAGAGAGATAAACCCAGTAAGACACACATTTAGGAACATGTGAGGAGTCTTGGCATTTAAAAAAAAAATTTTTTTAAGTTTATTTATTTTTGAGAGAAAGGGAGACAGAGAGGTAGCAGGGGACGGGGAGAAACAGAGGGAGTCACAGAATCTGAAGCAGGCTCCAGGCTCTGAGCTGTCAGCACACAGCTTAATGCTCTGAGTGGGGCTCAAACTCATGCACTGTGAGATCATAACCCGAGCTGAAGTCGGATGCTTAACTGACTGAGACACCCAGAGGCCTCACGAGTCTCGGCATTTTAAAAGAGGAAGAATAAGCCTACTTACTGCCCAACTTGCTTGGGTTGGAAAGTCTGGGGGCATGACAGATTCAACAAACAGAGGAAGGTAAGTATCCTTTAATGTGATACTCCCTACCCTAACTTTCAGTCTGCCTGATTCCCCACTTCAGTCTCCTACTTAAAAAAGCACACGACATCACAGGATGATAGATTTAAGAACTCATCTCCCCCTGAAAGCACCCAGTTACACTGGGCAGTGTTACTAAGCTATGACCCACAGCCACTAAGGAACCTTCAAATCAGTGTGAGCACAGTCCGCTGATGAAATAAGTGTTTTACAAATATTGACAAGGCTATTTTTTGCAAGTTTGTGGGTGCTTCCAATTCACTTACAAACTCTCGAAGCCTTTGTCATTATGACTTTTTCAACTAGTAGACTAAAAATGCAACGGCTATCATGGGTGGGGAGAGAGGGCTGGAAAGCCTTGTGATGTTCTTGAGGCTGGAAAAAAGTCTGAGCACCAATGATGTGCTGAACCTTTAAGATTTTCAATGAGCAGTGATGAAAGACGAAGGATTTTTCCCTTAATCAAGAGTTACCCAGGAAGTGCAATTGAAATATGGTCTTTTCAAAGCGTCTTTAATCCACAGACGCTCCACTGGACACCTGTTCTTGCCTTTCTTCTGCAGCTCGGAGGCAAGCTGCGGTGTCCTGACCAGTCCAGGCTTTCTCCAATCCTGTGAGTATCTGCCCAGGGCTTGACAACAATGCTGGCCCAGCACCCCTTCCTCTCTATCAGGCAAACTCAGATAACAACTAGAAAAGGCAGGTGAACGAGTAGCTTGCAAAAGCGATGAAAGGAAACAGCACGTGATCTGAAAAAAATAAGGCCTTCAGAGGGATTTCTTTCAAAACCTAACCAGCTACCTTCATCTTGGCTCTCAGAGACCCCTAGTGGGGCGTTCGCATTACAGCATGTGAGGCTGCACAGAGGCCACGCAGCAGCACTCTGTACCTCCGGGAAGCCGTCTACTCTGTTAGGATTCCCTCTAGGAAAATCTCAAATTGGTTCAGTGTGGAGGTAGTGGATGTCTTCACGCCTTCCAGCAACAAGAGAGGAAGACACAGAGTCACCACACGAAATGTTTACCGGCATGAGGACAGGGGAACATCCTACCTGGTGCCAATGTCATTTCGCGCAGCCAGCCTGAACGTGTATCCCATTGCCGGACAAAGCTTTGTCAACTTGCAGTGCTTCTGACTCCCAAAGAAGCACTGTCTGAAACCGCTGTTCCTTTTTCCCTAAAAGAAAACAGCGAAACAACCCACACAATTAAAAACAAAATATATAGTAGGACAACGAGGAAGGCATTTTGAGTAATTGTTTCATTTCCTGATTTGGATGAACAAAACCTGAAGGAAAGCTTCTAGGGGAGTGTTCCTTTGCACATAAAACACTTGACAACGAAATGTCATCCTTAACATAAAACACTACAGAAAAGGCGTAACTGAGACAAGTAACGCATTGTACCTTTGGTACTTCTAAAGTGGCTTTGGTTAACAAAATTAAAAAAGGCTCTCTCAGGTACAAGGCAGTGAGTGCACCATTTCTTTCTTTCTCTTCTTTAATTAAAAAAAAAATTTTTTTTTAAATTTATTTCTGAGAGATAGAGAGAGACAGCGTGAGCAGGGGAGGATTAGAGAGAGAGGGAGATACAGCATCTGAAGCAGGCTCCAAGTTGTCAGCACAGAGCCTGATGCGGGGCTCGAACCCATTAACTGCGAGATCATGACCTGAGCCGAAGTCAGACACTTAACCGACTGAGCCACCCCGGTGCCCCCATGTACCATTTCTAAGATCTTCCTCACTTGGGTTGGTCAAACTGCCCCATCTGACCAACTACGAGCAAGTCTGCCCTTACTGCAGGGATCGACAGTTCTGGAAACACATAGTCACTGCTGCGCACCGGAGATCAGTCTTTGCAGCTTAGTGTGGCTAGAAAAGCCCTCCCCAGCCTTCTCTCCTCTCCCACTTTGCCCCCCGACTCTTGAACACTTGCATTCCTGCAGTGGTGAGCTATTTCTCACTGATCCCTAAGTATGGATCACATGTCTTTGAATCCTCTTGCCCATATCTGCTTCCCTCGTAACAGTGCTCTGAACAAGCAGGGAGTTCAATCACTGCTTGCAGAGTTGAATGTCCGATAAGCATGTGGAACAATGGCTGAATTCACTTCTATGTATTATCGCTACTCTTAAGTTTCTTATGAGGCTGGAAACGTATATTTAATGCCTTTGTAGTCGTCCATGATGTTTCAAATCCTTTGAAGTAAAAAGAAAACACTCCAGTTGTCTTAACAGACCTAAAAGTAAGAAAAAAACCTAACTGCCCTGACCCATGCTCAGGCATGGAATCCTCGTATCAGCCATATAGTAGAACAAATATTTCATACCCATAACCCATGGCATTTTATCTATGTTCCCGCAGAGAAAACCACATGCCAACACTGAATGGATTTTAGCATTCTAATCAGATGGCTGGGCCCAGGGCCCTCAGAAATGTTTGAAGTTCTCGATTTATTTTATAAAGAAAGATGAAAGCACATTTTCCTCCTAAGCAAAGTTAAGCATTTCCTTCCTTTAAGCAGCCCTCCAAATGCTTACCACTAAAACACATTCCAGGTGAAGTTTAATTAAAAATAAAATAAACATACAGCTAGCATGAAGTGTCACTAGGGTGAACAGATTAAAAACAACCCTGGCACATTCATCCTCAGATGAATTCCCCAGCCTCCCCTCCCCGAGCTTGCTGATGCCCTTTCCAGGAAAGGAGTGGAGGTCCTATTAATCTTTAAGATTCAAAGTTCATATTATCAAGGTTTCAAAGTCCATTCAGATGCAAACAGTAGGGCAACAGTAAGGCAGAACATTTTTCATCTGCTACTTGAGCAAAGTCGCCGAGTGGCTGGCCTATCACACCCTTATGCTTTACTTTAACCTTGAGTGTTAAGGTTGCTGCAGATGATTTATTCATAGAAAAACCGTTTATACGTAAATTTGCATAATTACATCCAGTGTCTGATTATACTCTTTGCACACCCTGGTATGTTTTGTATCCATTTCGAGCTGTACTGTGATCTACCTTCTTTCGTCTTCTGTTTCTGAGCTCTGAGTAAACAGTTCAAGAAAGGCACATCCTGCCGCCACGGAAGCCTCAACCCTTCCAAACCCCGATGCTGGCTCCCCTTCAATGCCTCATTTTTCCTATTTCTTTGTTTGGTCTCCTTTGCCCATTTCGGGAGCTTAGAACTATAGCCAGTAAATAAAAGTCAGTCTGTTCCTTACTAGGTTGATTTGCTTTAATATGGTAAAAGCCGGACTGTCTGCGGCTTAAGTGAGAAAAAAGAATGGGGAAGATGGATGATGGGGTCTAGACTTTTCTTTTAAAGGGCTACAGCACTGGGGCTCACTAAAGAATTTGGAGAAGAGGCATTCTGTAGCCTTTGAGACATTTTTCCTACGTTGCTAACATTTTTTTTTCCTGCTTCAGCATCAGGAACAGTTACAAAATAAGCTCCAACTTGTTTAGAGAGAGGACACTGAATTTTCCATCTTGATACTTTCCAAGATGTGCTCCTATGTGCGTGGTCCTTAACAACATGTAGCATGGCCCAGAGTTGCTGGGACCTTAGAAACAGTATCTGTAGAGTCTGAAGGAATAAGAGTACAAATAGCTCACAAAATGCAGGAAGTGAGGCTTATTGGTAAATTCTTAGAAGTCATTGAGAATAAACAAAAATAAGGGAAAGTAGGTTAATAATTTGTTTTACTCAAACAAGCTTTTGAGTAAAAGGAAATACTCATGTATGACATGGAGTTTAATATAAAAGGGATATCTGGGGAGAAAAAAATTGATATTCACAAAAGTCCTTGCAGTGCAAAAGCGAACTACAGCCGAGAGGTGAGCAAACCAAGCTGGGGATGCCATGGGGGCCAGCATCACCCTGGTTTTCGGGAACAGACTGTGCCAGGCTCTCCGAGAACTCCGGGGTTGGGCTCTGGAGGGAGAACATGTCCAGAGGTACAGGTGATGTGGAGAAATCTGTCTGTAAACCGAGAAGGTGGCCAGGTTGCAAACAGCATTTGCAAATGAAGTATTATCCAGCTCCTTTTTTTGACAGAGGTGATTAGGGTTTAAGGAAAAAAAAAAAAAAAAGAGGTAAGAAAAAAAAAAGATAGAAGACAGAGATTCAGATGAACTGATAGGGGTGGTGATGTGGATGTTTATCGCTGTTTAGCAGAAATTAAATATGTCTAAGCATCACTGTTAGTGAAGTTTTACAGATGGAAAATCATAACTTCCGTATTTTATAGGTAGTGTGGCTCCAAATGGTTCTGAGAGATTATGATCTCTGGAACGTAGCCCCTTTCTAATAAACCTAATTTAAATGACACAGGATTCCTAAGACATACTGGCTTTGCTTGGAAGCTTACTTTTAATCATTTCAAGTCCGCCTTGTCCAAAGTTTCCTACAAATACATGGTCCTAACAGAAAAGAGTATCTCTTGTCACTTTTTAGGTCTGCGACCAATAATCTGGTCAAACAGAGGCAGCGGGGACACCGGGGTCCCTGGCCTCGTCCGGTCAGCTACTGCTGCTAGGCGATGATGTGTGGTGTGTCACACAGCGGAAGAGGAAGAGCCGGGGCCTGGGTGCTGGCTGGCCTACAGGGGAGAGCTGGCACCCGCTACTAGAGGCACCCAATTCCCTGCCTGTGGGGAGATCAGGTATGCAGCATGTGAGCTGCCCTGAGGGGAGCAATTAAGTTCCTGCTCTGGGCAAGGAAAGAAAACTTCACCCCAATTAGACAAAGAGCAGAAGGGAGGCTTCAAGCCCACACCCTTCATTATTCTAGAACAGATCTAGGCACTAAGCTGTATTTGACATGAAGCGATACAATCCCCAGCCGTGTTCTAGTGCCTGGGTCCACAAACCATAAAGGGCAGATTTTCAGGGTTCCCTGGCTTATTTCCATTTCAGAATTCTGGGCATGCCCCAATGCTGGTTTCTACAGCACAACTGAGTTCAAGCACAAGATTAATCATTACTACATGTGAAGGGATCTTGGAGCACAAACCCACCGTGTGCTGATTAACTTTAAGATACTCAACTGGGCATGGGATGTGGCATTAGAAACCTTCCTCTTTCAGCTGAGTGTTCTTCTCATACAACTGGACCCACAGTTCTTGCTTAATCTATCATCATCCCACACCCAGACCCCACCTGAGAGCACCGATTTGGCACCCACAGCCTCGAGACAAATGGAACTGTTTTCCGGTGGGGGCGCAGGGTGCTGGCCTTCCATTCCTGGTCACAGCTGCTCTCCAGGAAGGCTACTAAGCTGGTGTGTGTACACTGAATACGTCAAACCAGCCCTTCCCCGGGCCTGAGCCACTCAGTTTTGCCTCTACCTCCTCTTTATTACCAATGAAACTGAAGCACACTGCATATTAATCTACATTCTAGTCCCCATCAAATTGGCTTACTCCCCACTCCCTCCAGCAGGTCACAGATAGTCCCGTGCCCTGCACCACGGCAACGCTCTTCGCCACAGAGCTCACCTGGCAAACAGTCACAGGACATCTTCTCTGTCTCATCCCGGGTGAGCAGGTGCCTCTGTTCCGTTTAGACTCACATACTGAAGAGAGGCACCATCTTTGGGGAGAGTTTTGGCCTTGAAACACTTAGAATACTGAGAGCACTCACGTTTTAGAAAGGTCACACATTTGGTTACAAGTCTTTTTTTTTTTTTTTTTTAATGTTTTTAATTTATTTCTGAGAGAGAGAGACAGCATGAGCAAGGGAGGGTCAGAGAGAGAGGGAGACACAGAATCTGAAGCAGGCTCCAGGCTCTGAGCTAGCTGTCAGCACAGAGCCCAACGTGGGGCTCGAACCCACAAACCATGAGATCATGACGTGAGCCGAAGTCGGACACCCAACTGACTGAGCCACCCAGGTGCCCCTGGTTATAAGTCTTAATAATAGAGTCCAGATGTTCTTCTAGGTCCTACAAGGTTCCTGCTAACTTGTGAAGAATGTCAATTGCCAATAACTTCCAGTGTTTTGCCAGACGGTGAAAGGGCAGGGATAAGAGAAAGAAGCATAGATAGGGGAGCATGGAACACGCGGACTCCTCTGTGGCTAAATAGCAGAGAATGATTCACCCTTGGAAATGTATTTTTCAAGAAGTATTAATAACCTCAGGGACAAAGATACTCCCCCAACCCCTGGAAAGAGTGGGGGAAAGGAAGTGCCTTCTGAAATCTTTCTTTCTTTAAAATAAAATTTGGAGACAAATTATAAACATAAAAGGCTTTAAATATTTTAAGGAACATCATCTCTTTTATCCTATTTTATCTTTCTTCTGCCCTTCTACTATTTACTTATTTTCCCATTTCTTTCTAATTTGTGGTTAAAAATTTTTTTGATTGTATAGCTATTAAATAAAATCATAACGTATTTCTTATTTATCCCCTCCCCCAGATTAAATATTTTGCTGACCTCGTATGAGTCACCCAAGGGAAAAGGACACATGACCCTGCTTTTCAAGCGTGACACTGTGGCAGGAATGCTGTTCATCTCGTGGCTCCCCTGTCCTTACCAGTAAGGGAGCAGACAGGGATGGCTTCCACGTGTTAACTGAGAAGAGCGCTATCTGGGCGCCCCCCAAGCCACACCTTCCCGGCTAGCAGAATCACACTGGACGCCAGGATGAGGGCCATCCTACCTACCACTGCATCTCTCTCTGGGTACGTATTTGCCTTCCTCCTCCCTCTTCCCAGGACAGTTGGAAGAGAAGCAGGGGTACAAACAAGAGTTACACACATTCCGAAGTCTGTTACCTTGTATCCAACAGTCTTAGGGCACACTGCCTGAAGCACTGTATGTGCTATGCAAAGATAAGGGAAAACAAGGGTTTTAAAGGATTCTCACGACCAAGAAAGTCTACCGTCCTTTCCCTTGAATTTGAGTGGGCTTGTGACATTGTGATGTGCTTGTCACTGACAGACTATAGTGGAAATGAAGTTGTGTGACCTCCAAAGCTAGGTTTGAAGAGGTGATAAAGCTTCTGTCTCTTCCCCAGAACGCTCATTTCCCAATTCTGACTCCCCTGGTGCTGCCATGTTGCAAGCGAGCCCCAGATGAGGTTCCATGCAAGCCAGCAGGGACCACCAGACTAGTGAGTCAAGACTCTGCCAGAAGATTCCAGCTCCCAATCAATGAGCCACTCTGCCCATCTGAAGCTCTAGAAATTGTGGAACACATACAAGCCATTCCCCCAGTGCCTGGTCCAAATTCCCAAATGAGAATCCACGAGTCTAAGAAAGTAATGTTTCAAGCCATTCAGTTTTGAGGTAATCTGTTATGCAATATTATGCACTCATGTGATATGAATGTTATGCACTCATCTATTTTGGTGTCCATATATGTTTAAAATTTTATGATGTATCTCAGTAAATTTTTATAAATTCCCCTCATGCTATAAATAGCTAGGAGGTAAGGGAGTGGAAGGATGTATGCTAGAATGCAAAGGTCTAATGTCTGACTGGATAAAGGGTTCTATTTTCTATATGCACTTGGTACATGCCTTTTTTCCTCAAAGCCACCCAACAAAGTAAGGCCTCTGAAGAGATTTTGAGAATTCTTGTAGAAGCTAAAACTATAACCAGATTCCTAGATGGTAAAATCAATCAAAACTGTTATGTAAGGGCAATGCAGTTACTACATCTTATAGTGTTACATTTTAGACTAATGTAAGATTTCCGTACTATGTAAGAAAGCCACTCTAGCTTTACTGGAGGGTGAGAGGCATCGAGGACAATAGAGGCACCCTATATCTCAGCCAGCACCAACTCCAGATTTGTGAATGGGGCCACAGCGGATGTTCTGGCTGAAAGACGCTGCTTGAGCAAATCCAGGGTAAACCAGTAGAACCCAACCAGCCACCCAACACTAAGTATCAGAAATGATAAAGACATGTTGTTTCAAGCCATTTCAGTTAGGATGACACACCATGATGATCAGATAGCTGCACGGCAACAGATGCCTGATAGCCTGATACACACACAAACACACCCCCCTCCCAAAAGACACAAAAATTGCAATCCACCTGAATGTCAAACAGCAGCGGACTGGTTAAATAAATGCTATACTCACACAACAGAAGAGAATGTGGCTATTACAAATTATTTTGGCAGAGAGGTTTTGGTGGCATGGGAATGTGCTTGTGGTATTCCAATACTTAGTGAAAAGCATTAGGAAACCTTTTACAAAGGATGGGCTCTCTCATAGGAAAAGACACCAAATCATTTCAAAGGCTATGGATGGTGAAATAAGTTACTCTGTTAATTTCTCTTCTTACCCCATACGTTGTTTTTCATAATTGCATTTCAGCCTCCTCCCTGTATCTAAGCCAATGACCCTACTTCCCAATACTATCCCAAAGGCTATAGAGGACCGTTGGAAGATTTTTTTTTTTAAGTTTATTTATTTTTGAGAGAGAGAGAAGAGAGTGCAAGTGAGGAAGGAGCAGAGAGAGAGGGAGAGACAGAATTCCAAGCAGGCTCCGTGCTGTCAGCACAGAGCCCAACATGGGGCTCGATCTCGGGAACCGTCAGATCATGACCTGAGCCAAAATCAAGAGCTGGACACTTAACCGACTGAGCCATTCAGGCACATTTTAAAATACAGGTGTGCAACAGTGTTTTGGGGATGGTTTAGTATGATGTAGCCTAAAGCCACCAGAGTGAACAAATGAAAAGACCTTCCCAATGACCACCACGTGGTACCAGGTTTCCACCTCTCTGTGGCATCTGTTCACAAACATATAATGGAATCAAGTTTCAGTGGAGATGTCAGTTTACAGATGGGTCTGCTTATTTAGAAACTGCTAAATAAAAAGTATTTGATCCATCTCATAAGAGGCAACTAATTTTTAAAGTTAAAAATATATTTAAAAATAACTTAGTTTCTAAAACTACTAACTAAAAGACTGAAAACAGAACTATTTTTTCAAGTAAGTTTTCCTTCTTTATTAATTTCTGGGTCTTCATAAAGCTGTCCTCAGCACTTGGGAAGATGAATCCCCTAAATGGGTTGGTTTCCCATTAAAGAACATATTCAACGCACCCACGGCCGATTCTATACATATAACTCATGCCTAACTCAATTAACTCAGGCTACAGTATTCTTCTGCCAAGAGTAATTCTGTAGACTGTGGGGAATGTGGCTGCTTTGGCTAACATTTCCAATTAGCCTGGCACTACCAACCCTGGAAGCCTGTATTCCCCACACTGGCACTGCTAGATGAAGTTGGCTGATATTTTCAATTGCCTTCTAATTAATAGATTGGAAAAGATCCTTCCTGTTCCTCTTTAAGACAGCTTGAATCCTGGCACAAGGAAATCAGAACGGCCACCTCAAGGGTGTTGGAATCCATGGGGAACCACCTCCCTCTGGTCATGAGAACTCTTCCTGATGTTTCTTAACCTAAGGGCCCTTTCCGTTGACCTCCTTGTCTTCCAGCTCCTTTCACAGCCGCGCCCGCTGCCTTCCGGAGCTGCTCTTAGCAGGTTTGATAGCTAACTGCCTGCTAAAGAAGTTACATGAACCTGGTTATCAGTTGTCATATGCTCGTGGCCCAGGGCTGCAGGATCTGGGCTGAACAATTCTGGGGCTGGGCACTCTCTGTAACAGCACAGTCCAACCTGTCAAAAATGGCAACGATAAATCAAGTAAAAAATAAAGTTGCACTGGCCAACTGAACTACTTCCAGCCTCAAAGATTTAGTCTGCCCGTACGTCTATATTTAGAAGTCGTTCCAGCCCTGGCTGACCCCAGGCAACATCAAAGATAAATGTTGGCTTGAGAAATAAAAGAGCATGTATGTGTTCAGCATGACCATATATAAGGAGGGGTTCCTAACAGGGGGCGGAGATGCTTCACATCTGGGGATTCAAAGGTTCCCTGTGCCAAACCCCCACTCTCCCCTCAGTGATGGCTCTTTTATTTTGAGCACACTGGCACAGAGGAACTTTCACAGGTAAGAAATGGAGGGTGGGAGTGTTTGTGTTGCATGTTACTAAATAAATACTGCATGTATCTTAGCCCTTGGCACACTAGATGTTTCTTTAGTGAGAGAGGCTTAGCTCCCTGAAATAGTCAAGGAAAATCAGCAGGTCCTCTGATTTGAATCCAACAAATATAACGTTCCTGTATATCCCTCCCACTATGGACGTTCATCTGATGTCCAGTGCTTTGGTAAGACCAGAATGTTGCGACTGGCCCAGTGAAGGGAAAGGAAAGTAGCAGGGGTGACTGTAGAAAAGGTTGCCTGTACTATTTACATGTGAACCACGGCATGGATGGACTTAGCCCATTCACCCAGCCAAGGCCCTAGGCAGTCATCTTCTAGCTGGCATCCAACAAGTATGAAAAACATGAGTTGATAAGTTAGGTGTCATGGACCAAGACAGGTATTTGTCATTTAGTAGCAGCCAGAAGTTGCCCACAAAGTCTGCTCCCCAAGCACACAATAACCCACCCTGTACACGTGTGACACATGACACATATTCAGGGGTGCGGATATCTGGAGCTGAGGTCCCTAAAAGCGAGGGCTCCTTTTAACGTAGCTCTGCCTTCGGTACCCATGAGCCTCTCTGTGTTCTAAACCCATCCTGGCCTACTGCCCTCCAGCAGCACCTACAGTGGAGGAGGCGGTCCCCCGGCCTCTGAAACCACACTTGGGCATTGCACTGAAGGTCCATGTTGTGGCAAAACACTGCCGCTCTCCCAGGTCACTGACTGGGCTTCAGGCACTGTGTGAAAGATGGTTTGTGATGGACAGAGTGCCAAAAGACCCCGGGGCCCCACTCTTCAATCTCCATGAGGGCATTCCCCAAGAATGACTGAAAGAGCACATGGGCCTGGCAAGTGGCATCTTCCCTTATATTTCAGTCAGGCACTGGCGATGCCTTGGGGAATGCCAAAAGGTTTTCTCACTGGACCAATGCTTTGCAATGAAAGCAGCGTGGCATCTTGGAGAAAGCATCAGCCGCATTCTCAGTGAGCCCTCCTCATGCACTACAGGAGAGCCAGTAAGCCACTGTGCTTGCTGAAGCACCAGCACCTTCCATGAACAGCTGTTGTCCAACCAGAGAAGCCATGGGCAAATTCACTGGTGCCAAGAAGCATTCTGGAAGATTATCAGTTCTGACTGTGCAACACCTAAGCTAAGAAGTAATGTTTCTAGTAAACTAGTTATGAAGCATTTGCTAAGGGGCCAGCTCAGTCCCTAAATGAGCTAAGCTGGCTCTTCCTAACCTAGGTGTCTAAGAAGCGACAATCTATGGCCTGGTGTCAGCTCTGTGAGGTTTCTGCAACAGGACTGTTGAACGTGGTCTGGCTTGTTAATGGGTCCCCAGGGGCTTTATGGGCTCTACCTGCCGGCCTCATCTGCTCTTTCAAAGTATCACATTACACTTCCTTCATTTCTGTGGCATTTATGTCATTCTTAGTGGCCTGTGTTTTGCAGCTGTGTTGGCTCATTAGTTACCAGGATGGCCATGTGTGAAATTCCTATCTGGGCTAGCTGAGTCACATGTGAGGAAGATTCTTGGGAACTGTACTAGTCATATTCCCACAAAGCAATTTTTTTTTTTTTTTTTTTTGGGTTCTTTCATATGTTCCCTTACATGTCACGTCCGGAAGCCAAGCTAATGGCAAATTAACATCTATATATAGCACTGACATCCGTGTTTGTTTTGTTCTAACTGGAGACACTGGCCTCAAGGCTCCTGAAAGTTCCACAGAAGAAATGTCATAATCTCCTCATACAATCCTTCTAATGGCTGACTTTTCCTGCCTCACATCCTAATATGCACTTAAGGGACATGAACTACTCATTTCACTGCATCTGCTGTTGCCCAAGTTAACCCACTGACCCCCAGTAGGGTAACGGACACTGGTTTCAAGTGGAGAAGCTGAGGTTCGGGGCTCAGTTACTTGCTTGGCTGGTTAGAGACAAAGCAGACACTGTGAATGCAGGTCTCCCTCGGTGGATGCCATGTGACTGACACATATCATTGATAGGACTCCATGCCACACAGCAGCACCAAGCAGGCTTCTGTACAGTACGATAGTCCTCTTTCCTAACTCCCTACCCTCCCTCCACTGCAGGAAAGAACATTCACCTTGAGAAATATAGCATTGAAGCATGGTTTTGCTATAAGAAACTTAAACTTTTCTCCTGTTCATAATTCTGGATTAAACTAAAACTGGATTCATTAATCAGTAAGTTTGCTTTGAAGTCAGTGCTGGGTGTAATACTAGCAAAATCTAGCAAAAGAAAATCTGGCAAAAGAAAGAAACTCTCACGAGGCTTTGGGGCTGCTTTCTGCCAGCCAGAATGACTATGACTTGTAAATTCAAGTGCAAACGTGGGGGTAAATGTGGGGGTGGGGGTCACACCGTGCTCAGGAGGAGGTTAAAATATAATGATGGCTTATCCAATAGTCAAGTAGAAAGCTACCTTGAAAATGGCCTCCTGCCTTTCTGATGGGGATCTCCTGGAGGTGAACGCAGTGGCTAAAGGTCTAGAAAAATGCAAGGTTGGCTACTGGGTGCACACCTGTAAACACCACAGCTCATCTGAGTCACCACAGCAAGGGAAGTGACCAGGAAAGTATGCACCTTTCTACACTATGAAAACTGCTCTGTCTCAGAGGAAGATCAAACCTGATGGCCACAGCTGAAAAGCCAATGACACCTGTGTGGTCCATTTTCGGTGGCTCATTACCACCTCCCAGTCAGAGTTACTTGCCACCCTGACTTAAAACTCAAGAGACTGTCTAGTTACAGTCAGGAACAGAGAAAAGTAGGCAGCTAACTTCTGGCAGAACAATTGGTGAGTAATTTCCAAGTGAATTCTGCGGAAGAGTGCTGCAACACTGAAGACAATGAATTGAGGGGAGAGAAAGAGGATCACCTTCTCCCTGAGCTGTAACAGGTTTCTGTTTCCTGTTCCCCATTAGGGCTACACCTGCCCTTAGAGACCAGCAGCAGTTAGCTATTGATTTACTACTGGCTCTTCCCAACAGCAACTAGGCACAGCATTCCGGGCCCTGGCAGAAATACAGGTCAGGTGCTCACGGGCCTCTCTGCTGCTGCTCTGACATTAGTCAATGTCTTTGTCTAAGAAACCGGACAGCACGACTTGATGCTCTGTGTTCTTATTTTACTATCATTTCCAAAATTTTACACTAATAGTTTTATTGGTAATTAAAAATTGAAAGAAGAATAAAGTAACCTGGAAACTCTAACCAGTGCTGCAACGTACCTATAAAAGAAACAAGGGGCCACCCAGACATGGGTGGTGGGGTGGCACTAACACGGATGGGGCCATCTCATTCCAAGCTGTGACTCCCAGTGCAGGTGTCAGAGCAGAAATGGGGCAGAGCGCTACCCCTGAACACAACCTTCTTGGAGCCTCTGAGGGGTATGAGTCCCCTTCTCAGGTGGGGATTGCTCCTTTGTGCACCTTACTGTCTTTTGCCCTTGAAATGTGTTTCAACAGCGCCTTGGATGACAGAGAGGCAATGGGTGTACGGCTGGGACAGATGTCCTGGGAGAAGAGTTGGGTGTTATGTGTGGCGGGGGACACCCCTCCCATTCTCCTGCCTCACCATACACCACAAGGGGCAGATTCTGGAAACAGTCCCTGGTACCAGGCGTACCTCACTCCAGAGACTACCAGCAGAAGTATCCGAAGGGATACTCAAGGCTTCACGTGCTCACACTTCCTGCAAGTCAGATGTTATTTTCTGTGCGTCTGATTTTCTTCCTCCACGAAGTCATGAGTAGCATGGGAATGTGGGGATGGGAACACCAACCTAAGTGAGCTGCCTCAAGGGGGCTACGGATCCCTGAGCTAGCCCTGATTTTAGAAACACAGACTGTTAGACTGTTCTGTCAGAAACTTGACTTCTGAAGTGACAGAACAGGCAGGAATGAATGGGTTACTATTGCTTCTATTCTCACTGCCAGGAAACCCAATGACACCATTTTAAAGTCTTTGTTGGAGGGACTGAGAAGGAGAGAGCCAGAATATAAAGCAAATAAGCTACAGGATGGAAAAGTTTGAGAAGCAAGCGGTTAAGTTTGTTTTATTTATGTCTGTTTAAAAAGTACAGGAGGATAGCATTACTTGAGGTCTTTCAGCTCTCAGGGTAAGAGAGCTTCCCTATGTCACACATCCCTCAAGGGACAGTACACAGTGTGGAGACAATGGGGGTCTGCTCCACAAATGCTCAACTATTTAATAAACAAACAACAGTGAAAAGGATCCTAAAATACACCTTTATCAGAAGGGACAATCCTAAATAAGGAGTTTTGAGGGAGTGTCAATGATGTACATATACATGAGCTGGTAGGTAAAATGAAGACTGGAGAGGTCAAGCTGCCCATATAAAACCTGGAATAGAATCCACAGCCCATAATCGTGGTGTTCTTTCGACTAAACTCTCCTTTCAGGGAGCTCATGGGACTTAAAGGCCAGGGAGCACTTCAGAGAGTTTAGGCTCCAGAAGTCTTTCTAGAAGGTGAATATGAAGCCACAGAATACAAATGAAGAGGAAGGACAAAGCCTGAAGAATTAAGATGGGCACAAGGAGAGGATGGGAAGAGAGCAAGCAGTGGAGAGGCAGGAGAAGGCAAAAAAAGAAGCGATTTAACATTGTGTGGTCGCGAATCTATAGTGGGTACCCCTGATTAGAAATGGTCATTAGACAAAGCTTCTCCATTTCATCTGAGGCTGTAGCTTATTTCCTCCAAGCATCCTGCCAGGACACTTTCAATCCAAATTCAAAGGGAAGAAGGCCAACAACTGAGTCACCATTACCATTTCCTGCAGCACCTGGGTTTTCCTTGGAGGTTTCCATCCAAACTCGAATTGTCTGACCTTACTTCGCTTATCAGGCCATGGTCCGAAGCAGCAAAAACAAACAAACAAACAAACAAACAAACAAAAAACCCCAAAAAACAAAACAAACCAAAAAACATAGGACGCACACACACAGACACACAGCTAGGAGAGATCAGAGATGAAAAATGCCTCCTCTTTAGTGGTAAATTCTATCTTGATATAAAAACCTCAAGACAGGAGAAAAAGCATCAGGCAGGTCAGTGCGACACAACAACAGACACTTAAAAACACACACACACACACACCTTCAGTCAACACTCACTCGTCCTTGAGGAAGAAGGGGAGATGGCAAGGTGTGGCCCTGTGCTCACAGGTCAGCCAGGCTCCTTTCCAACCTTCTGCACTGCCTATAAAAACCTCTTTCCACAAGGACTATGGGGGTGGCTTCACTTTGCCATCAAACCACCTTACAATGAAACCCACCTAATCTGTAAAAATATCCTGGTCAAGTCTGAGATTTCACCAATCTGCACATAAGAACTGTTCACAAGGATCCCTAGAACAATAGATCGTTGTCTTCGCTAACAAGGAGCTCCAGCTTTCAGATGCAATCCAGATGGGAAAACAGGCTTCTGCAGGAAGCGATGAAGGGCCCCCTTTTTCACATCAAAATTTCATCGTGCGAGTTTTGTCCATTTTCGTTCTAGATTTGGTGAAAATACTTTTTCCACACTCGACAAGTCACTTTTTGCCTAAGCCTGTATTCTGAATCCTTAAACCCCCCCTGAATTTAAGTCACAAAGACTATTAACTTGCATTTCTCCCCCACCAATTCCACCATTTCCTATTCGTAAATCCTTCAGCTGTTTGTTCAGTCACCGACAGAATAGAGCAAGGGTAAATGAATGAACAGAACTAACAACTACAGGGATAATAAGCACAGTCCCTTTTTAGAAACAAAAGGCTTCTTTCTGCATCCAGTATTTCCTGCCTAAGATTGTGTGGGTGGTGTTCGCAAGGCCAGAAATGCATAGGGTAACCGTTCAGCACAGAGTGGCCTTGAGAATAAGGAAACTTCACCACGGATACCACCCTACGGCCTCTGGTGACAGAAACAGCAAGGAGGTCGCCTGTCACAGGATGGTCTAGTCCACAGGGTGATCACACATGCCCCTGGTAGAGGGAGACCTCCAGGCATGGCTCCAACTGTCCCACAGAGAACACCCAATGGTGCAACATCAACGTACATCCATGGCTTCAGAAAGGAGAAACCGGTTATGCTTCCTAAGCCACAGTGTGGGTTACCTTATCAAAACCATCTCTGCAGAATGGCCCTAAGCAGTCAAGATAAGAGAGCAGTCTATTCCTAATACTAATTGATGGCTGGCTAGGCACTAGGGACTCCATAAGAAATAAGACCCTGTCTTTTCTTTCAGTAGCAATTCTTGCAAATAAGGCAAGTAAATACATTTAATGCAATCTAATACAATTCATGATGCTTCTTTAGTCTGCCCTCCTTTTCCACAGTCCATACTCAGGTTTAAATTTTTCTCTGTTTACGTTCTTTTCTTCCCCCATGTGTTTAGCACATCTTAAAAAAGAATAAAATGGTATTTGGTCAGCAATTTTATTTTTGCAATGGTGGTTTAGATGGATGGATATGAAAATATGCTTACCTCATCCCATTCTAAAAGGTAGTTGGTGATTTTTGAACCATTGTCAATTGGTGCCTGAAAAGAAGAAAAACAGTAAAGTGAGATGAGAGAAAGGTGTCCACAGACAACACTTAGGAGCTGTCCACTTGATTCAAATACAGTCTCTGTGCTAGTCTTGTGCACTCCCCTCAGAGGGATAACCCGGGTGGCTCCTGAGTTTCCTTGGGAAACATTATCACAAATGAATTTTAATACGATTCAACTGCAGAGAAAGCCCCCACCAATAATAAATCGTGTCCCACACAAAGAGCCAAACCTGCTTTCCCTGCCACCTCTACCTTTACACCCACAGGGTGCCCTACTACCTCTGGGGATCAAACTTTCAAGAAGCACTTTAGGAAGAGAAGGATTAAAAAGGAAGCTGAGAAACTCAGATGTTGCTTGGAGTCTGGTGGGTAAATCTGACCCAGCTAGGTTCAGGGTCAAGAGTCTGTATTTTTGTAACTTCCTCCCTACAGTTTTTTTTTTCTTCTTTTAAGTGCTTAAGATTAGAGAGCCTTCTGTGCCACTGAGATTTCCCTTTAAAAAAAAATGAGGAAAAATGATGAGATCCCCAGAGAGATTACCAAGAGCAATTAGCCCTTCACATGTTAGCAAAAAGAAGTTTCATCATTTGCTGTCCTTTTAAAAGCATGCTGAGATCTTCTGCACTGAGAAATGGGTGTGGACAATGGGAAGGGAAGCGGAGAACTTAGAAGAGTGCTTTGCCTGCCAGAAGTGGGTGCTGCGGGGAGCAGGCAACAAGAAGGAAGAGCAGACCACTCTCCCATTGCACAGATGTGTCTGGGCCTGGCCCCTTCCCCAAGAAAGAGCATGAGCTACACAAACGGCACTGTCCTGTCCCTAGTAAAGGGTGGCCGGGTCACAGGGGCTACACTAAAAGCCCGGCTGGGCTGTTTGTCATGTGTGGTCTTTTGTTAGTCCCTTAATATCATTGTTTAATGCCTTGTTCCAAGAATAAATGGACGTGACAAGTAATTGGGAGAATATGTATCAATCACCTCCTCAACTACCGGGTACTGAAGAAGCACTCAGTAAACAATAGCTGTTGTTTCATTTTTTGCTAATACTAAAACAGCAACAAGGGCTCAGTAAATATTAGTTAAATTTATAAAGAGACTGTTCTCCCTCCTTTTCCTTCCTTCCTCCTCCTTTCATCTTCTGAGTCAGATAATCTCTGAGTCTCAAACCCAGATATCACAGGAATGCTGTATATTCTACTGAATCGTAATTTCAGGCTTTTGTGGGCTCAATTTGGTAGACAGGAATACATTTGAAGTTCTTAGTAACAGACACAATCAAAGTTTTAGATGAGAACACATTTCTAAGAGAAGAACTACATTCATGATATTTACAAATTTTGCTAGAGAAACGGTTCTTTCAGTAGTTTCTTCAATGATATATATCCTGCCCAGCCACTGAGTTCTCAATTCCTTGAGGGTGGGAACACCGACTTTGGTTTTTGTGTTGCCCAATATCCTACTGCTGACTGATAAGAAGTTAGATCTTGAACTCTCTTAATATAAATCTCTGATTTATAATTAAAGTAAATCAAGGGAGAAAGAAAATGTGAAATATTTTCCTAATAAGTAAACTTTTTCTTGAAGATGCTGGTCCGCCAAAGACCTGAATTTCATCCAGGTTTTAAGTAGAATATGGATCAGTGATTCCCAACTTTATGTTTTTAAGACCCCGGGGTCCCTCTGGTAATCTTAAGATTTCCTATATTTTTCCAAACAAAATGAATTTTAATTCTTCCCTCTAAAAAAGATATGCTTATGTATGTGTATGTGCAAATAGAGAACATGTTTTAAAATGTCTGTTTCTAAGGACTGAAACAATGATGACCGGTTAGTTGAGTGTTACGACTCGGAAAAGGTAGGGAATCACTGACCTGGATTATCCCTGGAAGCCAGGAAGGAAAATAAAATAGTTCAGATTCTAAGCCAGTCTAAGCTTTTGCTTTGCCAAGTAACATACTCCATGCTGGCCAGTGCCTATGAGAACATAGCTCACACGAGAGGAGTCTCCAGAAGCCCGTGCTTTATTGCTAACCACTATTCTCAATGGCTTTTATGGATGCCCTGGATAGATTCAACCTCCTGGTCTACAAACCAAAGGACAAAATGTATCTTTACCAATAATAGGCTTCCCTAAACATCTTATTTCTTTTATATATTAGCATATTCCCCAAACACCACAAATCTTTATCTCTACCTCTAAAAACATCACATCTTAAGCTGTATTTTAAAATATAAACAGAGTGGGGTGCCTGGGTGGCTCAGTCGGTTAAGTGTCCGACTTTGGCTTAGATCATGATCTCACGGT